>NC_057866.1:163513902-163863902 GCF_019393635.1 Dromiciops gliroides | reverse complement strand
CCATGTTTTCCTCAGTTTCCTTATCCATAAAATGAGCTGGAGAATGAAATGGCAAATCACTCCAGTATCTTTGCCAGGAAAATCCCAAATGGATTCCGAAAGAGTAGGATATGACTGAAACAACTGAACAAAACCAACATCTTTTATTGTTGTCGGTGACTTCCTTGGGGCATCAACCCCACAATGGAATCACTGGGTCAAAATGTATGAATGGTTTTAAAGTTTTTCTTTTCATAGTTCCAAAATATTTTATAAACTTGTTAAACTATTCATGGCTCTATAAGCAACAAACTAATATGAACTGACTGCATTTTGCTCAGTTTCTTAAATGCAAGGCACCCTTGAAATCAACTTACTTAATAATTGACTCCTTAATGTGTAAATGAACTTAACTTATTGAAGCTCTTTAGGAATTTGGAATATGGTATTTGATATCCCTTCTCCTTTCCCATTTTGACTGGCCTCTCATCTAAGCTATCATTTGTTTTCAAAGAGCTTATGTTCTACTAGAGAAGCTTACCTCCTGCTGGTCTGAAAGAAAAGGACATAAAGCCTGAGGAAGTATCATTAATTTCTGCTGCTGTAACTCTTTTTGGCTGTGCAGTTATGGAGATGGAAGAAGAGGAGAAGAGGAGAGTGTGTGTTGGTCCCCATCACTGGGCCAGTCTGTGAATTATTTGCTAATGGTTGTCAACTGATGATAGATACTCAGAACAGATAACATTTTTGTATTTATATCATTGGAAAGAGTCTTTCTCATTGCTAATCAACAAATTAATGGATTTTGTTTTTTAGTTTCTGGACACCCAATAATCAAGAAAGCTGACATTCGGGTCGTTGGAAAATTAGTAGCTAGGTCCATGAGAGAGAGGAGAATGAAACTACGTTTCAAATCACCAGATGAATAAGGTGAACGAGTACCTTTTATCTTTGAATTCATTGTGATGGATCGTCTTATTTGTGGAAAAAACAATAATCCAGATCATACTATGGACAAATTTGATGGCTAAAACAGTAAAGAGCAAGAATCTCTATGCATAGAAAGATATTATAAGTTAGCAATGTAGTGGCTTCCCTTAAAATGTATGTACCTGCTTTATCATACCAATAAACCTGAATACAAGTAACAATGAAAAAAAAAAACCACATACAAAAAGTCTCTTGTTGTACAGCTGATTTTGCTTTGTCATATAGGCAGAAAATGTTGGCATCATACAATATTTGAATTAGAAAAGATCTTGAAAGTCATTTCCAATTCTTACCTGAAGCATGAGCTTCCTTTAGAACCCCTGAATATATATATATATTTGAAGGCATACAAAGTTAGGCAGGATAGATAATTGGATGAATAAGAGAACTCAGCTCTAGCTACAATCCAATAGGCTCAATATTGGGCTGGATTTAATAAGATTAATTCATAGAGATAAGTGTAAAGGCTTAAATATAGTTTCAGAGGCATCTAGATTGTGGAATAGAGAGCTGGGCCTGGAGTTTGGAAGATCCGAGTTCAAATTTGGCCTCAGTTACTTACTAGCTATGTGATCCTGAATCACTTAACCTATATTTGCCTCCACTGCAGAAGGAAAGGGTAAATCACTCCAGTATCTTTGCCAAGGGACAACATGGTCCATGAGGTCACAAAGAGTCAGAAAAGACCGAACAAATATGGCTTCAACAAATCAGTAGCAAAAGTAGAGAATGGTGTAGATGTGGCTAGGCAGCAGTTCATCTGCAAAAGTGTTGAGGTAACAATGCTCTGTGACTGGCAAAAAAACAAAACAAAAACAAAAACAAAACACAACCCAACAACACCAAAACCAAAAACCAAACTCTGACAACAATACAATAAACCACTAGTGTTAATCTTAGAACTAATTATTGTAATCATTCATTTTCCACATAAATACCTTTAATGATTCATTTCAGCTCTGCTATTTTTCAGCTTCATAATATTAGATGAATCACTTAAATTTTGAGATCCTTAGTTTGCCCATGTGTCAAAGGGGAATAATAAAATTTGAACTACTGATTTCATAGAGCTATTGTGAAAATCAAATGAAGTAATTTTTGTAAAGTGATTGTTAAATTGTAAGATATTCTATAAATGTAAGCAATTATTATTGTAATTTATGTGAGAGCCAACTCAATTTTTGTTAAAATTTTTATATTTTTTGATTTAATACCACCCTCATTTCCAAATATATATTTCTTTTTTTTTTTTTTAGTGAGGCAATTGGGGTTAAGTGACTTGCCTAAGGTCACACAGCTAGTAAGTGTTAAGTGTCTGAGGCCGGATTTGAACTCAGGTCTTCCTGACTCCAGGGCCAGTGTTCTGTCCACTGCACCACCTAGCTGCCCCCCAAATATATATTTCAACCTTCCCCTTTTCCCTAATATCCATGCCTTTGTAACAAAGAATAAAAAGAGAAAATATGTAGTTCAGTATAATCAACTGATATATTACCAGATTCTGATAGTATATGAAATATTCTATATCCCTAATCCCCAACTTTAAAGAAGAACAGAGGGTAGGGGGCACATTTTCAAAACTATGGATAAATTTGTTTACAATTACATAGTATTTACTTTGTTTTTTCCTTTACATTGTCATATAAAATGTTTATAGAATATTCTTATATATTTGAATTCTTATAGTCATTGTGTATATATTGTTTTCTAGGTTCTGTTTCTTTTATTCTGTTATTCCTACATGACTTACTCCTTTCAATTTATTTATTTGTTTGTTTATTTATTCATTCATTTATTTATTTTTGAGATTTTATTTATTTGTTCAGAATTTTCCCAAGGTTACGTGTAAAAATAAATTTTCACATCGATTTTTAAAAACTTTGTGTTCCAAATTCTCTTCCCTCCCTCCCTCCTCACCCCTCCTTAAGGACTAACTCATTTTTAACAATAATATAAATCATTGATGATACCTTTAATGCCCCATTTTCTACATAGATCACCTCTGCTAACACAACTTCCTTGCAGTCATATGTTCTTTTCATTACTGTTTGGGTCAGTCATAATTTTAATTCTTAAGTGGTTGTGGTATTCATAGATATTCAAAAGAATATTCACCTTAAAGATGAGTTTAGGGCTTAGAGTAGATTGGAAACATTGAAAAAGCTGCACAGCTCTCCAGACGCAATTGCAATAAAATTCATTTTATCATCACCATCATCATCATCACTTCTTCTCCTTCTCCTTCTCCTTCTCCTTCTCCTTCTCCTTCTCCTTCTCCTTCTCCTTCTCCTTCTCCTTCTCCTTCTCCTTCTCCTTCTCCTTCTCCTTCTCCTCCTTCTCCTTCTCCTCCTCCTTCTCCTTCTCCTCCTCCTCCTTCTCCTCCTCCTCCTCCTCCTCCTCCTCCTCCTCCTCCTCCTCCTCCTCCTTCTCCTTCTCCTCCTCTTCCTCCTCCTCCATCTTCTTGTTCTTCACTTTCTCCTCCTCCTTCTCCTCCTCCTCTTCCTCCTCCCCCTCCTCCTCCTCCCTCCTCCTCCTCCCTCCTCCTCCATCTTCTTGTTCTTCACTTTATCCTCTTCCTTCTCCTTCTCTTCTTGCTCCTTTTCCTACTTCTCCTTCACCTCCTCTCCCTCCCTTTTTCTTCTTTCCTAGCTCATTTCCATTTGTAGCAGAAGTTCAATATATTTGTATATTGACTAATTCAAAGATTCCCCATCAATTCCATATTATAGATTTATTCATCTTTTTTAGTGTGAATCATTAGGTTTCTCTATTTGAGTGTTTTGGAGCTCATTGAGGTGGCCTTCTTGTGCTCCTCTGGGCTTTGATGCAATATGGAATTAGTTTGTGTAATGTTGAATTGTGTACTAAACTTGTAGTTGGGGTACTAAACACTGTCAAGAAACTGAACTCGGAGTCGGAGTACTGAATACTGAATCCCAATTCATTGTATTGGATACTGAGTATGGATATTAATAATTTCGATATTGGTTGACGCCTTTTGGTACTGAATTCAGAGTGGGGTACAGAATATTGGATTTTAGTGCTAAATATTCATTTTTGGATAATGACTTCTGAGTTTAGATATGGAATGCCAGGTTTGGATATGAAATACTGAGTTTGCATGTGGAGTTCTGACTTTGGATATTGAATACTGAGTTTGATACTGAATACTGAGTTTGAATACTGAATGCTTATTTTCAGTTTTGAATACTAAGTTTGGGTACTTACACTCAGGTTAGGTACAGAATACTAAATACTGTTTGGCTACCGAATAGTGAGGGTTTTCTGTATGGAATACTGAGGGTTTTTTTGGTATTTAATGCTGAACTTAGACACAAAATACTGCATTTTGTTGTAGAATACTGATTTTGAATAATTAACATTAAATTAGATTGCAGACTTTGGGGACCACATATTACTTTAGATACTAAATTATGCTTTGGGGTACTGAATGCTGAATTTATACACTGAAATATTGAGTTTTGCTATTTAATATTAAGTTGCAGTATTAATACTTGAGTGTGGAACATACTACTGAGTCTTGGCAGTGAATACTGAGTTAGCAGCAGAATGAAGGAGTCTTAAGGATTTTTTTTTTTTTTAGTGAGGCAGTTGGGGTTAAGTGACTTGCCCAGGGTCACACAGCTAGTAAGTGTTAAGTGTCTGAGAGGTCAGATTTGAACTCAGGTACTCCTGACTCCAGGGCCGGTGCTCTCTCCACTGTGCCACCTAGCTACCCCAGTCTTAAGGCTTTTAAGAGAAACAACCTATCATCTATAAGGAAAGGCAATGGTATTGAATAATAAAAATATTTATGTATTTATATAGTACTTTAAGTTTTGCAAAGCACTTTACAAATATTATCTCATTTTATCTTCATAACAACTCTGGGAAGTAGGTGCTACTATTATTCTCATTTTATAGACAAGGAAACTGAGGGGGGCAGAGGCATAACAAAGGAGAGAATATTTGTTAGGCTCCTAACACATAGTAGGCACAATATAAAACTATTTTAACTATTATTATAGTTATGTTATAGTGTTGAGTAACTTGCCCAAAATCATGCCCCTAGTAAGTGTCTGAGGCTATATTAGAACTCAACTCTGCCTGAGTAATAGAGCTTGGCATGAGATACATCCTTCTAAGCAGTACTATCTAGCATATAGTAGGCATTTAATGGGCAAGTCACTTCACCCTGTTTGCCTCAGTTTCCTCATCTGCAAAATGAGCTGGAGAAGGAAATGGCACTACTCCAGTGTCTCTGTCAAGAAAACCCCAAATGGGGGAGGGGGAGGTCAAAAAGAGTTGGACATGGCTGAAAATGACAAAACAAAAAGGTTTATTGGGTAAAATAAGCACTACAGGTATTAATTGGCAGAAGGGCATGAAACAAAAGCTTGGCCACTTTATGTTATGGCAATTATCTTTCTAATTTGTGGTTTAGTCCTTATACATTTTTTATTTGCTTGCATTGACATTTTTGTTCCATGGATTATGGGGCTGGTTTGCCTTTGGGGAACAGCAAAGTTCTTTTAATGATCTCAAACTTCTCCCTGAAACAAAGGCCTTAGTTTTTAACACCAGTATTCTCCCAGTGTTGGTATATGATTGCAAATCCTAGAACCCTACAGTCTCTAAAGAAATGAAATTAAGTATCACCCAAACAAAAATGGAGAAGTGAATATTGGGTATAAACAGTCTACAGCAAACAATAAATTATGAAGGAAAAATGATATAAAGTATGTCATCAAAAAACATGGGCTGATCATGAGGCCAGAGAAAACTGATGGACAAGCCATGTATTCTGTTCATATCCTCAAGACGTTATAAAAAATGAGGAAGGACCCTGGTTTGTGAATTTGACTTCTCTTACTCTATCTGTGGCTCACAACAGCCTTGAGAGGACATGAATAAGAACTGTCCAAAATGGACAGTCATGAATAGATTGTAATTTGGATCATCAGAAGGATCACCTATTGTTCCCACATCAATGAGATCACAGATCTGTTTGAGTATATTGAATAATTTTAAAAGAAAACATTTTGTAATCTTTATTTGTGCAGAATAAGCACTGGTATCTTTTCTACCTTCCAGTAGGATGTGTTGTCTCCCATTACAGTTGTAGGGGGGGGACTCTATCTCATATTGAGTCCCTTCAAGATTTTGCTGAATCCCAACTTCTGCCACCATCCTAGTCAACTGGTTTTCAGTCACTACTTCTGTGAGCTGCTTCTTCATGCTATGGTCTATTAATGTAGACTAGGATCATGTCAGCTTTATGGGAAATGGAAAGCTAATCTAGAAAAAGTGGAAGGAAACAAACATTGATTAAATGTCTGCTATGTGCCAGGTACTGTGTTAAGCACTTTTCAAATACTGTATCATTGAATCCTCACAACAACCCTGTAAGGTAAGTGCTATTATTGCCCTCATTTTACATTTGAAGAAATTGATGCAGAGGCTAAGTTATTTGAAGATGAGTATACAAGTACCAATTACTGACATTGTGATGAGAGTCAGACAGAACCACATAGCTGGTGGTGTTGTTACAACCCACTGTATTGGCCAGACCAGATTTGGGTAGCAAATGCAAATCTTTATGTATTGTTTAGGAGAGGAGATTGACAAACTGCAATATATTCACAGGGGCAAGTGACAATATCAAGGAATGAATCAGGGTCATGTCATATGAAGGTAGGACAATGGAACCAGAATATTAAACCTGTCAGGAAAATTTCTAAGTCCTATGGAGGAACAGAAACAACAGTCTCCAAGCCATAAAAAATTGGTTATTGAGAGAAGGCCTATCTCACAATAAAGCTGGTCTCCAGCAGGGGTGAGCCTACTGAAAGACCTTGAGTTACAAAATCTATGGGTTTTTATACCCCTCCAGAGATGGTATGTTTATATACCATATTAATTAGAAGTATCTAAAATTAAAGCATATTCTTAGGAAATATTGAAACTGCCTATGTGACGAATGTCAGTATTTTCCAATACTCTTATCAGTCTTCTTGTGGCAACAGGGTCATAATTTTGCTACATGACCCCTTCTAGTAGTCAAGTATATCACTAGTGAGCTGCATGACCCCCTTGAGTCAAGCATAAAACTCGTGGTTTCTAAAATATAGTATTGCTGACTATTGTATCTTGTAATATTAATGCTTGACATTGGAAAGTATCATCTGACATTATTAAGTAGTAAGAAGAGACTTAATCTAGTAATACAATTAAAATAAGATATCTAAATATAACAAATCACAAATTTTTAGTTAATATGCCAATTATTATCATAATTAAATCACTTTTAACTATATTAAATCTCTTATAACTAAGGGGTGGAAAAAGTCACAAACCTTGAAAAAGAAGATTTAGGGAGCACATATTAACTATTCTCAGATATCTGATAGGTTTTCACATGGGACATTGTTAGGTTTATTCAGCTTGTCCCCAAAAAGATAGAATTATAAATCTTATGTAGAAGTTAGAAAAGGGTAAATTTGGGTTCAATATCAAGAAGAATGTTCCAATAATAAGAGCTGTCCAAAAATGTAATGATTTGTGTTATTTGGTAGTTAGTTTTCCTTCATCTGAAGGTCTCCAAGCACTTGTCAGGGGTATTTCAGATGGCCTTGATACTTGGGGTAGGGTGTTGGACAACATGATCTCCAAAGTCACCTCCAACTCTGAGATTCTATGAATATAGATTCAATTCAAGGGATCTTTAGAAGGTATTAGTGATCCATTTGAATTTACTATCTGAAGATAACAAAGTAGAAAAAAATTTGGCATTAATTTAATGTGTGAGATTTATTTTCCTTCATTTTCTCTCATCTTTTTTTTTTTTTACTCATTAATCTGAGTTGGGAATAGAGGAGATAGATGCAACTTGACTTTGGCCCATCTGATCATTCACATTCTTCTCTAATTCAATCAGAAAAGAGACTTCATAGGAGAGATGGATTTTTAAAAAAAAGGGAATATGGTAATTTGGAGGATGTGAAGTGGTAGGTTTCCAAGTGAAAGGAATGATGGAAGATAAGGCTTAGAGTTGGCAATAGAAGATAAAGTCAAATGGGACCCCTATTCCACATCCCCAAAATTTTAAAATTGAATTAAGTTGGAGGGATAAGTATGAGAGAAGCGACAGATGCTATTTAAAATCAAGAAAACTATCAAGAGGTATTGAGAATAAGTGACAAGATGAAGAGTAAGCGATAAGGTACTTGAAGTCAGTTTTGGAGAAATGAGTGTCACAATCAAAACCCTTTTTGATAGACTTAGCAATCTGAGAGGAAAATGATAAACACTGCTGCACCAAGGTCCTAAGAAGGAAATGGAATGCAAAACATTTGGAGTAACAGCGAAGGGTGCAGCTTTCACTGCAGTAAACTTGAAAGATATGTGGCCAAAAGTGGTCTTGAAAAGAAAGAAATTTCTTGCACTGATTTATGTCCTACTTCTAAGGTTAAAGGCCACCCTTACCACTGTGTTTCAATTTAAACTGGAAAAAAAATCCTATATAGCTGATAAAATTTTTTAAAGTTTGTTTGCTGGAGGAGTCACAAACACAGATTTGTTCCCAAGGTCATCAATGATCTGTGTCGACATGGATGCAGCATTGGTATGGTCCATTGCCCATGTTCTCATACACTCACTATGAAGGCTGAACCCATGACTGGTGCACCTGTGTGGTTCACTAGCTGATACTGAGCAGTGGAAAACACAAGGACAGAAGGAAAAATTAGTACAGCTTGCTACTAAGAGGATTCCTGATGCCAACATTTTCAGAGAAAAAACCCAACTTGTAATTCTCTACATCCACTTAGTATATGACATTGTCTGAAGTGAGATGGCATGGAAGGACAAAATTTTAGAGACAACATAATCCAGGCCTTTAAGATACAGGCACTTAATTGTTTTTATTCGATTGATTCCCTGTCCTAATTTTATTACCAAATATTTGATGACTAATATTGGGGTGGTGATAGTAAGAAAACATATCTGTTTATAGTTCTCTTGGCTCGTGCTATTTACAGATATAAATGCAGACACTTCACCACTTTCACCCCCAATTGAAGGGTTCATAAGAAACAACTGAAGATGTGTGAATGTGGTAAAGGACTATTTATTCATACTTCCTCCCAGAAGAGGAAGTAAAGGAAATGATATGAAGCTTTCTTTGCTTGTTTGCTTTTCTTCTACAAACTTAGGGTGGAGCAGGGGGGAAAATCCTCAAGGAACATGGAGAGAAGTACTCATCTTGTGTAACTGATGCTTGGGTAGCTAATGCTACTCTTTCACTTGGGCCTGTCTTTTGACAATTTTACTGCCTCATTTTTTGTTTTGTTTTGTTTTGTTTTTGTTTTTGAGAGGGGCAATGAGGGTTAAGTGACTTGCCCAGGGTCACACCAGTGTCTGAGGCTGGATTTGAACTCAGGTCCTCCTGAATCCAGGGCCAGTACTTTATCCACTTTGCCACCTAGCTGCCCCTTACTGCCTTATTTTCAGATTCTTCTACTGGAGGTGAATTGATATAGAATGTCAAACTCGATGCTGAATATGTTAGAAGCTTTAGTAAAAAGACTTGCTAGAAAAGGAAACTGTAGACCTATGATATAAAATGCTATCTCCCTCCAGAGAGAGAAATGACAGGCTTGGAGTACAAATTGAAGCATTTTAAAAGAATATTTCTTTATCTTTGTTTCTCTTTTCTCCTTTCCTTTCTTTGGAACCTGGCTAATGTGGAAATAGGTTTGCATGAAAAAAAGAGAAGGAAACTGTAAATTAATATTTTAACTGTTGGGGCTGGCATAACTGAATTTCAATTTTCCTTCTGATCCTTCTGTGGATAATTGAGAGTTGACTTTGTTCCCTCATACAGATTTTGAAGTTTTTTTCTTTCAGTGTTTCAAAAACAGTTTAGAGAGGAAATTTGACTTCAATGGGAAAAAGTTTTTTTCCTCTTTTTCAGTAACTCTAAAACAGCTGAAAAGAACCTTTCAAATTAAAAGAGAAAAAAGAAAGAAAATCACACTTGAGTGAAGTCCAAGCATGGTAATGAAGCTTCTACCAAACCATAATTAAATTTTAGCCTATTCCCATAGAATTACTTATGAGGAGGATTTGGCTAGAATTCCCCCCCTGCAAACAATGAGAACAGAAACACAGCATTATAATGGAAGGCGTTTGCATCCTTAAATACAGGGTTTGCTAGGGACGATTTTATCATCAATATTGGGTGAGGATAAAGTTGTCCTGTTTGGAAGAAAATCAGGAAAGATGTAAAGACTGTCAAAAATACTTTTGGAAAAATAAAATGCGATGCCTATCTATTCCTGATACTTTGAAAAGCAAGATACAGGGGGTGGATCTTTCTGAACTTTTAATATGCTTTAGTTCATGGTGACATTCCAGGTAAAGAATTATGACAAAGAAATTTAATAAAACTGTCATCAAAGAATTATATAAACAAAGAAGAAAGTGGAATATGGTCAGATGTTGTAAAAAAGAAAGTTATTATTTCAAATATTTATTTTCACTTTTCTTTCAAAAAAATTTGTTACAAATTCTCTCCCTTTCCACTGTCCCTCCCCTACCTATTGAGAAGGCAAGCAATATATCACTCAGCCATATGAAATCAAATGAAATATATTTCCATATTAGCCATGTTGCAAGAAAAGTAAGAAAAATAAAGGAAGTTTAAAAATTATACTTCAATATGCATTCACAGTTTTTTAGTTCTCTTTAGAAGTGGATAGCATTCTTTATCATGAGTCTTTTGGAACTGTCCTGTATCATTGTTATTGATCAGATTAGCTAAGTTCTTCACAACTGATCATTTTTTTTTTTGGTGAGTCAATTGGGGTTAAGTGACTTGCCCAGTGTCACACAGCTAGTTAGTATCAAGTGTCTGAGTCCAGATTTGAACTCAGGTCCTTCTGAATCCAGGGCTGGTGTTCTATCCACTGTGTTACCTAGGTGCCCCTACAACTGATCATTGTTAGAATATTCCTGTTATTGTGTATGATGATCTCCTGGTTCTGCTCACATACGTCTTCCCAGGTTTCTCTGAAACTGTCCTGCTCATCATTTCTTATAGAAAATAGTATCCTATCACAACCATAGCTTGTTCAGCCATTCCCTAGTAGATGGATATTCCCTCAATTTCCATTTGTTTTTTTGCTGCACATGATGATATTAAGGCACATCTGTTCATAGTACACTGGTGTCCTCATTATGTCAAGAAAAATGGAAAAATACCTCCTATTGTATTGGGTTGACATATTGTAGTGAAGTAATGGAAGGATGTTGTGATGTTTAAAATCTAAATGTGTGGTCACCTTAAATTAGAAGCTTTAGCACCAGTCTTTGGGCATTAAGCATTTATTAAAGCATACTAGATATTAGAAAAAAGAGAACATGTGGAGTTCAGAAAGTTAAGAAAAGGCCTATCTAGCCGAGAGTTCCAGTCTGGTGTGGTTCTTCCTCAAGTCCTCTGCCTGCTTCAACCATGAACTACTCTGCAAACTGAGTGTGAAAGCTTTTTATAGGTCCAGAGCATAGGCAGTCCTTACACACTGCTTCAAGCTGATTAGTCAGCATCATCCGAATCCATTGGTTTACTGGACTTGAAGGTGTTCTAGAGTTGAGTTCAAAGTCCTTAGCTTCTGAGAACAACACCTTCTTAAGGGCTGGCCAGGTGTGGTTACAATCTAATTAACTTTAAGTAGGCTAATCAGCAAAGTCAGTAATTCAATCTCAGTTTAGATTAATCTCCAGGTGGGGCCTTTGAGTATCTGCCAAATCCCATTATTTTCTCACAATGTGGATAAGGGCCATGGGATTGGCAGGCATGGATGGATTATGATTTTCACCATTGGATTACTGAAATCACACATCCATTTCAACATCTGAGTATGCTGGGGCTTTCCTCATGTACTTTTAATTCTATTGGTTGTTTAGTTCAGCTACCTATGTATGGTCATGTACTATAAACAGTTACATACAGTGTCTTTTGGAGGAGTGAACTTCCATTAAAGTTCAGTGACAATCTATCACTCTAGCTCTGTAGAAGACAGTTTAAGGTCAGTGAAAAGAAGTCTTCACTTTTCGAGAGTCAGTTTCTCTATCTAAATTGGCACTTGATGCTCATCAAAGAATAAGAAATATTGGCTGTGCTTGAAATGTCCATTGTATCTTTGAGCCAACTACCTGATGGAAGTCATCACTTATATGTAAATGAACTGTCAATGGCTTGCCACCGTTGGCAGTCACTGGACTGTGAAGGGTATGTCTTAATAAGAAGCAGAGCTCTTCCCAGGCTTTGATTTACTGGAAATAAAAGAGAAAAGTCCTCTGAGACTACAAAGGACACTTGTTTCAGATAAAACGTCTAGACAGTAGCAATATATTTAGGGCTTTTATTATAGCAAAACTGCAAATTAGAATGGAGTGAGGAGAAAGTTCCTATGACCCAGCTGAGTTCAAAAACACCACTTCTGACTAGGGTAATGTGATCTTCGAAACAGCAAAGTCCAAATTAAATCAAGGGGCATCCAGAGAGAACAGGGATGGGCCCTAGAACAAGAAAATATGCAAGGTCAAGCTTCAGGTTTGTTACATCTTTTAAATTGTCTAAGTTTTATATTATTTCTGAAAACTGTCTTTTTGCCTATTGCAATGATTCTCTGATTGATTGAGAGCTCTAAGTGGCAATATAGGTGATTCCTTGGGAGACTAGGCATTTTATACCAGGTTCTCCCCTTCTCTCCTTCATTCACCCTGACTCCCATGATGAAAATGATAAAATTTGAAAACTTGAGCTCATTGTGAGAGGATAAATCCTAGAAGTGTGTGATTGTCAGGTCAATTCCACAAGCATTCATAGGTCGATCACTGTGCTAGATACTAGAGATAAAAAGAACTGGGAAATGGAGTGACTGGACCTCTCACTAGAAACTGATGTCCTTTGATATAGGGAATTTTCACATGAGGAAACTCTCTCTACCAATGAAGGTAAGCACATTTTTCTGCATCATTTTTTTTTTTTTTGGCAACTTAGTCTTGAGTATTACCTGAAGCATCACGCAGCCAAATGACTTGCTCAGGGTCACAAAGCCAATAGAAGTTAAAGGTGAAACTTGAACCAGGTTCTATCTACTAGGTTTTGCTGCCTTTCAAGGAATTGAAAGACAGAAGAGAAAGCAGATACTTCTCTCAAAGAGTTTACATTCTACTATAATATTTAATTTTTATTAAAGTGATAAATACTGTTGGTCACTAATCAGTCCACCAATAAGCACTTATTAGACACCTACTAAGTTCCAAGCAGTGTAGTAGGCACTGGGGTTATAAAAACAGAACTTAAGAGGTTCTTGCCCTCAAGAAGCTTATAATCTATCTGGAGAGATAACAAATATTATATAAATCTATACAACATAAACTCATGGTAGTTTTCTGGAAATAACAAAACAATCTTTTAAAACCCTTCATCATCTGACCACCTCCATCCATCCTTGCCAGTCGTCTTTCACATTACACCTCTCTACTCACCCTGTGTGAATCACTGAATATGACACTGGTCTCCTTGCTATTCCTCACATGGGACATTTCATCTCCCTGACGATTATCCTCCATCCCTGGGATGTTCTCCCTCCTCAACCCCATCTCCTAGCTTCTGGGGTTTATACTGACTACATTCTGTTTGGACATAGATGTTTGCATGTTGTCTCTCCACACTTAGACTGTTCCTTGAGAGCTGGGAATTTTTTGTTTTTAATATTCCTTAGTGTCCTTAGCACATAGCACAGTGACTGGCACATAGTAGGTGCTTAATAAATGCCTGTTGATCTGACTTGAGCAGCACTAGCTGCTGCATAGAGCAGAGAAGGTCTTATGTAGGAGATGACTTTTGAACTCAGCTTTGAAAGAAACTAGGGATCAGTGGGACAGCTAGGTGGCACAGTAAATAGAGTGCTGGGCCTAGAGTCAGAAAGACCTGAGTTCAAATCTGGCTTCAGACACTTATAAGCTATGTGACCATGGGCAAGTCACTTATCTCTGTCTCAATTTCCTCACCTATAAAATGAGGTGGAGAAGGAAATGGCAAACCACTCCAGTAATCTTTGCCAAGAAACCCCCCCAAAATGGGGTCACAAAGAGTCAGATACAACTGAAATAACTGAACAATAACAATTATTGAACAATTAGCAATTATTGACCTATTTTATATGATCAATGTAGATTAGAAAGGCAGTGATGAGAAGGTGATAGGCAAGGCTGAGCTACCATTTCAGAGGAATGTTACTTCTATTTAGGGTTGCCAAAAAACTTAAAAAATCAAAAAGGCCATAAAATGACCCATGAGTGTGTGCCCTCACATCATTCCTAACAACCGTCCTTGCTTCTATCCTTTCAACAATTTTCATGTAATTGGATTCATTATTTTTATGACAATAGGATCATTGGGTCATAGATCTAAAGTTGCAACAGACCTTAGAAGCCATCCAATCTAGAACTCTATGTATGAGGAAAGTGGGCCTTAGTGAGGTTAAGCAACTTGCCCAAAGTCACATAGGGAATAAGTGTCACAGGCAAGATTTGAACTCAAGTTTTCTGACTCCAGAACCAGTAAGTGTACTTCAGCACATTATGCCACGTAAAGCTTTGCCACTTCAAACCTTTTCTAGGATCAAGGGACTTGAGTGTTTTAGCTTTGGAAGAAATGATATGGATCATCAAGTCCACTACCCTCATTTTACCCGTGGGGAAACTGAGGCCCAGATACATCAAGTGATTTGTCTGTGGTGATACAGAGCTTCACAGGCAGGATTAGAATCCAGTTTTCTCCTGCCTCCAAGGGCAGTGTTCTTTGTACTACCCTGGGCTGCTTTTAAGATTCCCCTGAGTGCTGTGGCTGAATGACTATCTTAACTGAATGAATATAGAGTTCCTCTAGGTAAATCTCTTTGGAATAAAAGCTGACAATAACAGCAGCTAATATTTATGTAGTGACTTAAAGCTTGCAAAATGCTGTATAGATATTATAACATTTTTATATTCAGAACAACCCTGGAAATTAGGTTCTGTTGTTCTTCCCATTTTATCGATGAGGGAATTGAGATAGACAGAAGTTAAGTGACTTGCCCAGGGTCACAAAGCTACTAAGTGTCTGAGGTCAGATTTGAATTCATGACTCCCTGAACCCAAGTCTCACTTCTCTTCACTATAACACAAAGCTGCTTCTACTGAGAAAGTCAATTACTTTTTGATGATATGATGATAAATATGTCAATTCTGTGTTCCTGACAGGTGTATAGATGATCAGAAAATAAAGGATGAAGTAAGAAAGGGGTTTTGATAACAATATATTTTCTAAAGTCAATTTTCTTTAGATTCAGTACAGTTTCAACACTAATATAATGTTGGGCATAGAAATAAAATCTCTATTTTTATACAGGGATGCAACATGTACTGAAACTTTGTAAGAAGTCAAGAAAAACCAGTAGTGTCTTCTGCATCCATAAGGTCCTATAGACTGCCATCCTACACTGAGATACCTTGCTGATCTATTAATGAGGCTAAAAAAATGCTTCTTTGAAATAGCATAGGTATTGTTGAATCCAAATAAGTGATTCTCTCAAAAAGGGAATAATTATATAACTCATTCCTTCCATGCTGGGCTGTGACTCTTAGGCCTCTATAGATGATAAAAAGGAAAAATGGCATAAAATAATAACCGTAGAAATAAGAAAAGCAATTAAGTATTTTAAAAGGTGTGTGTGTGTGTGTGTGTGTGTGTGTGTGTGTGTGTGTATGTATAGTTGCACATGTAAAGCAAGGAAGACCAGACCAGGCAAAATTTTATTCAGATTCATTGGTATACCCCATTTTGGCTTGCACTCCAGACCTTTTCTGACAACCCAATTTATCTGTCCTGTTTACCATGTCTTTAAAGCCTTGCTCTCTGACTGGCTAGCCAGTCTGATAAATTGATTTGTACTAAGGTCAAATGAGATTATGTAAAGCTTTTTGTAAATGGTAAAGTACTGCATAAATATCTGTTGTTGTTATTATCATTATAAAATCCTTCTCCTCTCATATGACATCTGCATTTTGGCAGAGTCCTCCTATAGGAGTCTCCAGTTATGAAAACTTTAGGTCCTGGAACTGGCCAATATCTATCTATCTGTCTGTCTGTCTGTCTGTCTGTCTGTCTGTCTGTCTTTAAGTGACTTGCCCAGGGTCACACAGCTCATAAGTGTCTGAGGCCAGATTTGAACTCACAAAGATGAATCTCCCTGACTCCGCTGTATCCATTATACTCCTTAACTGCCCTCAACTTAACTATACACATAGGAAAAAACAAGTGGATGAAGAATATCTACTGTTTGTATATCAGATGCAGAACTTGGCCATCATTACATGTCTTAAATAGACATGCCTGATGAACAATTCACTGGCTCCAGAACTGAACAGGAGGTCATTAAGCTAGATTTCATTTAGGAAATTGTTCAGTGCTTTCTTACTGACCTTGATCCATAATATAGGACTGTAATTATATATTATTCAGGAAGAATAAGGAGGATTTATACATTTTTTTAAAAAAAATGCCTATTTTCTCCTGAGTTCTAAAAATAGGGAGACACCAGCTGGGAGAAATACCTTGGGTTAAACTGGAAGGTGAAGAAGGAGAACCATATGGTAATCATCTTTGACATCTCCCTCACCTTTATCTTCTTTCTCAATTTTGTATCATTCTGGATAGCCTTCCCCACTGTGCTCTCCATTTAACTATATGTCAGGATCATAAGATCATAGATTTAGAGCTAAAAGGAAACTTAGAAGTCATCTAATTCAACTCCCTCATTTTAGAAATGAGGAATCCATGCCCTAGAAAAGTGAAGTGTTTACTCAAGATCACAGGTAGTATGTGTCAGAGCCAGGGACCAACCACAAATCCTCTCTCCAAATCCAATAATTTTCCAACTGCTAGATTGGGAGCTAATCTTTATCACAGAATATTATTATTTCACATTATCCCATTATCCTCCCATGCAATAATCTGCAGAAAGAGTTCAGGGCCAGTGTCCCCAACATTGGAAGAGCCCATCTTACTGAATGTTGACGATGGGGAAGATGATAAGCAGGATGGGAAAGGAGCCACCTTTGATGACTCTCACAGCCCCTTCCCTTCATCTGTGATTGAGCAGGTATCATTCCTGTATGTTTCACAGACACAGAAAGCCATTCCACTGGCCATCACGTGCCAATCTAGTATGAAGAGCTATGGCATCTGATGCAGAACTACTTTCACATGATCAAAATGCCACTCCTGAATTTTATTGTTATAACCTTGAAGGCAAGTGCAAATCTGTCAATCAGGTCATGCACCTAATGACACCGAATGCCTTTGTAACCTGAAATACTGAAAATCTATCACCAAAATCCACTCATTCTTCATTAAAATAGCTCTCTCTTAGTAGATAAAGCACTTACCCTGGATTCAGGAGGACCCAAGTTCAAATCCGGTCTCAGACATTTGATACTTACTAGCTGGGTGACCCTGGGCAAGTCACTTACCCCTCATTGCTGTGTGCAAACAAAACAAAACAAACAAAACAACTACAAAAATAGCTCTGTCTTCCCTTATTTGGCAGCCTAGTCCAGGCTCTTATCTGCATATCTGCAATAGTTTCCTAGACAATTCCTAGACAATCCATCCTAAAACCTGTTTTCCCATATGTCTTCTGATCAAGAACCTATAATTGTCATTAGACCCAGCAAAGTGGTATTGTAGATAGAGTGTTAGGCCTGGAGTTAGGAAAATCTGAGTTCAAATCTGGCCTCAGATGTTTAATTTGAGTCACCCTTAGCTGTGTAATCCTGGGCAGTACTCTAGGCATTCTCTGTCTGACTCAGTTTCTTCATTTGTAAAATCAGTCAGTTAATAAACATTTATTAAGCTCCTACTATGTGAAAGACACTGTGCTAGATGCTGGGGACACAAGTAGTCTTTTTTCTCTAGGAGCTCACAATCTAAAGTAGAGAGGAGGGAGTTGGAATGTTTTCATACAGCACTTGCTGTGTTCTAAGTGCTCTTTGCAAACACTACTTCATTTGATCCTCACAACACAACCTCCTCCTAAGTTTTTGGAACTGTTATTATCCCCATTTTACGGATGAAGAAATTGAGGTAGACAGAAATTAAGTAACTTGTTTAAGGTCACACAGCGAATACAAATCCATTGCCATATTTGAGCTGTTTTCCCTTACTCCACATCTAGCCATCTAGCCACTGTACCACCTAGCTGCCTCTTAATGCAAGAGACAGCATGCAAGCATCTATGTACGTACAAGCAAGCATTATACGGGATGAACTGGAAATAATCAACAGAGAAAGGGTACTCAGGAAAAACTTATAATGACAGCTCCTCCCCAGGGGCTCAGTGAGGATAAAATGAGAATAATACTTATAAAGTGCTTCACAAATCTCGAAGCTGTATATGAATGGGAGAAGAGAAGTAGAAGAGAAGAGGAAAGAGGAGGGGGAGGGAAGAGGGAGAAAGGGAAGGGCCCAATAGAAAACCTTGGCAACTTGGTAAATGTGTTGAATTAAAAATTAAATTGCAATTCATCAGATACCTGCTAAGGAAGTCCTTTCTATATCAAGGTATTCTCTGTCAGGCACATTTGTTATGCATGCTTAAGAAGCTTTTATGATACAGAATACAGCACAACCAAGAAGGGGAATTATTTTGGATTAACACTTATCAACAACAAGAAATTTGGGAGCTTTAAAATGCAAGACAACATTAGGGAAAGTGGCAGATCATGGTTATTACTATAGAAGAAAAGGAGGCATGCATACCGACAAAAACAAATAAAACAAAACCTGAAAGGAAAAAAAATAGATTTTAGAAACTCTTTAAAATAATTCCAGGGGAAGCAAATATTCATCTTCCTCAGGATACTCAAATTCTGTATAATACAAAGAATGCAATTCAATTTTAATTCAACAAACATTTATTGAACCCCTACTATATGAAAGGGGAGAGACAGTTGGGCAGGGTCTCAGCATCAGGCTCAAGGGTCTCTGTCACATACTAGCTATAAGACTATGAGCAAGTTACTTAACTCCTTAGTGGCCCTAGGAAATTCTGTAGGACCAGAGTTTGCTGAAGAGTTGGAGATGTGCATTGGTAGAGGTAGTTTCATTACTGGGAATTCTCTACACCAGTGAAATCACAACTCTAAAGAAAAAAAAATGTTCTAGGCATCTGGGTAACAAAAATGGAAAATAATACAGCCCCTGATTTGATGGTTCTTGTAGTCTTTTATGGAGGATATAACCAGTAATAAAGACCAGTCTAAAACAAGAAACATTATAGAAACAAATAAATGATGGGGAAAGGTGCCCCTGGAAGATGGTAAGGGGGTATCAGGCATGGGAGGTGTCACAGTGGGGGAAGAGGGTCAGGGGAGGTTCACAAGAGAAGGCATCCAAATTGAGCCTTGAGGGAAGGAAATGATTAGTAAAGGTTGATAAGAAAGGGAATGAATTCTGGGCAGAAGACAATTGTCGTAAGATGGTGCCAGTTCAACTAAAACTTAGAATGTATGGAGAAGAATAATTTGAAATATGTCAGGGAAGACAATTGGAGGACTTTAAATGCCAAACTGAGGAGTTTAAAGAACTGAAGGTATTTGATCAGAGGGTTAACATGGTCATACTTGTGTCTAGGAAGGAGGATTTTGACAGTTGTGTGGAGGATAGAATGTAGAGGGGAAAGACTGGATGCAGGGTGAGCAATTAAGAGGTGACTACAGCAGCATAGGTAAGAGGTGAAGAGGAGAGAGAACATGTTAATACACCAGCTAAAGTATAATGGTGGAATCGAGCCTTAGAGATTGCTCCCCAGAGCCATTAGACCTGCAAAAACCCTCTTCTCTCCCAGCTTTGTTTTCCTCCTTTTCTCTAGCCATCCACCCATACTTCTTCCCATTTTTTATATCACAAAACATATGAGCACCAGACTGTAGCAAGCATTCTTAGAGTTCTTTGTCTAACTCAGAGTCCCAGGAAAAGGGACAAAGAAATGCAGAAGACCACAGGGAGTTATTCTTTCTTTCTCAAAACAACTTTGAAAGACTTAAGACCTCTCATCAAATTAGTGACTAAGCATGATTCCAGAGGCCTGGTGATGATACTGCCTAATTTCCTGACAGAGAGGTGATGAGCTCAGGGTACAAAATGAAATATATTTTTAGATAGAGCCAAAGTATGACTTTGTTTTGCTTAACTCTCCTATCTGTTACAAGGATTTTGTTTTTATTTTTGTTTTTCTTCAAAGGATGGGGAGGAGTGGGAAAGAGAAAAATAGATTTTTTGTTCAATGAAAAAAATAATTTAAAATTTTCTTTCTGCATTACCTCCTGGTTTCCTTATTGTTTTACCTGAATTCTTTGGTCAAACCCCAGGAGACAGGCTAAGGTTTATATTGTT
This sequence comes from Dromiciops gliroides, assembly GCF_019393635.1. Lineage (NCBI taxonomy): Eukaryota > Metazoa > Chordata > Mammalia > Microbiotheria > Microbiotheriidae > Dromiciops > Dromiciops gliroides. The sequence goes on along the minus strand of NC_057866.1, from coordinate 163,843,426 downwards.
GGGATGCTGAAATCCCTAAAATATGGGTATTCTCAAAGCACAATCCTTCCCCAGGAAGAAGCTATGAACAAAAATTTTAAAAAATGCTTTCTACCTCTTAGGAGCTTAAAATGTCAACAAGATAAGCTTAAAAACCAATCTGTTGCTTTGCAGAATGGATGAGGCAAAGTGTAAAGTGATCACAGATGCTGGGTCCTGTGAGCAGACATGGTGTGGCATGAAGGATGAAGGGAGAGACAGTATTTCCAACAATTATAGAGAAGGAAATTTTGCCTTAACTGGGGAAATGTTGATTTCAGGGTTCAAGTAAAATATCAGGGGTCTTTGAATCCTTTTGATGGAGAAGACTCTTCCATAAAAGACTGAATAGTCCACTTGTCCAGGAGATTCTGACCAAATACAAATTTTTGCCCCAGTGAATACAGCAGAATAAGCACAGTAGTTTGACTCCATTCAAGGAACTAAGTAGATATTTGACCTGTACTAAATGTCTCTGATTTGGCACAATCCCAGAAGACTTTGGGCTAAAAGAGACTCTGTCCATCCCAGAAGCACATGTATACAGAAAAGGAGACATTCCAAGACAGACATAGGGACAGAACTGAGCTATCATCTGAGTTGCTATGATGAAAAGTCTTCTGCCACGGTGGGAAAGGGAACACTCTTACTATGGATCGATCTTCAATTCATGGCACTGGGAAAACTTCCTACCTTCGCCATTACCTTCTTTTTCTGTGCTTCCTGAGCTCTTAAAAAAACCTCTCATCTCCAAAATACCATCCCCACCCTACCTGGTCATGGGTCTCCTGCACCAGGCAGCACCTTTCTGATCTCAAAGGCTTGTGGGCTCCCGTAAAATCTGATATTTTACAATAAATTGATTTTGCGTCATTGAAACAATCTAATGGTAAGAGATCAATAGAGGGGCCATACACAATGAACTCATCTTCTAAATCAATCATCTACAAAGAGAATCACAGAAAGGTGCTTCTGAGAGGGTTAGTTAAGATTGATAAAGGCTGAAGCCTTCTTACCTCCACGTGAACCCTCATTGAGGATATCATAACAAACTGATCTTCCAAAATAGGAATAAAATTTCTAAACCTGACTTTTAAATAATTGGATAGAAAAAATAGGAAAGACTAATTTAGTAAGAAATGTGGAAGTGAAGAATTTCTATTTAATACAGCAGCATGTTGAGGACCCGAGATTTTGTTGATGTAGGAACTCTCAGTTTGGGAAATCCTTCTATGGCGAACCCCAGTTCATCCATTCGATGTAGTATTAAAGTGTTGTCTGAGATGAAGAGAAGCTAAGAAGCTTATCCATGTGACCCCACCATTAGGTGTTGGACACAGGATTTTAGTATCATTAATAAACGGATGTCCTTCTTGATTTCAACCCTGACAGAAGATGAAATCTACCATCTGGAAAAATATTTTTCCCCTTGACCTCCCCTTTCTTCCACCCATAAATGTTGCAACTACTAGTACTTATAGATATGAAGATGTAGTGATTGAGATGGAGTCCAAGCTCTGACACTTACTAGCTGTGTGATCATGTGTAAGTCATTTCTCTTCTTTGGGTTAAATGGGGATAGATAATAACACTTGCATTATCTATCTCGCAGAATGGTGGCAAGGAAAAGAGTTTTGTGAAACTTTCAAGACTATCAAAATGTGAGTCATCCATGATGGGGTAATTTACATGAGCTGAATTCCAGAGAAGGACGAAAATCTTAATTGTCATTGAGTTTATAGCACAAAAAACCCCAAACCTGAATGTAACAATTTAATTGGGAGAAACAAATCATTGGTTCATGTTATTTTTTTAATGGATTGAATCCTGGAACTGTATTTATTTTCTCCCTTTTTAATAGTATCTAAGTTCTATAGTCACAGTATATTGACATGCTGTTTCAGCATCTCTACTGGGGATAGCCTACGCGCAACAGACTTCTATGCTTCAATTAGCAGATTTCATATCTGTGAAAAGAAAATGTTTGAAAATGTTCAGCCTGCAATGAACTCCTGCCGGGGGATGGAGTGCTATTTGTAGAATTCTCTAAGCAATGATTTACTCAACAGATACTTTTCCAATGCATTATTTTCCCTGTGGGAAGAGCTTAATTACCAGAAGGACTAACTGGGAAATAAGAAAAGACAAAATTATTTATTATTGGACCAAATCAAGCCCAACTGGATGAAAATGAAATTATTATTGACTTGTCTGAGTTTCTGTTTTTATTTGGTCAAATGTGTTTTCGTTTAAAAGGAAGAAATGATGAGGGCTGTTATCTTATGTCTGGGGCCCATAGAAAGTTAGTGACTTTGCAAAAATGACAGATTCTATTGTCTAACTGCTTCTCTGTGATTTTTGAGCAACTACAAAACCATATTCCCCCAACGCCTATTGAGTCAGTTACTTCATCTAGCTTCTGTTTTAAATAGGACATTAGTGGCATAGAAGTCTTAATATGACTTAAGATGACTAACACATAGAAGAATAAGCTTAGACCCTGGAAGAAGCTAGGCCGATGTTGTATTGGATATGCCTGGAGAGCCTTCTTGGCCTGCCTTAGCCTTTTCTTTTGTCTATTTTGTCCCAACAAGGAAATATTACTGCCAGGGTGCTTATGATACTATAATTATGTTGGTTGACATTTATCAGAGGAATTATGCATCTTCTCTGTTGTATCCAAGAAACAGTTCATAGGAAAAAAGTAGACATGAAAAATGCACAGGAAAAGATGTACATGAGAATTGGCAAGCTGTATTCATTCAATCATTCATTCAACAAGTATTAATGTAGTACTTACCATATGCCAACAAGATCCTAGGTAGTATGGGGATGCAGAAAAATGGCAAAACATGGTTACCAATGTCAAAACATTTGCAAGATCATTGCAAATGAAGAAATATATATATATATATGTATATATATGTGTATATATATATACACACATACATACACACACATAATCTTCTACTACTACTACTGCTACTACTACTATTAGTTAATATTTATATAGCACCTACTATATGCACTTTACAATTATTATCTTTTAATCCTCACAACAACCCTGGGAGGTAGACACTATTATTATCCTCATTTTATACATGAGGAAACAGACAAAGAGAGGTTAAGTGACTTATCAGGGCTACATAATTTGTGTCTGAGGCTATAGTTGAACTTAGATCTTTCTTTCTCCAGTGCTTTATCCACTATACCACCTAGGTTCCTTCAGGCACACATACATGAAAGGGTTCAGAATTACCATGCAATTTAAATGCTCAAATAAGTAAAAAACACAAACAACAAAACCCCCCAAGACCCAACAACCCCACCATCCAGACACGACATTTGTACTTATCAATTGCTTTCTATGATGATTGTTAAATGAATGATGAATGAATGATTGATTGATTGAATGAATGAATGAATGAATGAATGAATGAATATGGCTTACAGATTCTCTGCTAGGTACTTTCTCTGCACTTCTAACCCTGCTCTGAAAAGGACCCTAGATGCATGTTTGTGGCATGGGATATGAAAATAAAACTGTCATTTGTGTTTTAGCCACCCTCACAACAATTATATCAGAGGTTGAAGGGATGAGATGAGAGGCTATCGTGTTTTTTTTTTTTTTAATTAATAGGGATAGGACTGTGCTTTCTAAAATTATTTTTACTTATATATTAATGGCTACTTATATAATAATGGCTATTGCCCCCATTTAGGCAGTAAGTATTTATTACTAATTAATATTGAATATCAGTAAAGTATTGACCTTGTGGCAAAAGCCCCAATGCCATATTGTCTCTAAGAGACAACATGGTCTACAAGCCTACCATTTCCTAAGAGGAGGGTGCTCACTAACTGACAGTGGATCCAGGAAACTGAGAACAACAAGAAGCTGTGATCCTTGTGCGGTCTCAGCTTTTATCCTCTTTTGATAGAGGCAGGTCATTACACACTGATCAAAGCTAATTGGCTAATATCATTCAATTCCATTGGTTGATATGACTTGAGGGTATTCCATATTAAAATGATCTCTACTATGATAACAGGGGGAAATGTGCAAAAAAAGACTCTCCCCTAAGGTGCTCAAGGCAAAGTCCATTATCTAGGTGTCCTATAATCCTATCAAGTCACACCGAACTAGACAAAAAGAGTCTATTTCCATTCCTTGGACTTGCCCTGAACAGGACTAAAACTTTTCCCTAAGAACTGGACCCTCTGAAGTAGGGGAGGAGAAAATTGAAACTGGGTCTCTGGGTCCCCAAGAAATTCATTATTTCTCACACTGTTAATTGAGTCTCATTTCATATCTAAGTCATTTATTCTCTCACCACCATTTTGTGAGGTGAGTAATACAGATGCTCTTATCCCCATTTCACAGATGAGGAAATTAAGGTTAAGAGAAATGATCACACAGGAGTAAGTATGAGGGCTGGGATTCCATGATAACCACTAAATTTTCATACCTATAATGGCAGAATTTGCAGTATCTATGAGTAGAGGAAGAGAATGATCAATGAAAAATCCTACATATACATTACTTGAATATTTGATAAAGTTGAATGAAAAAATGTAGGACTTGGTCTTGGCCCATTTTAAATAACTTTTTAAAAAAATAGGAATGATAATAAAAAATAAAGTAATAATAAAATAAAATAATAAATAAAAACTTAGAAATGAGATAATTAGTGTTAACATGATTAAGTAACGAGGCATTAGATTCACCTACTTTATAGGTAGTTTTTAGAAATGATGTAAACTTACCAACTTACCATACAATGTCAGTGAACTAATATCTGTTGTGCTTAGCACATTAATACTTCTATTGTCTTTATTCAGAAAACTTTGTGTTAACTTAAGGTGAGCTGCTGTGCTAGAGGAGTTGAGCAGTTACCACAGTAGAAGTGAATGTGTTCACTATATGCCAACTTTTTATTAAAACTAACTTTTTTTGAAAAAAAAAAAAGCCTTCCATTCAATTTAATGTCTATTAAGCACCAACTATGTCTGAACAATTGGGAATTGAGAACAAAAACTTTGTCCCTGCCCTCATGATGTTCTCATTTTCCTAGGGAACTATAACGTAATATCTGTTTATTTTGCCTGCCCAAGCATGATCTTCCTACACTTAGAAATGTGAGAATTCTTGTTTTGACATTCTGACAGCTTTGTAGAGAGGTCTAGCACCTTTTCTTTCCTTGTTTTCACACTCAGACATTCCATGCATTTTACAGAATTAATTTTTGTTTTCCTACAAGGAGCCCTGCATGATGAGGAAACCTTGTTTTCATCTGATACTCTTCTGTATTCTGAGCTTTGAATAGCTTTCAGTCTATTGTTGGTTCAAAGAAGACATGGAATTAATAAACATCAATGGTGTTGCTTGTAGAAAGTGGAAGATAAATACCTATTTTTAACAGAGCTTTAACTAGTGCATACCTTAAGGGAAATGAGCTTTGCCCAACTAGCTATTTCATATGGCCCAAGTGGCATCAGAAGCCCTAGTTTCAGCTGACTTTTCCAGAATTAATTCATATTACTAACCTGTTGGCACTTTCTTCCATCCAAACCAGCCCACTTGCTATTTCCCAAATTCTGAATTTTATCACCCACCCCCATGCCTTTGTGACACATGGCCCCACCTCTACCTCTTAGAATACTGAGCTTTCTTCAAGGCTTCCTTGGGGACTCACCTCCTGATTCTGATGGTTCTTAGTGCTCTTTAACCCCTATGAATATCTTGTACTTATAATGATAATGATGATGGTGACCATAGCTAACAGCTTTGTTTTGAAGGCACTTTATAAATATCTCATTTTCTTCTTACAACAACCCTGAGAGGTAGATGTTATTATTATCCTCTTTTTACAGATAAGGAAACTGTGGCACACAGAAGTTTAATGATTTGTGAGCATCACCCAGCTAGTAAGTGTCAGAGACTAGAATCAAACTCAGGATTTCTCTGAGTCAATATCCAGTGCTCTCTCTCGCAGTGCTCTACCATGCTGTGTGTGTGTGTGTGTGTGTGTGTGTGTGTGTGTGTGTGTGTGTGTGTGTGTGTGTGTATGTATGTGTGTGGGGGCGGGGGCTATATCCTCCAAGACCCTTTTCCTTTTGTCTTTGTATTTCCATCACCTAGTTGCCTTTTAGCAAATACTTCTCCATTAGAATGTTCAGCCTGTGAGGACAGACACAGGACAGGGAGATTTCTCTGAATTCCTCACTGCTTAGCACAGTTTATAGTTTACCACATGCTTAGCATAGAATAAACTTCTAAAAGATGCTTGTTTGACTGACTTCTTGACTCCCTTGTTGTATTGAATTCCTCTTTTGTAAGACACAGTTCAAACGCCCAATTCCAGCAATGCCCTGTCCCCTTGACCCTGAAGATTTTCTCATCTGTCCCTGCCACATTCCTAGATTCCAAAATCATTTTTTGAATAATTCTTAATTCCTTTTATTTATTCAGGTAACCAGCAAATGCAGTGTGTGATCACTCAATGAATATCAATGAAAGAAGGAAAGGGGAAAGAAAAAAACTTCATTATTTGGAAAAGCCTTTTCTGATATTTTAAAAGTTCTTATGAAAATGACATGTTATATGGTGATTTGACATTTCCTTTTAAGAAAATACTTTTTGAGGCCTACAATAGAGTATTGATAGTAACAGATGCAATTTCTCATTTTTCATGTATCACTAAGCTAAGAAAAATGAAAATACCTTTTTTTTTTAGCTTATCTCAACATCAGCAGTGATAGAATAAACAGTGAGCAATGTTGAAATGGCAAATTATTCCTTCAGTCAGCTTGTACTCAAATAAAGTCCATGAGACAACATATCAATGGTAGGTTCCTATTTGGCTCTTTCTAAAACTATAACATGATGTTTTATCAACCTTGCAAGTGATAGACCACTTCAAAATGATTAAAGCATGTCTTTTTTATACATATGGATTAGTTTCATGTATGCAGTTGAATAATATGGTGAGAACTTGTACTTGGTAGAAAAACAGCATTCCACATCATCATTTATTTCATTCAAAGGGTTCATCTCTTTTCTCCCTGCCCTTTTATTCCAAACCTGGCCACAATTCTGTGCTCTTAGGAAAATAATTGTCTGTCCTTTGCTTAATAATCTCTAAGCCAGGATATGCTTCTCTTAATATCCTTAATAGCATGTTCTAGTCAGTAATTTTCTCCTATCTAATCTAAAATTTGAAGTACAATCAATGTACAGCCAGCCTGCTCCCTTAGTATCTGTCTATTTAATGTCAAGAAAGGTAGAGAAAGGCTTCCAACACACTGGATGGATCCTTTTGTGGAGGATTTGGGGAAGACAAGAGGTCAGAATTAAAATTGATGAGAAGATATGGATGGGTTACCATCTGTACCTTTGGTGGGAGGACTGGTACTAAGAGGATCACAGGGCCACTGAAGTACCAGAGGATTCGAGGTCTCAGCTGGGGTTGTGGGGGTGCAGGGGGTGGGGCTGTAAGCTCATTTTATCATTCAGTAGTGGAAACTGAGACCACCTATTCCTATTTTTCACAATCCATAAATAAACATTTATGAAGTACTTATCAGAGGTGTACGTGTTATTGAGGGAGAACTAGCACCTCTGTTGGGAGAGTTTAACAAGCCCTTTTCAGGGCTGCTCAGCCACCTTTGGTGTCCACCTGCTACCCAGATCTTACCTGTGACTCCAAGAAGCTTCAGCATGTGTAGCAGCCATACCCCAGTAAAATTGTTGCAGCAGGCTGGCAATGAATTAGGGGGATATCTACCCCAAGCATGTGAAGAATTCCCCCAGTGGTATGGGTAGATTGGAACAATTTGTTCCAATGGCCACGAAATCAGTTGAAGCAAGTGCTGTGGAGCACTTAGAGCTTGGTCAGACATAGAAGATACCAATATCACCCACTGCATCCCAGGCCATCACCAGTCACCTTGACTTTTGTTCTGCCACTGGACTTTAGTGACTCTGGAAAAGAGAGTGACACTGATGACTATATACAATTCTACCTCACTTAAATCCAATTCACACACAAGTCAGGAGAAAGACCTGGTCATTGTTCATTGGTCCTCTTCAGAAACGAAGGATGAACAACAACAACAACTATAGGGGCAGCTAGGTGGCGCAGTGGATAGAGCACTGGCCCTGGATTCAGGAGGACCTGAGTTCAAATCTAGCCTCAGACACTTAACACTTACTAGCTGTGTGACCCTGGGCAAGTCACTTAATCCTCCTTGCCCAACAACAACAACTATATGTTAGGTATGATTCTAAGTACTGGGGATACAAAGAAGGGGAAAAACACATTCTCTGTTCCCAAAGAGCTCTCATTGTAATGGAGGAGACTATGTAAACAATTATATACAAAATGTCTAGTGAAAAATGAAAGGTAATCTCAGAGGGAAATTATTAACTATGTGAGGAGGGAGGACTAGGAAAAATCTTTTACAAATGGTGAGGTTTTCGCTGGTCTTGAAGGAATTCAGAGAAGACAGGAAGCAGAGATGAGGAGGGAGAGCAGGTTTCAGTAACAGACGGTGAAGATACACAGTTAGGAGATGGAATGTATTGTGTAAAGAACAGCAAGGAAGCTACTGTCACTGGATAAGAGAGAATGTGAATCTGAGTCAAGCAGGAAAAGACTTTAAGGATAGGAAGGTGCCAGGCTGTGAAAGGTTTTTATAGACAAACAGAAGTTTTTATATTTGATCTTAGAAGTAATTGGGAGGCCCTGGAGTTGGAAATCACACGGTTAGACCTGTACTTTGGGAAAATTGCTTTGGCAACTAAGTGGATGGATTGGAGTAAGGAAAGACTTGAGGCAGGGAGAACAATCAGGAGGCTATTATAGTAGTCCAGATGTGAAGTGATGTAGGGAGAGAAGTGAAGTATACAAAAAATTTTGAGAAAGGAGAAGCGATAAGGGTGGGCAATAGATTGGATATGTGGGATAAATGGGAGTGAGGAATCAAGGATGATACTGAGGTAGTGAGCACGGGTGACAAGATAAGGAAATTTGTAAGAGAGGAGGGACTGGAGAAAATGAGTTCTGTTTTCATTATATTGATTTTGAGGTGTCATGTTCGAGATGTCCAATAGGGGGTCAGTGATGTAAGACTGGAGCTTAAGAGAGACATCAGGCTGGATAAATAGATTTGAGAATCATTTGACTTTGAGATTATAGAGCATAAGGCCTTTTAAAGTTGAGCACTTTATTTAGTCTTTTTTTTTTTTTTTTGGTGGGGCAATGAGAGTTAAATGACTTGCCCAGGGTCACACAGTTAGTAAGTGTCAAGTGTCTGAGGCCGGATTTGAACTCAGTTCCTCCTGAATCCCAGGCCGGTGCTTTATCCACTGCCCCCCCTAGCTGCCCCAGATTTAGTCTTGATAGCAACATGATTCCTAGTCTTTATCTCCATCATGAGAAAATATGGTTAGGGTGGACACCGAGGATATGACTTCAGGTTGGGGAATTAATCAGCCAATAAGCCTTTATTATAGACTTATTGAGTGTCAGGCACTGTGCAAAGTTTGGGATCAAAATAAAAAACAAACACTGTTCATGCATTCAAGGGGGTTACATTCTAATGGAAAAGACAACATGCAAATAAAAAGCTAGGAAATAAAGCAAAAGAGACATATAAAATGAATGGAAGGTTACTTAGGAAGGTGCTAAGAATGAAAATAATCCCTTGAAATGGTATTTTTCTTTAGATTTACCAAATGAAGATAAAGATAAGTAGCCAAAGGAATTTTAACATTTCTCTGGCTAATTTGGATATTTCTGGCCTGTAAAAAGTGAGAGGTTTTAAATTTGGTTATTTATGATGGCTGACAACTCTTACTAAATAATTGTTGTTGTTAGTCCTTCATTCTGGAAGAGGACCATGACTTCTGGGTGGTGTCATGACTTGCAGTGAATTGGATTTAAGTGATAGAGGGATATACAAAGTCAACAACCTCATTGTCTCCTCCAGAGCCATCTGGGTGCAGTAGCAAGTTATATCTATATATCTATATCTCTATCTATCACTATCTCTTTCTCTCTATATATATCAGGACAACTAGAGATATAGGCAATTAGGGTTAAGTGACTTGCCCAGGGTCATACAACTAGGCTAGATTTGAACTCAGATCCTCTTGATTCTAGTGCCCATCCACTGAACCACCTACCTGCCCCGAAGGCTATTTTTAAAATGAGGCAAAGAAATACCTCTTTTACCTAGTCAAAAAATAGATAAAAGGGGCAGGTGAGACCTTCATGGTTTCTGACCTAAAGAGATAGAATTGCTATTTAGGTTCACCATGAACCATCAAGAGGCCAAAAAATGGCATGTAAAGAGACTTGGGGTGGGACCTACTGTTGGCCAATCAATGAGGGCCAGAGTTATTTAGGTTTAAGGAGTGTACCTTCCTTAAACCTCATTAAATCTTGTGAGGTTTCCAAAGACAAATTTGTTTTTCTTTGGGCAGAGTGCTTGCAGGTAAAGGTATGATTTCCTGTATGGAAAGTAGACTTTTATTTGCCTCCCTTCCTACCTAGCCTTAATCACTGAATGGGTGTTGCTTCAGGCCAAACTGAGACCTATGAAAGGCTCATTATTTATTTATTTATTTTTGGTGAGGCAATTGGGGTTAAGTGACTTGCCCAGGGTCACATAGCTGGTAATTGTTAAGTGTCTGAGTCCAGATTTGAACTCAGGTCCTCCTGAATCTAGGGCCCGTGCTCTATCCACTGTACCACCTAGCTGCCCCCAAGCCTTAGCTTAAAAGTCCAAGTTCTCCCACTGCATCTGGGGCAATCTCCAGTCATCCTAATAATGTATCTTGCCAATGGACCCAGATGTCTCTGGAGGAAAGAGTGAGGCTGGAGAACTTGCACAGCCCTCCCTCACTTGAATCCAATTCAGTGCAAGTCATGACATCACCTCCCTGATGTCTTGGTCCTCTCCAGAAACTCATCATCCTATGAGATGACCTCAACTCACCCCTCTTCAGTACTCCTACCTTCTGATTGGAATGGGTGGATTTTGAAGAATTCCTCCCAGATCCTCCATTTAAGGAAGTCATCCAGGGCAATCACCTCATATTTCCTACTCTGGATACAAACCTTTATCATTTACCCACACTGTGTACTTCCTCTCCCCAACACTTACCCTACTTTTCATATTTTTTTTAAAATGTATAGTCTTTCCCTATTAGATTTTTAGCTCCTTTAGGGCATGGGCTGTCTTTTTTCCTTTTTTTTTTTTGTATCCCCAGTGTATGACGATTGTTGGTTAGTATCTCATGGTGGATAGAGTAGTATACTTGAAGTCAGAAAGATGTATTTTCAAATCCTACCTTGAACCCTTAATAGCTGTGTGACTGTGCAAGTCACTTTACTTTTGTTGGTCTTGGGTCCTCAAGTATAAAGTGAGGCTATTAGACTGGATAATCTCTAAGGTCTCTTACAATTTCTGTGATCCTATGTCCTAATGAAAACCTTTCAACCTGGCAATTATGTAGATTGGAATTTCTACTTCTATCTTATCTCCTCTCTAGTAGTTAAGGTTTCCATTAGAGTTACAGTCACTGCCATTGATGGAGCCAAGCTAACATTAATTTCTCTTTATAGAATTTCTTCCTTTCTTCTGCTAACAGTGGTCCCTCATCCTGCAATTCGTGAGCAGATTTACCAATCATGTTGATAGTGAGAAGCAAGGCAAAGAAATGATACTATTGATGATAGGATGGGTTGAGAATGCGCCAAATGTCATGGAAAGCAGTTATGTCCATTTTTCTCAATCCCTGTCTTCTTTGTACTATTTTTTTTGGGGGGGGTCAGGGAAATGAGGGTTAAGTGACTTGCCCAGGGTCACACAGCTAGTAAGTGTCAAGTGTTTGAGGCCGGATTTGAACTCAGGTCCTCTTGAATCCAGGGCTGGTGTTTGATCCACTGTGCCACCTAGCTGTCCCCTGTACCACTCTTGATATGGGTATATGCTTTTTTTTTTTGTATCCCCCCACTACCCTTTTGGCATTCATCCATCCCTTTATTTCTGTTTTCATCATTTGCACTGGTTGCTTCTAGTCCTGCTTTGTCAATCTTCTACTTTTCTTTTCTTTTTTCCTCCCCTCTTCTTCTTGGAATGGAACAGAATGGAAGAACATTTATTAAGCACTTACAGGCCCTATGTTAAGTGCTGGGGATGCAAATTCAGGGTGTCTTAAAGTTTTAATGCAGTTTCTTTTTAAAAATTGTTTTAAAAAAATTAAATTTTAAATTTTTGTTGGGGCAATGAGGGTTAAGTGACTTGCCCAGGGTCACACAGCTAGTAAGTGTTAAGTGTCTGAGGCTGGATTTGAACTCAGGTGCTCCTGAATGCAGGGCTGGTGCTTTATGCACTGCACCACCTAGCTGTCCCTTTATGCAGTTTCAAGCTCTAATAGTTGAAACTACATTAAAACTTTTCCCACACTTAGATTTCTGGAACACCCTGTACAAAGAAATAAGGCAGACCTTACCATCAGGAAGCTTATAATATAATAGGGGAAGAAAACACAAATAAGGGAGTAGTCAGGGAGGAGTATTTTGGTGGTATTGATTTGATTACTCTTATCAGTGCTAGAGTAGGAAATCTAGAGAAGAGAGGAAAGTATAACCACAAGGTATGGCTGGGGATCAATCAGGCAGTGGCTCTAGTCCAAACTGCATATGGTGAATGATGATCTTTCTAAAGCTCAGGGATCCCAAATGAAAGGCTGGATGCCAGATTAGTAGGAAAGCCTAGAGCTGAGGAGAACAGGAAATCACTTCAGAGGTCATCTAGCTCAGGACTTCTTAAACTTTTTCCACAACCCTGGGTATGTAGATATATATACCATAGGCATACAAATTAAACATTTACTGCCAAATTTTTCCTAACTCCACATTGTTCTGAGACCCCCTTATGGGGTTTAAGAAGCTTTGATCTAGTTTGTCTCCCTCATTTTAGAGGTGAACAGATAGGCTCATAAAGGTCCTCTGACTCTTAATCCTCTGTACTTTCTACTCTTTCCTGCTGGTCCCACAACTTAGAACCTAATTTAAAAATTCATACCTAGGAAATATATGAAATGAATCATTTATCAAATATATATACATACGTATGTATACATATACATACGTATGTATGTATGTATGTATTTTTTGGCATACCAGTTGCCTTGGGCACTCATATGTTCATTATAAAATGTCATCAATATCACATTTTCTTATGGGTTGTCCATAACCCAGGATCCCAGAATCACCAATACTTTCCTCCTTTGAGCTTTAAATTTCTACTTATTTTGACGCTGTCGACTAACCCCCTTTGTATATATTGTTTCATCTCTTGGCTTCTTCATGGCTACTCTATCTTGGTTAAACTCCTACCCATTAGGCTACTGCTTTTTAGTCTTATTTTATGGATTTATTATATCTCTCAATCTCCTAAGACAAGGGTTCATAAAAAGATTCTTGTCATGGACTTTGCATTCTCAGGAAGCCTATGGACACCTCCAAATCATGTTTTTAACTGCATTAAATAAAACACAGAGGTTTCAAAGGAAACTCTATATTGAAATACAGTTATCACATTATTATCACCTACTTCTCTTCTTTCCCTACTCTTTGTTCCTTGGTGATTTATCAGCTCTCCTGGATTCAATTATCATCTTTATTCAGATGGCTTCCAAATTTCTATCTCCATCCCTAATCTCTCTCTCTCTCTCTCTCTCTCTCTCTCTCTCTCTCTCTCTCTCTCTCTCTCTCTCTCTCTCTCTCTCTCTCTCTCTCTCTCCTGACTTCCAGACCCACTTTGCCAACTGCTTGATGGGCATCTCTAGTAGTATGTTCCATTGCCATTTCAAACGTAATTTCTGGTCATCTTTCCACCTGAAGCTTCTCTAAATTTTCCTATTTCTGTTAAAGGAACCACAATCCTCACAGCCCCTAAATTTGTAATCTAGGAGTTATCCTTGACTCTTCTCTCTCAGCTTGCTATAACCAATGGATTGCTAAGTCTTGTCATCTTTATATCCAGAACATCTTTTTTTATCTTCTCTTTTCTCTCCCCTCACATGACCATAACTCTGCCTTATTATCACAACCTCCTAATTTGTTTCCTTGGTCCCTTCTACTTATTGTTTTTTTTGTTTGGTTGGTTGGGTTTTTGGTGAGGCAATTGGGGCTAAATGACTTGCCCAGGGTCACACAGCTAGTAAGTGTCAAGTGTCTGAGGCCAGATTTGAACTCGGGTCCTCCTGAATCCAGGGCTGGTGCTCTATCCACTGCACCTGGTCCCTTCCACTTATAATCTATCCTCCATATAGTTATCAAAATAATCTTCCTAAACCCCAGGTCTGGCCATGTTACTCCCCTTTTACAAGATCTTTCATCAGCTTTCTGCTTTCTCAAAAACAAAATTTAAAGTCCTTATTTTGGTACTTGAGACTCTCCATAATCTGTCACAGCCCACTGTTCTATGCCATTAACTCACTCTATGTTCCAAGCAAACTGGACTAAGGGCTTTATCCCTGGGATGTTTTGCATTAAATATCCTGCTTTGGTACATGTACGATAGTTACCTGCCACACTTGGAATGAACTCTTTCCTTATCTCCGTCTCTCAGAGTCCCTACCTTCTTTCAAGGCTCAGCTCAGGGGCCACATCCTCCATAAGGGTTTCTTGATTCCTGCCTGCCCCACCCCCAGAGTTGTTAGTTCTCTCCTATATAAAAATGTCCATTATTTACTTATTTGTGCACATGTAGTATCCATTTTGATTGAATGGACAATCTCTGAGGGGAGAGTATTTTTGTGTCATCATTGTGTCCCACCTAGCATGGCAACATGCATATAGTAAGTACTTAAATACTTCTTTGAATTGAGTTAGATGAGTGCTGTTAACATATTTTAGCCCCAGGGCATTTCCTGTCTTTCTTTGTTTTATCTCAAGTCATTGCTTTTGGTGCAGTTTTAATCACTTTCTTTATATTCTACTTGTAGTCAAGATGGAAAACATCTGACTACCATCTTCTTCTATTAAAAGGAAACTAATTGAGTTGATTGGATAGTCTTTACATTATTCACCTAGGCAACAGGAACATAACATTATCACAAATGAAGACTGAGAAAGGCTGTTGGAGGTCTTCCAGTTCAACCCTCTTTTTTTTTTTTTTAATAGATAGGGCCAGAGAAGTCCTATACCTTACCCAAGGTGAAAAGTGGTAGAGTTGAAATTCGAACTCGGTTCCTCTGACTCAAAACAGCAATCATTATAATGCACTACACTAAGTTCCATTAAATAGATGAAGTTTTCCAACCTCCTATCACCAATCTTCTTCAAACTCTCTGAGGGAGTCCAAGTCTTGGACTGAATAAACAAATGTCTTCTCTAGAAATATAAGATAGACTCATGTTCTCTGGCATATAGTATATTTTAGTTTGGACTTGAAGATGTGACTTATAGAAAAAGTTGTCATTCTAGATGAAGAAATAAAACCCTGGTAATGTGAAACAGTAATGAGTCCAATTGTACTGCATATTACTGATAATGGATGAAAATTCCAAATGAGAACCACTAGTAAACTCACATTTATGCTCCTAGTACATAAGCTGCCTTTGGTGTATTAAAACTACTCTATTTCATAATTGTGGATACAATGGTGCCAAACAAATGTTATTTCTAGTGTAATTTAGTGGAAAAGGAGTACTTGTTAAACAGCATCTATGGATATTTCCATACTTATTTTGGGAAAATAAATAATTCACACACCCAAACTTATAAAACTTGGCAGGAAACCACAAAATCATTTAAGATCATTCCCAGCCTAAGACCTGATGTTATATTTTAAGATATGGGTTATAGAGGGAGGCATCCTTAGGGAATTATGTGCAGCAGGGAAACTGAAGAATTTTCTCTACAAACTATCTGCTCCTTGGAACTAAATGTTAAATAGCATCACCACTAAATGTATTCTTCTTTTAGCCTATCTTTTTTTTTTTTTTGGTGGTTTTACTCACAATTCGCAAAATATATGATGACACAGTCTTTTATGCTGTAGTCTAGAGATACTTTTAGGACTGCCCATGTAGCCTAAAAGAATTCTCTTGAACTGACCACCAAATTCTAACTGTGCTTCTACATATTTGAAGAAATATGGTTTATTTCACCTTTAAAGTGTCTTTGTCTGACAGTTGAGAGCTCCCAGCATATCCTCTATTAAATTGAGGTTGTGTGGTGGTGACTATTATTGTTTTAATATCATTCATTAAGTTTTTTTCAAGAAATTAAGAAAATTTGATGAGAAAAAGTAAGTCAGGAAAAATCAAATTTCCATCTATTCCTTACACTGAATAGCTTCCCAGTTCTTTGTTTCCCCTTTCCTCCCCAAAAGATGAGATGTAAATCAATCTTTTCCAAATGAGAAAGTTTGTGTGAGCACCAGGCATAAATAACAAATCCAGGTAATGAATGCATATGACCTCATCTTTACCTTTGAAATATTCACAATAAATAGTTGGCTTGGTGGACAGAGACTGGATGAAAAGGGGATATGGTAAGTTGCCACTATATTAATTACATATAATTAATTACAAGGATGTGTTTTGAGAAAACAATCAAAACAAAAAAGATTATTGATCAAGAAAAATCCAACTGACAAGACTAAGCAAGAGTGTCTGAAAGCAAATACAGAACAATTCTTTCATTAGTATTGTTTGAATCCTGGATATGATCCAGACTTGATGGAAATGCGAAAGACCTGAACACAGTTGCTGGGTCTTCCATTCATTATTGAGCCATTGCCAGATCTGATATCGATGAAAGTACTGTATATTAAAAAACAACAATAACAACAACAAAACAAAACTCTACACTTATGCCACTGAGATTGAACTTTCTCCAAAACCTTAGTGTTTATGTCCAATTGTAATTCTACCACTTAGTAAAGTAGAATGGCATTCTTACACTTGGCAAAATAGCCAAGGAAGCTTCCTCTATGATTATTGGGAAATTTTTCAACTGTCCACACAGAAGTGGCTATCTTTTTTAAACGTTGTTTTTATAGTACCCCTTTGGGAATACATGATGGAGAAGCCCTTCAAATAGCCCATGAAGACTTGGATATGAGTTGTATATTCAGCTATAATTCCAGGAATCTATTAATGGTCAATCCCTACCACTCAGACTTGTCCTTCCTGGTTACCAGGTATAAGGGTATTATTATGAGCCCTTTTGATTACTAAGCCATCCATGAGCACATGGCTTCCCAGGCAAGTGTGTGTCTGAAAGTAGGGTGCCTCCTGTTTTTGTCTTCTTTCATTTCTTAGAGTACCTTGTGAGATCTGAAGAAACAACTTGCATCTTAATCCCTCCCAGGCCCCCAAATAGTGCACTATCAGCTACCAGAATAGCTTTAGCAGCAATGGTGGCTATGATGGAGATAGAGGTAGTGTCTGACCTGCCAAGTGGGAAAGAATAGGCCACAAAGAGAAAAACATCAGTAAAGAAAAGAACTTATTAGAGGTTGATCTGGCTGTACTCAGTGGAGATAAGAAAGGAAAATAGCTAAGAAACTGCCTGATTTCATTTGGCCCAACCAGGTTTATATACTAGTCTCTCAAATGTTTGTAATCATTCTATAATTACTTGTGGTTTAGCATTTTCTTTTTTATATGGTGGAATAAAACTGCCTTTTACATACTTGAGGGACCCCTAAAGGTAAAAATACAATTATTCTTTAGGAATCTGAGGTAGGAATAAAATTGAAGCCCTGGGAGTCTAGTTCCCAACTTGAGGAGACAAAACCACCTCAGATCAATGAATCTTTAGCAAACTAAGAGGGTAGGAAAAGGACAGGGATTAGTGAAGGTTGCTAGTCTTAGTCCAAGAACAATCAGCTAGTCACTATGCCAGACTTAAAATACTGCATATGTTGAATTGAGTTAATTAGGCATGGGTATGCAAAAAATGACATCAACTTCTAAAACTTCTAAAAAGATGGCCCCATTGACTCAGAAAATGTCATAAAAATGTCACCCTAATATCTACAGGTTGAATTTACTTTCTCAGTGCATACTAGTGTTATTCTGAAGGGATGAAAGCTGTTACATATACACATTTCTACTAGATTATGAGCTTCTAGAGGGCAAGAAAACCATGCCTTACTTATACTTTATCTCCCTTATTGCCTAGCCTAGTGATTTGCAAATTATACACATTTGATACATTTGTAGCCAGAGTTGAGTTATCTCTAAAAATAGTCGGGGAAATCATGGCTTGTGAGTTATTTTGACAATAAAGTAATGCTTTGAGAAAGATATATTATAAAATTAAATTTTATTATTTAAGATTTTCCTTTCTCACATCCCCCAATTAAAAACAAACACATTATAAACAAATATGTATGGTTAAGCAAAACAAATCCCCACATCAGTCATAGCCAAAAATTAGTATCACATTCTGCATATTTAACCCATCACCTCTCTGTCAGGAAGTAGGTAGTATTATTCATCATAGACTCTTTGGAAACACTGTTGATCATTGCAGGGATCAGAGTTCTCAAGCACTTCTAGGATGTTTATTTTTTACAAAATTTAAGTTATAGTTCAATTTTTTCTTCTTGTTCTGATCAAACCACTCTACATCAGTTCATACACTTTTTTTAGGATTCTGTGAAACAGTTCCCTTCATTACTTCTTATGGTACAATAGCACTCTATTACATCCATACACCATAATTTGTTCAGCCATGGCCCAGTTGATGGGCACCCCTTTAGTTTTTAGTTCTTTGTCAACAAAAAAAGAGATGCTGTGAATATATATGAACATATGGATCCTTTCTTTCCCCCTTTCTTTTATCTCTTTGGGGTATAAACCTAATAGTGCTATGGCTGGGTCAGAGGGTATCCTTAATGTAGTAATTTTGGGGCATTGTTTCAAATTGTTATCCACAGTGGCTGTTGTTGTTTAGTCATTCCAGTTATGCCCAACTCTTCTTGACCCCATTTGGGGTTTTCTTGGCAAAGATACTGAAGTAGTTTGCCATTTCCCTCTCCAATTCATTTTGCAGATGAAGAGCTGAAGCAAACAGGCTTAAGTGAGTTGCCCAGGGTCACACAGTGAGTAAGTATCTGAAGCTGGATTTGAACTAAGGCAAACAAGTCTTCCTGGCTTCAAGACTGGTACTCTATCCACTGTGCCATCTAGTCACACCAATTGATTGATATTTTCATCAACAGATACATTACTGTGCCACTTTTCCCCACAGCCCAACCATGTGATTTCTTTTCTTTTCTTTTTAATTTCTTAGTCGACTTTGCCAATCTGATGCTGGTTAAGAAAAATACAATGCTGCTTCAATGTGCATTTCTCTAGTTTCGGGTGTTTTGGAGAAATTTTTTTTTTCATTATGGCAGTTGATAACTTAGAGTTCTTCTTTTAAGGATTGCCTGTTTACATCCTTTAACTATGTATCAATTGGAGAATGACTTTTAGTTTTATAAATCTGAATCAGTTCTTTATATATCTGACAGGAGATTTGTCAGAAAAATGACACATCAATTTTTCTCAATTGACTGTTTCCCTTTTCATTTTAGTTGCATTGACTTTCATTGTGCAAAACATTCACATTTTATGTAGTCAAAATTTTCTGTTTTATCTTCTGTGATCCTCTCTATCCACAGATCATTGATTCTCTAATTTATTAATTATGTTAACTTATAAAAGTTATTTAGATATAAATCTAAATTGTTTATCCATTTAGAGCTTATCTCGGTTTATGGTACAAGTTGTTAGTCTAAACCTGATATAAGAAAGATTACTTTCCAGTTTTTCCAGCAGTTTTTGTCAAATTGAGTTCTTACCTATCAGTTGGGGGCTTTGGGTTTATCAAATACCAGGCTACTATATTAATTTTCTTCTGTATGGTATATCCCTACTGTTCCATTGATCAACATTTCTATTAAAAAAAAACATACCAACACTTTTTATGTTTACTGCTTTTTTGGTAGAATTTGAAATATGGTCTGAAAAACCCATGTCCTTCTTACTTATTTTCATTATTTCCCTTGAGATTCTTTTGATATATTTAAAAAAATTTTTTTTCTAGTGAGGCAATTGGGGTTAAGTGACTTGCCCAGGGTCGCACAGCTAGTAAGTGTTAAGTGTCTGAGGCCGGATTTGAACCCAGGTACTCCTGACTCCAGGGCCGGTGCTCTATCCACTGCGCCACCTAGCTGCCCCTCCCTTGAGATTCTTGAACTTTCATTCTTACAGATGAATTTTGTTATTATTTTTTTAGCTCTACAAAATAATCATTTGGTAGTTTGTTACAGCACTGAATAAGAAACTTAATTTAAGTAGTATTGTCAGATTTATTATATTGTACTGGACTATCCATGAGCAATTAATATCTCTTCAATTACTTAAGTCTCTATTATCATGAAGAGTATTTTGCAGGTGTATTCACACATTTTCAGTGTGTGCTTTATAAGTAAACTCTAGAATAATTTATACAGACTTCAGTTATTTAAAATGAAATTCCTCTGTCTCCCTGCTGGGCTCTGTTGGTAGCATACAGAAATGCTGATGATTTATATAAACTTATTATAATATGCTGCAATTTTGCTGTATTGTTTCAATTAATTTTTAGTTGTTCTCTAGGATTATCTAAGTAAACCATCATATCTGAAAAAGGAATAATTTTGTTTCATCTGCTCATATTTATTCTTTCAAATTATTTTTCTTGTACTATTGCTATCACTTTCATTTCTAGCATTATATCAAATAGTAGTAGAAACAATGGACAACCTTTCCTGATCTTGTTGGAAAGGCTTTAACTTTGTCCCTATTAAATAAAATGTTTGCTTTTGGCTTTAGAGAAATATTACTTTCCATATAGAGGAGAAGCCCTCTTATTTTCATGTTTTCTAGTTGTTTTTTAAAATAGAAATTCCTATTAGAGTTTTTGGAAGTTTTATTTTTGCATCTTTTGATACAACCATATGATTTTTGTTGCTTTTTTATTAATATTATCAATTATGTTGATGGTTAATCTAATGTTGAATCAACACTGCATTCCTGGTATAAATCCAAAATGATCATAGTTCATAATCTTTGTGATTTGTTGTTATAGCCTCTTTGCTAATGTTTTATTTACAAATTTTGTGTCATTGTTCATTGAAGATACTGGTCTGTGGTTTTCTTTCTTTGTTTTGACTTTCCCTGGTTTAAGAATTAAGATCATAGTTGTATCATATGACAAATGTGATAGAATTATTTCTCTCCTCTCTCTCTCCTTCCCTCCCTCCCTTTTTTATTGATCATTTGTATAATATTGAAATTGTTGATTGAAATTTTCATAGAATTCATTTGTGATTCTATCAAATCCTGTTTATTTTTTCTTTGGGAGTTCATATTTGGCTCATTCATTTTTTTCTGAGTGGACTATTTAAAAAATAATTATATATTCTTTCTTAATTAATAAAAATACTTTCTCCTCTTCCCGCCACAACTCTTGTTAAGAAAGAAAAACAACCCCCCTGTTACAAACCTACATAGTCAAGTAAAACAAATTCCTACATTGTCCATATCCATTTATTTATTGTTCTCTTAATCTGAACACTGTATATTTTTGCAAATATTCATCCACTTCATTTACCTTATCAGTTTTATTGATATTCAGGAGGTCAGAATAATCTCTCATAATTTTCTTTATTTCTTAATTTATAGTGAATTAAAAAGATTTTTGATACTGGTGATTTGTTTTCCTATTAAAAAAACTAATAGCAAATAGTTTGTCTAATTTTTATCTTTACACCTGCTTAAAACTATATTCATTAATTTGATAATTTAAGTTTTGTTTTAATAATTTGTTCTTTTGATTTTTCAGATTTTTAAATTTTAATGTTAATTCCTTTTTTAAAAAATCTTTATTTTATACTCCTTGTTTTGATTGCATGACAATTTGTTGGTTTGTTTCTTTTTTATTTTGTTGCTTAAAGTGTTTAGACCTATAAATTTCCCTCCACAGATCACTTTGGCCGCATCCCCAAAATGCCAGTTTGTTGTCTCATTTTTGTTATTATCTTTAATGAAATTATCTATTGTTTTTATACTCTGTCCTATTACCAACCAGTTCCTTAGGATTAAGTTAGTCTTCACTTAAATAAATTTAATGCTTTCTTCAACAGCCCTTAATTGAATATAATTTTTGTTGTATTGTGGTCGGTAAATAATATGTTTAGTAATTTGGCTTTTCTATATATGTTTGTGAGATTTTTGTGCCCTAATACATGGCTAATTTTCATAATGGTATTATTCACAGTTTAGGTATATGTACTCTCTATTCTATATTCTTTTCTCAATCAGTAATCACCAGAGATCGATCATATCTAACTTTTCTAAAATTCCATTCATGTCCTCTCCTCCTTCTCCCTCCTACATTTCTCTGTCTCAGAAAGGGTCTAGTGACACTTTGATACTTTCCACTATTATAGTTTTGGGGTACACAGAGCATACTTTTACAATTTATTCTGCATTATTAACACTTCCTTAGGTCTAGTCAACTAACAAAACAATAAGTCAAGGCCTGATTTTGTAACATTTGCCTATTTCCATGGTATAAGTGCTCATAATTGAAAATTCAACAATTGACTATCCAAGACTGTTCCAGCATGTTTCTTTATCAATCCACAACCATTTATTAAGCATCTCCTGTGTGACAGGCACAATAGTGAGTGCTAGAGATGCAAAGACAGAAATGAAACCATCCTCTTTGTGAAGCTTATATTCTCTAAGGGAAGATAAGACACCATGAACAGTAATTTGGCAACGAGTTTCTGGCACTGGGGAGGATTAAGAAAGATCTCAAGTGGAAGGTCATATTTGAAGCAAACACGATATTCCAATTTTTATTTATTTAGAATTTTATTTTCCAAATTACATGTAAAAACAAATTTTAACATCAATTTTTTAAAACTTTATCTTCCAAATTCTCTTCCTCCCTCCCCACCCCCCACTTAAGAACTCAAGCAATCCAATATAAGATATACATGTGTAGTAATGCAAAACAGAAACAAGATATTCTAAGAGTTAGTCTGAGGGAGGAAGTGTATTCAAGGCATGAGAGAGATCCTATGCAAAAGCATGGAAATGAGAGAGTACCTTGTATGAAGAATAATAAGAAGTACAGTTTAGCTGGACTCCAGAATACACAGAGAGAAGTAGCATATGAAAAACCTAGAAAGGTAGATTGGAACCAGCTGTGAAAGGTTTTAAATGCCAAATTTTTATATTTGGTTCAAGAGGCCAAAGGAATGCAGTAGAGTTTCTTGAGGAAGGGAATCACATGGTTGGACCTGTGCTTTCAGAATATAACTTTGGATCTAAGTGGAAGATGGATTAGTGAGGAAAGATAATTACAGTAGAGAAAGGGTATTTAGGAGTTTATTACAATTGTCCAAGGCAGCCAAGTGGCTCAGTGGATAGAGTACAGCACCTGGAGTCAGAAACACTCATCTTTCTGAGTTCAACTCTGGCCTCAGACATTTAGTAGCTATGCAATCCTGGGCAAGTCACTTCACCCTGTTTGCCTCAGTTTCCTCATCTGTAAAATTAGGTGGAGAAGGAAATGGCAAACCATCCTTTCTTCTTTGGCCTTCAATCTTTCCCATTATCAGGGTCTTTCCTTATATAGTCAAAGTTTCAGCTTCAGTATTTGACCTTTCAGTGAATAGCCTGAATTAATGTCTTTAAGTATTGACTGATTTGATCTTCTTAATGTCCAAGAGTCTCCAGCACCACAATTTGAAAGCATCGATTCTCCCAGTACTCAGCTTTCCTTACAGTCCAACTATCACAGCCATACATTGATTGCTACTGGAACCCCCCCCCCAAAAAAAAAAAAAAAAACAACAACTATGGCTATGCTAAGTTTGAGGTTCCTGACATCCTAATTTTAAAATGTGCAATAGGAAGTTAGTGATATGAGGCTACAGCTCAGAAGAGAAACCATGGCTGGATATATAGATCTGGAAGTCATCTATATAGATTTAAACATAGGGAAGCTGATAAGATTGCCAAGAGAAATCGGGTAAGGAAAGAAAAGAGCCTAGGACAAAACCTTAGCATAGACCCACAGTTTTGGAGTGGGATATAGTGAGATAATGATCCAGCCGAGAGGACTGAGACCCATATATTTATTTCTTGTCCAGGTGCTTTGGATGGATAATGGAATGGAGAGGCAGTAGAAAGGGAACACACATTTAATAAGCTCCTACTATATTCCAGGAACTGTGCTAAGCACTTTGTTATTGTTGTTCAGTCATTCCAGTTGTGTCTGACTCTTCATGATCCCATTGGTTGGTTCTGTTGTTAAAAGATACTGGAGTAGTTTGCTATTTCCTTCTAAAACTCATTAAAGATGAGAAAACTGAGGCAAATGGGATTAAATGGCTTGGCCAGAGTCTCAAAGATTGTAAGTATCTGAAGTTAGATTTGAATTCAGGTCTTCCTGACTCTGGGCTTGCTACTCTACCCACTGCACCACCTCACTGCCCTCAGCACCTTACAAGAACTCGAGATGCTTTCTTTATAACCACATGTCATAGTGTCATTAAAGCTTGGGTTTTCTCCCCTTCCCCCACTATGTTTTTTCTTTGTGGATGGACAAGTAAATGTCTTCCAAATGTTTATGGATTCCATTGTGTTTTTGTTATTTCCCATACTTCATTGCAATTCAATTTCATCTGCTAATAGGAGAATGGGGAGAACCTCTCACTATACAGAGAATCCAGGGGACATAATTCACTGCTTCATACAAAGCAGTAACAAAATTATTAATGAAAGGTTACTATTTTGTAAGCTTAATTTTATACCTTCAGACAGGATTCCCTTTATTCACTTTGGCTGACTTCCTTAATGCCCCCTTAAATCCCTCGGTTAAACTGAGGTGCTTCCTATTGCCATTCATGGATTTTTAAAAAAATGTTGGAATTCTAGCAGGATGAGTCCTGCCTGACTTCAGAGGAAAATATGATCTAAGATCTGCAGAGTAGACTAAAGCTATCATGCATGCTTTTGACCTTCAAGGGAGATTCTGGAACAGGCTTCATTAGCCAAGCCTAAGAGCAGTAATTTGCCCCATGTGTCTGCCAACACTGAGAAAGAACAAAGGAGATCCTTATTCACTTCATTGTGCCCATCACTCCAAGGAAGCCAGTCACACCCTAAAAGGAGAAACAGAATCCTTTGCCACCTCAAAGTGGGGTTTCCCTTTCTCCCCCACTCTTTTAAAAAATTCCAACTTGGAAGAGTATTTAGATTCTCATACCTCTTCTTTTTGCTAAAGGCTTGAAATTCACACCTTGGCATCAGAGGTAAATGGGAATCACCTGGAACTTGTCTGGTTGGTACAGCCCTGTCTGCCTGTCTTCATCTACTATTTAAGGGTATTACAGCATTGTCTAGATATGTGATCCATTTCAATCTCAACATCCTAACAAACTTGACCTCAGGATGATCTTGAAATTTACAAGCTAAATAAAATAATTATATTGCAATCCTGGGAACAGGCCCAAAACTGTATAGATGAATGATGAACAAGGAGGACTGTGTTTTCATGAAAAATATTCCACTTGAATAGCATCACCTTACCAATGTATCTTTTAGCCAAGGGGATCATTGGTGTACATACATCAAAACAATAAGATAATCCCCATATTCCTGCAATATGGCCTTTGGGTGGCCTAGAATGTAACTTCAGAGTTATAAACTATTTTGAAGGTTATTTGGTCAATGTATTTTGGAGAATTGGGTTCTGTTTTTAGTACCTGATTTATGTTTCTAATTCTGTAAAAGGGAAAGTGATCAGCAGAGTCCCAAATCAATTTCATAAATGATGAATCACTGTGATGAGATTAAAGAGCATTTATGTTTCCTTGGAGTTATCTCAGGAGCATATCCTTATGGAGAATGTAGAAATGCCCAGTGGTGACTTGTTAGGAGTATATCACAAACTCTTGTTTGGATCCTAGTGACCTAGTGATAGTGCAAGATTGGCCGAATAGGGCTCAGGAGGGATGAGATTTTGTCAGAGGAGCAATAACTTTCCATGGGCTCTAGAAGCAAGTAGAGAGAACAGTTCACTCTCTTGTTTGGATTTATTTGTTGCCTTCCCCTGGTCATAAATCAGACCATCACTCGAGAGAGCTGAACTGTACCATTTGGTATGGAGAAACCTATGAATTGAATTGCCTCTACATGGGAATTAGAAATGACTGCTTTGAGGCAGGAATATATGTTTACATACAGTGAAAATATATTCAGGGAGTGGGGTTTCCTAGCTAAAGAGAAGATAAGACCTAGAATAATGAGACATTTAGTGATTTTAGATAATCTTGGGCACTGATGTAAGTGAGGCTCCACTGAAATGACTGCCTCATCAGCTTTTGATGGTACTTGCCTTACCTACCACGGTAGCTATAAGAATTGGGGAATTGAGGTTTTTGTCCTGAGACATTGCCTGAGAAATAGCTATCACATTGAAGGGAGCTAGTTTTGGTCATTAGGTATCAACCAAGGGAATACCTACATTCATCATGTACAGGTGTCCCTGACAGACCTTAAAAGAAAGGGTCATGCCCTGCAATAATATCAACACAAATGGGATTAATAAGGAATTGATATCATGGGTGGGCATGTCTACTTAGCTTTCCATGTATTCATTCTTTTCAAGTTAATATTAACACTGTGGACATCTTACAAATAATTTAATATTCAAACTGTCCTTACATTCAAGTGTTTTGTTTATAAAATGATCTACATTGTGTCTTATTAAGAGTTATGGTTTTATTTTCTATAGGCTAACTCGGGTGATTTTTTTTTCCTTCCCTACAAACTTTATATTGGGAAATGAAATCTCTAATAACACTCAGGGAAGCAACCATCTTATGATCACAACATTTAAAGCTTCAAATCCAACCCCTTTATCCTACAGAGAAAGAAACTAACATTGAGAAAGGTTAAAGGACTTGCCCAAGTTGTTAGTAGAAAAACTGGAATTTAAATCCAAGTCTCCTGATTCCAAATCCAGTTCTCTTTCCACTAAACTATACTGCCTTCATCAGTGCTACAGGTACAATTTGGTATCAAATGGTCGCTTCCTAATTGATCTGAAGTAATTTGGGGTTTTCAAAAAATTTACAAAAGTCCATAAAATTAAATGCAAGTCAATGAATATTTATTAAGCACAACCATGTGTCATACTGGAAAGAGTTTAGTATGATGATTTAAAAGACCTTGGTTAGCATCCTAGTTCTTCCTGTGTGACCTTGGGCGACAATAATAGGTCACATTTACAAAATACCTTAATTACTGCAAAGCATTTTTTATGTACTATGTTATTTTAACTCTTGGGGCCTTAATCTATAAAATGAGGAAGTTGGACTAGTATTCGATGAACTCTAAGGTCACTTCCAGCTCTCTATCTAGGGTCCACTATTCAAGGCCCTAACAAGGATCCAAAGATAAGACTCAGCCCATTGCCCTCAATGAGCTCATTATAATCTTGAAAATAATGAAATATCTGAATGTTTCCTTTGAAAATAGGTTTAAAACCACAGTAATTATATTTTTGCATTTATTTGTCTTTCAAAGATTTTTTTCATATGTCAGATAGCTTTTCAGCATACAGAAGTAGAAAATTCAAGCCAACAAAACAATTCAACCAGATTTCTTGAGAGCTTACTACATGTAAGGTCCTATGCTAGTTCCTGGGGGAGATACAAATGTAAAAATGGGGAACAGCCTTTGTCTTTAATCAGTTTACTCTCTCCCGAGCCATATGACATGAAAACACATTAGTAAAAACAAGATAAGCTAAGAGGAAGAGACACTAGTGCCCAGGGGGCTTAGAAGCTAAAGACTTGAAGAGGTGGAGGTGAGAATGGTATGTATTCTATCCATGAGGGGCAGCTAATGCAAAGGTACAAAGGTAGGAGCTTGAATAGCAAGTTAAAAATAGCAACTAGTCTAATTTGACTCGAATATGGACTACATGAAGAGCAATAATATGAAATAAGTCTGAAAATGTAAGCTGTAACCATATTGTTTGGAGCTTTAAATTCTAGGTTAAGGAATTTGTGGTTTATCCCGGAGGCAATGAGGAACAACTCAAAATTCTCAAGCAGAAAAATAACCTGGTCACATCTATACTTAAGAAAGTTTGTTTTGGCAACTGAATAATGGAAAATAGATTGGAAAGAGGAACAATTGGCAGGAGGGAAACCAATTGGGACTCAGCTGTGATAGTCCAGTCAAGAAGTGATGAAGGGCTAGACTGGGATGGTGGCTATATGAGTGGTAAGAAGGAGATAGACGTAAGATAAATTGTGGAGGAGGTAGTTTTTTGGCTAAGCAGGTCATGGCACCTCCCTAAATGTCATATTGAACATATGTAAAATGGAGATGTTGGATTAGATCATCACTGAAGGTCCCTCCATTGAAATTCCCATTTTATTTTTTTTGAAACAGATGCCATGAAACTTGAGTTTTGCTATCTACAGCAGCTTGAATATGTCCTTGAGGCACTGCATTTACCATTGCATTATACATCACTGACATCTTCAATAAATGTTTCTAGTACAGAAATGGAAATTCTCAAGGATCCTTAAAGTAGGTCTTGTTATGTAAATCAGCCTTACCCAGCAAAAGTGAATTAGACTAAGATCCAATTGGAAAATAAAACAAGAATTCATAAAAGTTTTCAAAATGAGTTATAGTAGGAAGGCCTGGAGTCAATGTATGGTCTTCACTTTTGTGTGGTGGCTTGACCAGGGCTCACAGATAATTAGTGTTTGCTAAATGTTTGTTGATTTGGATTTAATAAAGGAAGGCAAAATGCTGTTGTGAAAAGGGGGAGTCTGTTTACCTAGATTCTAGGAAAGCTGTGTCAGTCATTGTTGTGTGACAGTGGTTCAGGTACTTAATCTATTAAAGACTGGATTTCCTAATCTGCAAAACAGCATAGTTCACCATAGACTTCACAAAGTTATTGTGAGTTCTAAAAACATCTCATATATATGAAGTACTTTGAAAAGTAAAATAATAAAATAATATAATATATATTATATAATAATATAAGGCACTGGTGAAAATTCATATAACTTAGAGCTAGAAAGGACCTTAGAGGTTATCATCTTGTCCCAATTTTTTTAACTTACAAAGGGAGAAACTGCTACCCAGTTATTTCGTCTCCCTATTCAAAGTATAAAAGACCTAAAGTCTGGCAAATTTTATTTTTGTCGAGATTTTTCAGATACTATTTTGTTTTGTTCCCAAAATTTTAGGAAGGGGAACCTATTTGAATGGTAAATTAAGTCTTTTTTACTTATGTCATCCTGCCCAGAAGGAGACAGACTACAACTCCCTTTTGGTTAGTTATGTTGATATCATTCTCATGTGTCTGACAACAGGGTATCATATTACTTTGATGGCTGCAGGCTCTCATCTCTCTCCATGGATGCAAAAGGCAACCTGCCCATGTTTTTTCACCTTGTGCAAATTTTGTTCATAATAGCCGGGCAGTCTACCCAACACACTGGAAGTTTTCCTTTGGGTCTTCTAATATTTCACAGAGATCAGATTTGAGCTGTCAGACTATTATCCCCTCACTGTAGATATGTGACTGACTCACCTCCATTTCTGATGATATCTTTAATGTCTGTGCAGGATCCTTATGTAATAACTAACAATAACAATCATAATAATATTAGCCAGCAATAATGTAGCACTCTATGGTTACTACTTTAGGTTCAATCAATCAATAAGCATTTATTAAGCATCTACAACATTACAGGAATAGTGCTAGGCATTGAAGATAGACCAAAGTGAAATTGTCTACCTGTAGGAGGCTTACTCTATATCAGAGGAAATAACACACACATATATAGATCTGTATCAAATTTATACAAAATTTATTTTGAAAAAGATATTTTGAAAACCACTGATAGGCAATTAGACAAAGCTTCAAATAAAAGATGGCATTATAATCTTGAAGGAAATTAGGGTTTCTAAGAAACAGAGGTGAGGAGGGAGTGTATTTCATGCATAAGGTACAGCTAGTAGAAACGTATGAAGATGGAAAAGTTCAATCCTATATAAGAAATAATAAAAAGTTTGATAATAATAGTCATGATGACTGACATTAACATTGTGCCCCAAAGTTACATAGCTTGTTTCAACCTCACTACAGACCTGAGAAGTAAAGGCAATATTTTTCTCATTTTTCTTTCTTTTTCTTTTTCTTTTCTTTTTTGTGGGTCAATGGGGATTAAGTGACTTGCCCAGCGTCACACAGCTAATAAGTGTCAAGTGTCTGAGGCCAGATTTGAACTCAGGTCCTCCTGAATCCAGGGCTGGTGCTTTATCCACTTCCGCACCTAGCTGCCCCTTTTTTTCTCATTTTTCATATGAAAACAGTTATTTGTTCAGTCACATGACTAGTAACAGAACTATGATCAGAACTCAATTCTGTTGACTCCTAGCCTAACATACTTTCCACCCCACCCCTAATAAAAAGTCTGGAAAGTTATATTAAGACTACTTTCCCTCTCATTGGAAGTCTTCAAGCAAAAGCTGGATGACCACTTCTCAGGTATATTATAGAGGAGATTCCTTTGGGGTTTGAGTTAGATGAGCTGGCTGCTCAGATTGCTTCCGTATTTCAACATTTTATGATTCTGTGCAAGTCAGGCCCATAAGTAGAATTTTTTTTCACCTGAGGCAAAAACATTTTTGGGAAGGGAGGATAGGTCAGCTGAAGGTGTATTGATGCCAGGAAAAGAAGTATCCTGGTCTTTGTCATTACGAGTTGGGGCTCAACTAGTGGTAACATTGGTTAGCAGAGGACTGTGAGGTCAGGCCCAGGGATGGTATTCTCTGTGGAGAATAAGCATAACTCTTTTTCGCTGGTAAAATATAATTCCAACTTCACAATGTCAGTGCCTTAAGGCAAAGACCTTTTGGTACCTTGCTAATTCTTGCTCTGGTTAATATCATTATTACCAAAGTGATTGTGACTGTCATGCTATGCCTTGTATCTACATGCATGTTATTTTGGAAACTCCTGTAGTATTAATGTGACATCTTACAGTATTTCAAAATTATCCCAATAAAATGTATTAAGGATGAACAGTAAACAATCTGCTCCCACAAGTATTTTTTTAGGTGTATAATTATAGCAAAGACACATAATTTATATAAAATTCTTAATAATAACATATCATGTGTTTTATACCAGCTACATTCCTTTGAATAAATATGTAATAAGCCCAACAAGGTTAGTCACACAATAAATGTTAAAAACATTAATAATAATAATAATAGCAATTCACATTTATAGAATTCTTTATGGTCAAAAACCATTTAATGTTCTTTTCATTCATTTATTCAGTTTTAACTATCATTATTTTGAAGTGTGCAGGGCAAAGATTTCCCCCCTATTTATATATTACAAAAGTAAAGTTCAAGGGGCAGCTAGATGGTGCACTGGATAAAGCACTGGCCTTGGATTCAGGAGGACCTGAGTTCAAATCCAGCCTCAGACACTTGACACTTAACTAGCTGTGTGACCCTGGTCAAGTCACTTAACCCTCATTGCCCTGGCAAAAAAAAAAGAGAGAGAGAGAAGAAAGAAAGGAAAAAGAAAAAAAGAAAGTAAAGTTCAGGGAGATGAATTGACTGACCCAAGGCAATAAAACTAGTACTAAGCTAGACTGTCATAGATTTAGAGCTGGAAGGAACCTTATAAGTTTATTTTTTCTATTTCTTTCTCCCTCTCTCTGTCTTTCTGTCTCTCTCTCTCTGTCTCTCTCTTTATTTTTTTTTCAGGACAATAAGGGTTAAGTGACTTGCCCAGGGTCACACAATAAGTGTCAAGTGTCTGAGGCCAGATTTGAACTCAGGTCCTCCTGATTCCAGGGCCGGTGCTTTATCTACTGTACCACCTAGCTGCCCCCAAGTTTAATGTTTTTTTCTTAGGATATCATGGTGACCAAGATAGAGAATGGTGCATAGGATGAGAGAATTTGAGATAGGTAGGACCTTAAAGATCTTGTCCAATCCAAGATCTTGTCACAAAATCATAATCAGAGAATTCTAGGGCTCAAATCTAGCCTGATGCAGACATGAAAGGAATCCCTTATATAGCATAAAGGATGAATGATTATCTAGTTTCTTACAGAAGACCTCTAATGAGGGCGATCCTAGTATAGGTCAAGGCAGCCCATTCCACATTTTCATTCAGTGCTTTTTTTTTTTTTATCTTCTAGGCTGAAATCAGACAAGTCTAATATTTATTCTATATTGCAGATCTCTCTGTCATCTCCTCCCACCTCCTCTCCCAACTTTTCTTTCTCTCTCCCACTCTCTCAATATTTAGAAAGATTAAATGATCCATAAAGCAAATAGTAAATGGCAGAACTGGGTTTTAACCTCAGATTCCGTTTGAATCTGACTCTAAATCCAGTGCTCTACTTACTCCCCAAGGTGCGTTGGAATGTATGTGTATGTGTGTGTGTGTGTGTGTGTGTGTGTGTGTGTGTGTGTATCTACTGGCAATTGTCTACACAACTTACTTAGAAATTACTCATGGAAAACCTTGTGACTTCTCTTCCATTGTCTTTAAATTGTTAAAATGTTTTATTTGAAATATATTTTTCATAGTTATGTGTTGTCTCCCCAGTGAGGCCAATGAGACTATAAACCACTGGAAGATAAGAACTACATCTCACGTCTTTTCTTGTGAGCCAAGCATCAACAATCTCAAACATTATGTAAAGAATAAGATATAGTTGAATAAGGAACTCTGCACTCCTTTTATAAATAGTTCCCTCTACCAAAAATATACACACAATTTAACAGGATAGTAATAATGTTGTTCAATTTATGTACATTTCTATGCTTTTTTTTTTCCAGGGGTGGAGTGGTAGGTTGTTTTGTCCATTAAAAAAAAAAAGTTATATCAATGTTCTTTTGTATATATTTATCACTAGCTACTAATCCTTCTTTGAAACAGATTTCCATAATGTTTACATTCCCCATAACACCTAAGTCATATCAGAAGTTCATTTTGTCTCTTCAGGGTGAAGCCAAGGTGGTAAAGAGAAGCCAGGAAGTTATCTGAGCTCTCCCAAATGTCATTCAGAAACAACATTAAATTAAGCCTCTAAATAGATTCTTGAGCTACAGAACCTACAAAAAGAAAGAGTGAAACTATCTTCCAGCTTAAGGTTACCTAGAAGGAATTCAGGAAAGGCCTCTCTCACTTGGGTAAAAGGAGAACACAGCACAGTGTAGATGGTGTCTGGGCAAGCCAGTGGAAAGCTCTTCGCCACAACAGACCCTTGATCTGACTCAGTAGGCTAGTGGCAAGACAGTCTGCCACCTGGGTATCTGTTACACAATAGGCACAACTAGGCCAGACCAACCCAGTGCAGTGAGCAAGCTGAGAGCCACTGAGGCCTCAGAGTAGAAAGGCAGTGATCAGGCCCCTGAATCACAGCAAAAGAAGCTTAGGGCAGTGCTCTCTATACCCCAAGAGTAGAGCCCAACTTTAAAAGGCATGACATAGCCTAAAATATGAGTAAGAAACAGCAAAAAACCCTCAACATATAAAGCTACTGTGGTGACAGGAAAGGCCAAAACAAACTCAGAAGAGGAAAACAGTGTCAAAATGCCTACATGCAAGAAGGGGTAAAGGAATTGGTCTCGAGACCAAAAAGCCCCCTTGGAAGAGATCAAAAGGGATTTTATAAATCAAATAAGAGGGATAGAAAAAATTGGGAGATGAAAATTATGCAAGAGAGTCAATAGTTTGGAAAAAAGAAAACAACTCCTTAAAAATACAATTGGCCAGGGGTAGCTAGGTGGTGCAGTGGATAAAGCACTGGCCCTGGATTCAGGCGGATCTGAATTCAAATCCAGCCTCAAACACTTGACCCTTACTAGCTGTGTGACCCTGGGGAAGTCAGTTAACCCTCATTGCCCCACAAAAAGATACAATTGGCCAAATGGAAAAGAAGGTACAAAAGCTGACTGGGGAGAATAATCCATTAAGAATGGGAATTGGGCTGATGGAAGCTAATGATTCAGTAAAACTATCAGGAAGCAGTAAAGAAGAATCAAAAGAATGTAAAAGCAGAAGGAAATTTAAAATAACTCATGGGAAAAACAATAGACCTGGAAAACAGATTCAGAAGGGACAATTTAAGAATTATTGGACTATTATTATTTTATTAAGACAGTATACAAACACCAATATTTTCATGCTACACTCCCATTAGGGAGTTCCAGGAGTCTATATTATATATTATATGTACTTTAGTCAAAGCTTTTTTTTTTTTTTTTAGTCAAAGCTAACTTGCTGATGCTTGATGTACTGATGAGCAGCATCTCTAGCCTAGGCCATACTTCTTCCTTCTGCAAACTCTTTGGAAAATCAAGAATACTTGCTATCTTCTAGAAATTCCTATACTTTGTTTTCTTTGTTCCCCTACTAAGGCTGCTCTCTATACATGGAATGCCCTTCCTTTAGGTGTTTAGCTATTGAATTCCTACCAATCCTTTAAAACTCAATTGAAATGTCATATCTTGCACAAAGTTTTCATTGATTCCCATAAATGGTAATAACCTTTTCCTTCTTGGACCTCATGTAATACTTTGCACTTCTCTTATGCCTTATTCTGAATGGGATATATCCTTCAACTTGATTGTAAACTCCTTGAGGGATATGCCTTACTTATACTTGGTATATTCCTCAGTACCTTACACAGTGCTCTATAAACCGTAGGTATTCAATTGATGTTTATTTAATCCAATTGAATTTAATTGAAATTAATTACTTTTTGTTAATTGGCCATGGGGCAATAGAGAGGATGATTACTTGTATTATGGAGGCAGAGAATATCTTTCCTTGAAATTCAAACTCCCCAGTAGATAATAAATCAAGGACTATTTTTCTTTTTGTCTCCATATCCAGAGCACTTAGGATAGTGCCCTTCACAAAGCAGGTACTTAATAAATACTTGTGGAAATTTAATTTAGCACCAGTGTAAATATTGTACTTTCACTGAGACTGTAAGTGTCTTGAAGACAAGGACTTTGGTTTTGATATACCCAATACTCAGTATAGGGCTTTACATATAATAAATACTTAAGGCACAGATTTGACCTTGTCACTTTATTGTTAAAGGTTCCAACATAGGTTTCTAGCCTAATTACACACATTTCCTTCTATATATTCTCCATTCCAGGCAAACTGTCATACTTTATTTTGGCTGTATGTGATAATCCATCTCCCACCCACATGCCTTTCTCAAAGCCTGGAATACTTGCCTTCCTCACTTCTGTACCTTGGAATTCCTAGCTTGCTTCCAAGTTCAGCTCGTGTCTGACCTCTTGTAAGGGACCTTTCCCAATTCCTCTGCTGGGGTTCCTTCCCCAAAATAATTTAAAAAAACCTGTCCCTACATTTTGCATTTGTTTATCTTTGTATATGTTTCTTCTTAGTAGAAGGTAAGCCTCTTAAGGTTAGGAATTTGTAATTTGTCTTTGTATCCCTAGTGTGTAGCACAGTTCATCCACATTGTGGGTGCTTAATAAATATGTTCTGAGTAGGGGCAGCTAGGTGGTGCAGTGGATAGAGTACTGGCCCTGGAGTCAGGAGGACCTGAGTTCAAATCCGGCCTCAGACACTTAACACTCACTAGCTGTGTGACCCTAGGTAAGTCACTTAACCCCAATTGCCTCACCCCCCCCCCCAAAAAAAAGAATATGTACTGAGTGAATGGATGGATGCATAACAATGTTTGTTTGAATTTGTATTAAGTAAATCATGAGAATTTGTTCAGCCTTGTAGAAGTGATTGAGTACTATTGTGCATAAAATGTCAGGAAGCTTGAAAACATAGAACTCTGTATAACCATCTATCTTTTTTCCCATCCCTCCCTCCAATTTTTAAGGTGATGAAATGGGAGCATAACTACTTGGTGTATCTACCACCAGACAACCTAAGTTTCGTCCTACCTCCCTGAGCCCCCTGAGGGCTAACCTTGTCCTTATTGGGGCTATCTTGCCAAGACTCTTTGCCCCTCTTCCCTGCTCTTGGCCTCTCTGCATCACTGTCTTCCCAGCTCCTGGCAAAAATGAAATAGCAATCATTCCCAAGGCCTGTGAATGTCTAAGGTCTACTGACTTTGATCAGTGTTATTGGACAAAGCCACAGGATATTAAAAGTAAGATTTAACCCATACTTGGCCTTTTGGTTTCTTATAAAATAGAAGGCTGCTGATAAATCCTTCACTCAAATGCAGCCAACCCAGAAGACCTATATTTAGAAAACACCCAAATGATAGAATTGAATGTTTGCCTTGTTTTCTGTTTCTCTCATCCTAAGGAAGAGGCCTTTCTGTTGAAGGCTGACATTCTAGTAAACTCTTGAAATCATTTTTCAAAAAAAGAAGATAATCCACATTTTGAATTATTTATGTGCACCATGAGGCTTTAAGGCACTGAGGGCAGCTTTTTTATTTTCCTTCCCATCAAATCACAGTCCTCCTTCTGACACCCTGGTCTACTCCATATTAATGAAGCACATCGAGCAGAAAAAGTGTTAGACTTCGGTGGAGGATGAGCAGGTGCCCTCTTATCTGTTCCCATCAACATGTTAACCATGAAGGACAAATGAGGAAAATTCTGCAGAGAGAAATCTTTAGTCATTCCCAATGCTTAAAAATAACAGTGCAGAAAGTTAGATTCATGAAGAGAAGCATGAGATTTAGGGGAAGAGGTATCTTCTTCCACATTCCGGGATGAAGGGCATCTCCCATCTCATCCTAATACCTGAACATTTACGATGGCTGGGCAGTCTTGAGAATCTATAACATTATCTGTATCAGTGTCTCTGAAATATTTGAACATTGATAACATCCAAAAATCTTAATTAGGAGAGACTTTAGGTGACATCTAGTCCAGGAGTTCTTAATATGGGATCCATAAACTTGTTTTGAAAACAAATATTTTGGGGCAGCTACGTGGTGCAGTGGATGAAGCAATGGCCCTGGATTCAGGAGGACCTGAGTTCA
This sequence comes from Dromiciops gliroides, assembly GCF_019393635.1. Taxonomy (NCBI): domain Eukaryota; kingdom Metazoa; phylum Chordata; class Mammalia; order Microbiotheria; family Microbiotheriidae; genus Dromiciops; species Dromiciops gliroides. The sequence continues at coordinate 163,806,247 of NC_057866.1, read as the reverse complement.
AATCCAGCCTCAGACACTTGACACTTACTAGCTGTGTGACCCTGTGCAAGTCACTTGGCCCCAATTGCATCACTAAAAAAAAAAAAAGGAAAAAGAAAAAGAAAACAAATATTTTGATGACTATATTTTAATATCTTTGTGATACTTTGTATTGTTTTTTATGCAGTTTTATTTGGAGGTGTCTATAGGCTTCCAGAAGGGTCCAGGGCATGAAAAATGGCTAAGAATCCATGGGCTAGTTCAATATATAACTAAATAGGAAATTGTTCTACAGTATTCCCAGTGAGTTGGTCATTCCAGCCTCTACTAGAAGACCTCTGGTGTTAAGGAGCCAGCTACCCCCTTAGGCAGTACATTCCATTCCAGGAGAGCTTGGATTGGCAGAAAGTTTTTCCTTCTAACAGGTCAAAATCTGCCTCTCTACCAGTCTATCTTCTGGGACCAAGGAGAGAAAAAGGTCAAATCTAAACTGTCTTCAACATGGAGATAACCATCATGTCTCCCTTAAATATTCACATTTTTTTAACACCCTAATTTCCTTCAGCTGATCCTTTTATAGCAAAGTTGTGGGTCCCTTTATGTTACAGTTTATTTTTCTCTTGTTGTGGCCCCAGATTGATGGTATCACCCAGTGGCACCTGGTATGGAAAACAGTGCTCCAGCTGGGACAAGCACCACCAGAGACTAGTGGAATGCTCACTTACATGTTGTGGATACGTTAATTGTACTTTTATTAATGTAGCCTCTGATTATATTAACTTTAGTTTATAGTCATAATAATAGTCAGTTGTTATATAGCACTTTATGGTTCAGAAAGGAAACTACATATATCATCTCAACAGTTCCTCACCATGACCCTGTGATATAGATACTATTATTATTCCCTTTTTAAAGATGAAGGAAATGAGTACTGAGAGAGGTTAAGTGACCTTTCCAGGGTCATATAAACTCATAATTGACTAAGGCATGATTTGCTTACTTGACTCTGAGTCTAATACTATCCATTGTACCATTTAATTGTTTGATTAGAAGATTCTTGATAAGATCTTTCTCATCCAAATTTATCTCCAATCTGGTATCCTATAGGAAGAACAGTTTAATTCTAATGTAGACCTAATTCTTCTGGGAAAAAAATGGGAGGACTTTTCTGTCTAGTACCTCTAGAGGCAGCACCAGAGAGCTGGAGCTAGGATTAAAAACCTATGTGCATACTGTTTCATTTTAGTTCTTTGTTCTAAATGGAACCTACAAATGGGGCTGCCTTGGAAGGGTTCTTACAGAATGGGCTATCCTAGTCTAGTGCTGAGACCTAGGGCTGCTCTAAAATCTGAAAGACAGCTGGAAACTTAGACTTTGGAAGCCTTATTCCACTGATTTGTGTGTGCGTGTATGTGTGTGCATGTGATTAATGTGTTATTGGCATGTTTTGCCTTTACATTACAAATATTTACAGATTTCTCCAACTCTTTGAAATATTTCTGGTAAAAAAACAGGCTAGGAAAATAATACAGTGACCTCATCTGAAAGTACATGCATACAAAAATGCAAATCTGTATCAACCCTGACCTTTCTATTGAAAAAAAATTAACAGAAATTATTTTCCTCTCCTTTCCACCACCCACCCCACTAGAAATAAGAGATAAAAGAAAAATAAATTCTTTTGAAGAAATATGCATAACCAAGCAACATAAATCATCTGATTGTCTATATACTATTCTTCATTATATCTTAAGACTTTACAATTGTTCATTTTTCTGTTGATGCTATTGTTGTTGTTTTACTTACTTCACTCAGCATCAATTTAAAGAAGACTTTCCATGTCTTTTTTGAAGTGATTTGCCAAGGGTTACATATCCAGATTTGAACTCAGATCTGACACCAGACCTTGCACTCTATCCACTGCACCTCCTCATTGCCTTGCTAGTTATCTGTTTCCTAATTTTTATAGCACAACAGTAGTTCCTATCATTTATATGCTGCACATTTTTAGCCATTATTTCATTTATGGGTATCTCATTAATTTCTACCATAAAAAGAGCTGCTATAAATATTTTTGTATGTATAGGACTTGTTCCTTTTTCTTTTACCTCTTTTGAGTGTAGGCTTGGCAGTGGAATAGCTAGGTCAAAAGGTATGTACTATTAAGTAAATTTTGGGAGGGTATAATTTCAGATTTCTTTCTAGAATGGTCATACCCTTTCATAGCTACCAACAACACATCAGTGTGCTCATTTCTCCAGCCCCTCCAACATTTATCATTTTCTTTTTTTTTTTTTTTTGGTCATTATTGCTATTTTGATTAGTGTAAGGTGGAATCTCAGAATTGCTTTGATTTGCATTTTTCTAATTAGTAATGATTTTAAGCATCTTTTTCTTATGGCTGTAGATAGTCTTGGTTTCTTTCCTTGAAAAGTACATGTTTGTATTCTCAGATCTACAGATTTTTACTTGAAGAATAGGGACAGAGAGAACATGTGTTATTTTTTTCTTTCTTTCTAGAGGATAATTCTCATCTATCAAGTCATGTTTTGTCTATGCGTTGAACAGATCTTGGAATAAAGCAGTGTTTGAATGTTTCCTAAACATTCTCACTGCCCATTCATCACTTATCTGTTAAAGGTTTGGTGCACTAGTTGATGGAAAATCTGGCAGATAGGAATAGAATGGATCTGGACTTTCTTCCCACCCACCCTCCATAACCCTGAATGTGGAGCCAAGACTCTGATACCATAACATTACACAAAAGCTCATTCTTCAAGAACGGCCAAATCTGGCACAGATACAATGCTGTACTTTAGGAGAGATCATGATACACTATGCAGTGTCCTTGGCAGAGAGTTTTCACCAAAGTGGAAATCACCAAGCTTCGCTCAGATGCTAGAAGCCAAGTGTTTTGCAGCCATTTTCATCTTGCCACTAGTTCTAGTCTTTGCATTGCTCCTGGGATTTCCTGCTTACAGGTTGGGAAACAAAAAGATTCATTGAGACAATAATGCAAAAGCAAAGCAAAGAAAGTCCATTTTAATAATACAAGTTGTTATTGGGGTTACATGGTACACACAGTTCTCTATTTTTAATAAACTCCAGAGAGAATGTCATAGATTTTATCTGTTATGACCTGGGCAACATAAACTGAACAAAGGTTGCATGGCCTAAAACTTGCTAAGCCAGATTCATGCCCACCCCATTTTTTGTTTATCTATTCATTGGTGGGGTTTTTGGTGGTTTGTTTTAGCATAGAAGCTACTTGTTGGATTTTCTTTCTTGGTGGGAGAGGGGCAGGGAGACTGTGTTGACCAAGGCAAAGATCTGTTTTAGCTTGACTGATATGGAGCCTTGAAAATTCCCAAACCAATTGCATTCTTAACATTTATAAAGAAATCATGGAAATCAGCCAAGTTGAAATTCATAAGGCCATTGCCCCTGAGGAACATATGTGCCCGTGGAGGACTTGAGACCAAAATTGAGGAAATATGATCAAACCCAGAATGGAATAAAGAAATACTATGTAACCTACTCCTTTTATGTAGGCCTATAAAAAGGAAAATACTGGTTCATATTCATTTAGATGATGCTTTTTCTGTTTACAGAGTCCTTTCTCACAGAAAAATGGTACAGAAGCTAGAAAACTAGAAAGGAAGGTGTTCCAGTATTATTGGAATACAGATATTGGGGTCACCATAAATACTGTTAAAGGAGAGAGAAAGGGACCAAATATACCAGAAATAAAAAAAAAATGTTGCCCATCATAGGACAAAGATAGAGATGAAGAGGGTTTAATAAATTGGCTAGCTCACAAATCATGTAAGGCAACACACTTCATCACAGTAACTTGGAGAGGATTCTACATGATTTGTTGGATCATAGATCAAGAGCTGGAAGGAAGCTTAAAAGCCAGGCAGTCCAACCTTCCTATATTTTACAAAAGGAAGAAACAGATATTGGGAGGTTACTAACTAATCCAGAATCATACATCTGAGGCAAGATTCAAAACTAGATCTTCCTGACTCCAAGTCTTGTACTCTATTCATAATTCCATGTTCTCTCTTTCAAACTCCATAAGCATCAACAATGAAATTCATGTTGATTTGTCTGAAGCCTATTCCATAGGCAAATAACTCTTACTGCTAAAACTTTTATAGAACTCTATCTAAATTTCCCTTTTAATTTCACCCTCCATTACCCCCTGTTATAACCCAAGTACCAACATACTGAAGATCAAAGGACTCATCCTTTCTCCCAAGCTCTCTGCTTTGGTCAGAAATATTTCTTCTTTCATTTTATTTCCATATTTTAAAATTTTCTCCCTTATAATGTATATTTATTTGGGGAAATCTCTTGAGTGATGTTATTCAGTGGGATATCAAGTGAATATGTGGGGTCTCCTTCTCTGGCGCGCTAGGAAAAGAGCTCATCGGTTTGAAATGGTTGAAGAGTGATCCTGACTAAGGACTGGGAAATGGACTACATGACTTCTTAAGGTCAGTTACAATTTTATGATTCTATAACTTTACAAAGATCCAGACATTATTTCTTAATTGAATTTGTAGCTTCTCAATCTGTTTAAATCTATCACAGCAAGGAGTCTAGAAATTGTAAAAAATATACATATGCCAAGTTACCAGTTAGACCTACTGTTTTGGTAGGGTTTTTTTTTGCCTCTTCCATTGAAATCAACTGTGCAAAGGAACTATGAGTGAAGAGAATCCAGAAAATGTTCATTTCCTTGATGCTGTCAAGGAGAGAACACTGGCTTCATGCCATTACTGCACTGGGGTAAGAGCCAACCTAGGAATGAACAGCTGGTGTTATTCAGAAAAAATCAGAAAATATTTGGGAAGATTCTTACTCAGAAAAACTTAGGGTGGGGGAGAGCCAACCTTTAAAGAAGAAATGAAGAAAATGGGAAGAATCGGGATAGAATTTCTAGAATAGCAATAACTTCTGGACAACCTCGAACAGTTGTTATGTCATCATCTACCAATAGCTCAGGATTATCTAGAGCAAATCTTATGTTTTTTTCAGGTGACCCTAACCCACAGTCAATACCAAATGCCAATTAAAAAATAAGTGCTTTAAAAATTATTTTCTATATTTAATACTTAAGGAGGTTGAACATATTATATCCTTTCTTATAACATTCCTATGGAGTTTGCTGGCAGAGGTGATGTTATTCTTTCTTCAGAGATGGCAGAATGTACACAGATAACTTGGCGAAAGTCATGTCAACTAAGTAAAAGGTCTGCAACTAGAATCCATGTCCTCCTCCCCATTCCAAATTCTTTTCATGATGCCATTTCAGTTTTGTATCAGGAAGCCTCTCTGCAGCTAATGTAGGAGCAGGAAAACTAATGCCAAGTCCACTGGAAAGAAATGTGGAGGGTTGTCTGATAGAAAATCATCAATCAAAGTTCTGCTGGTTCATGGAGACAATAAAGAAACTTCCTACCTATAATTATATTTCAAAGTACCAAGGAAAATTCCAAGGTATGTCAAGAGCAAGGTAGCTATGCCATTTCTGTGAGACTGGTTCAGTAAAAGGTGGACATCTCACACAATAAATAGTCAGAAATGTCTAGAAGGCAAAATTCCAGAAATGACAAGGAAGACAGACTGAGGTCTCTGGATAATGGAGCACCTATCTTATAAATCACATGACAGTTGTTCTATCATTTCTTCCAAGTATTAGCACAGAAATTATTTTTCATTCATAATTGACCATTATGTTCTAGAAATGGGCATCAATTTCATTCAATATTCATATCTAGTGGTATGATTGCATCCCCTGAAAATGTCATTCGGAAGGTAGAAAAAACTATGATTATCAAACAGTGCCCACACGGAAAATATTACTTAAAAGTAGAAAAGAACTCACTCAGAAGCAGAATTTGGAATATTTTTGCCCAACATGCAAGATGTCTGTTTATTTCCCAGAAAAGCAAGTGATCACCAGCTCTAGAAGAGAAAATAACTGAAGGGAAAACCAAATATAAATAGAACATTTAAGTGGAAAAGTTCAGCCAACAGAAGGCCATGCCCTCCATACTGAGTATTATTCTAGGTTGACAAAAAAATAGAATGAAATTTATCAGATATCTTGATTTTTCTTCTTGAATGTAGCTTAACAAGCACCAATGTGCCCAGGGACTATGAGAACTCCCAATATATCTCAGGTGAAAATGTGTTATCTTTTATCAGAATGAAGAACAATAAAATTTAAGTTAGACTTGGAAGATACCTCAGTGGACATTTAGTCTAAATTCCTCAAATAGTAAACTGAAGCCTAGAAAGATGCTCAAGATCCTGCAGGAAAATCACAATTTAAACCTAGGCATCTCTGACTCCAATTCCAACACCCTTTGCTCTGTACCACACTGACTCTCAAGGCAAATGGCATGTTGAATTAGGAGGAACACTGATATAGGAGTCAAATGGCCTGGATTGAAGTCCCAGCTCTGTCCCCAATTAATTTTGTGGGTGACATAGAGCTAGTTGTTTTCTTTCTCTGGGACTCAATTGCCACATCTGTAAAATTAAGAAAGTTGGACAAGATGCTAAGGCCCCTTCCTGCTCTAATGATGTATATAAATGATTAATGTGGATTTTATTGTTTCATTCTTAAATGTGGAAAAGAATGAGTAAGAGAGAAGTCTGGAAACCATTCTGTGGTTTATGAATTAGGAATTGCAGTGAGTCATGTAGCAGTTGACAAGTTAGGGAAATGTCAACTGACATTGGTTTGCTAAAGATTCAAAGCCAATTTATGCCATGATTACAACAAAAGCTGTGGGCAACAATTTAAAGGCACTTTCTCAGAAAGCTTTTCATCCTGGGCATCGTGTGAGTTAAGGAATCCATAGCTATTGGCAAGAAATCTTTTAAAGTTATAAACAACTGAGGACATTTGCTTTCATGCTCCTCTTCTCCATAAGGAGACAAAAGATGGCTTGAGACAGAAGAAACCAGGGACACTACCTCAACTCTTGCATGCTCAAAACTTTTAGGAAGTTTTTTTGTTTTTATACCAGCATCATCTAAGCAGCGTGACTTATGAGAGGCAGCATGATATAGTGTATAGAGTACTAGACTTAGAATGGAGAATGGAGTTCAAATCTTGCCTCAAACACTATGCTATCTGTGTGACCTTGGGCAAGTCATTGAACCTCTCTGGGTCTAAGTTTCCACATCTGTAAAATGTAGGATTAGTTGGTGACCTCTACAATCCTTTCTCTCTCTAAATATATGCTTCTATGATCCATGGTTCACTGCATCACCTATATATAAATACAGACTAGAATTTCCTTGACTGGCCAGAAAGTAATAACAACCTAGGCACTTTTTACCACTTGGAATTCTGCTGATGTGCCTAAATGGTGCTGCCCAACAAACACTAATGTGCTGATGCACAGAGCCATAACTAGCAATTTTGGTGCATGAGGCAAATAGTAAGAAATACCCATACTCCATTCCAAATCAACCTTCAAAAACAAATCTGTTTCATGGTAGGGAAAACAATGGGGAAACAAAACTGTGTGGCAGACACCATAGAATGCCTAGCTACCTTCAAAACATAGCTCAGGTACAACCTCTAACAAGAACTTCCCTGATCCCTCCAGGTGTCAGTACTCTCTTCCTTTGGAAATTACTTGGTATTATGTTGTATTTCCTTATATATGTGAATGCTGTGTCCTCCAGTAGGATAGTAAAGTCCCTAAGGTAAAGAACAATTGGGTTTTAGTCTCTATATTCTCACTGCCTAGAATGGTGCCTTGCACACAATAGGTATTTAATAAATGTTTGTTTCATGAAACATAATTGGGTTGGGGAAAACCCCAGGATACCAATACCAGCCTAGAGTAAGGGAGTAGATGCAAAACTTGGTCTTCCTTCCTTCCTTCCTTCCTTCCTTCCTTCCTTCCTTCCTCTCTCTCTCTCTCTCTCTCTCTCTCTCTCTCTCTCTCTCTCTCTCTCTCTCTCTCTCTCTCTCTCTCTTTCTTTCTTTCTTTCTTTCTTTCTTTCTTTTCCCCTTGCGGTGGTGAAGAGGGAAGGAAGGAAAATGACTCTAGAGTTAGAGGTCTTGGGCTCAAATCTAACCTCTGATGCTTGCTACTTGGGTAACCTTAAGAAAATCCTTTAACCTCTCTGGGCCTCCGCTTCCTCCCCTGTAAAATGAAGGTGTTGGACAAAATGAGCCCTAAGGTATCTTCCAGCTCTGTATCTATGACTGAAAGTATGTTGAGTACCCTCCAAATTTTAGTTTTCTGGAGCATAGTCCTCTCCTCCCTATTCAAGTCCTATGTCAGTTCTCACAATCATTACTCCTTCGTTTTAGGCCTTCTGCCAATGACCCAGTATATTTAAAGAGGCTTGATCAGTATCAGGATAGAATCTGTCTTCAAATACAATTTTTAAGAAAATATAACATTATAAAGAAAGGAACTGACTATAGTGACAGCATCTGTTGGAATACTTGGAAAATTAGAGGTGCTGATCTGGAGAGATGAACATGGAAAAAAGATGCTTGCAGGAAAGTAAAAGGGATGTTGTTGTTGTTGTTGTTGTTGTTGTTGTTGTTATGTCATGCCTGACTCTTCATGACCCCATTTGGGGTTTTCTTGGCAAAGATACTGGAGCAGTTTGTAATTTTCTTTCTCCAACTCATTTTACAGATGAAGAAAGTGATTTGTCCAGGGTCGCACAACTAGCAAGTATCTGAGGCAAGATTTGAATTCATAAGTCCAGACTTGGCATGCTACCTAGCTGGTCTAAGGGAAAGTTTAAAGGTAATCAAATTAGCTTGTGTTAATCCATGTGCTGCTGCCTTCACCAAGATGCTATTTTCAGTGCCTCTATAGAATACATGCTCAAGAAACATTACTCTCTTTTCTTGGACTGAGCCTTATCAAGGCCACAATGTTTTTCTCCCTTCAAGAATAGACTACAGCAGCAGCTGTGCTAGGCAAAGTCTTGGACAGCTCAACAAATCAAGAGAATGAAGAATGATCTCAGAGTGCTTATGGGCTTTTTTTTGGTCTGAAATAATGCAGATACTGATGGAAATGGAAGGTGCCGAAGTAAAATGCTATGATACCAATTGTACCTTGTTATATTCAATTGTGTGGCTAAAAAACCAAGTCATCACAAAAAGACCAGAAACTGTCAAATCTGTATTTAATGGTGGGATGAGGAACACTGATGTCATTTCAGCATTCATTGTAACTGTGGGGTACTTAACATGAGCAATGAAGTTGGAAGGGCTTGAGGGCAGTATTTTGAAGCATTACAAACATTTACTCCCCTTCAATATGATGAAGCAGAAGAGCATGAAGAAGAAGAACAAACTCCATGAAATTAAGTAGGAATAATTGCTAAGAAGTAACAAAGAAGAAAAACTCCACAAAAACAAGATTAGAGAAGACTCACAATGGATGAACTACAGCTCAAGTTAGAAAAATGAAGTAGGTATCAGCTTCTGTGTTGATCAGAAATAGTCCCATGAGTAGCCACTTCACTTCTGGCCTGAGAAAGAAAGGGAGACCCAGTCTCAAAAAATAAACAGAAAACCTAACCATCACTATGCATCATAGGCAGACTATGTGTTTTTGTCATCCTTGTGTTTATACAGTCATACAAAGTTCTGTATTGTCACTTGTAGGGTAAGTGATTTAAAGCTTAGCACATGGTACTACTAGACAGAGAGGAATCAGAAGGACCTTACCCTCAATCCCTCACAAACTCTGGATTCCCTAGACCCAAGAATCCTAGTGGTTCCATTTCATGGGACCCCCTTGTTAAAGCAGTTTCCAGTACTTTGGAGGTATATAAAGGAAATCATAATTCATTCTCAAACCAGCCAAGACTTCCCCTCTGAGGCAATGAAAAGGCCAGAATCATCATACTCCCCCTAGTATACTGGTTTAGACCAGTTTTTCCAGGGAAACAATAATCTGAACTAGTGGTGTGCTGGTAAATGTTTAGCAACTGGATGTCCTAAGGGAAAAATGTATGTACAACAAATTTTTAAGTTTACTCTGGGTTATTAACCTTTCTTTCATCATGTTCTGAAGTCTAAACAATCATTCAAATACTAAATCAAGCCCTGATTTGTAGTATTTACTGATTTTTTGAGGTGGAAATGAAATATATGGAAAATTCAACAATCAGTTCTCTTGGGATGCTTAGAGCTGGCTCTAGTACACTTCTGGGCATGAACTTTACATAATTTGGTTCTTTGTCTTTAGATAGATTCCAGAAACTACCAAAGGTTTCAGTGGGTCAGTGCTTCAAGTAGTTCTGCATATCTCATCAGTATGATCTAGATATATAACTAACCCATAATCTATTTTATGTGTGTTTAGTTTTCTCAGATTGGAGAGGTTCTAGTGCTCCACTGGGAACATTTATTGTATCATAATTTCTAATTCCTGGAAAACTCTGCTTTTCCCTAAGACTAGATTTCAAGGTTAAATCCTCCTACCTCAGCATCAGGACTTCTACCTTTCCTTTGGTTTTTCTTAAATTCCCTTTCTTCCCTCTATCTCCAAACTTGTCATCAAGGTGTCTAATGAAATTGGCCAATATTACCACAGCTTAATATATGCTATATTTAGAAGTAGACAATCTAGGTTCAAACCCTAGGTGTGCTACCTGCTACCTGTGTGACCTTGGCAAGTCATCTCTGATCCTCATTTTCTTAATTTGTTAAATTAGGGGACTGTTATACATCAGGGGTTCTTAACCTTTCTTTGTGTCATGGGCCCTTTGGTGGTCTGATGAAACCAGTGAATCTCATTGCAAAATAATGTCTTTAAATGCATAAAATAAAATACAAAGGATTACAAAGGAAATCAGTTATGTTGAAATTTAGTTATTAAAATGTTAAACAAAAAAACAAAACAGTTAATAGACTCCAGGTTCTGATCCCCTGACCTAGACAGTCTCCAAGATCTCTTCCATTCTAAATTCTATGACCCTGGAAGTTCCTTCTAACTATGAGATTTTCTTTGACTTGACCAGATAATAGGTTGGTGCCTAAAACTAGTTTGCAACTTTGCTGAAAGTGTGAGGAAAATCATTCTTTTCTGAAGCCTACTGGCCAATATCCCCTTGCTCAGAAAAACATGTTCCTATCTCTGCTCATAGGTAGACTGTTGCCGAGTGCCTCATATTTGATTCATTTTGCCTTCACTGTAACTACATTACCATAGTATTACTTTTGCTAAAAGCATTTGGGAATAACTTGAGTGTGAAAGGTGCAATATAAAACCCAATATTATTTTATCTAGGAATACTACTGATTGCAATTTTGCAGAAAATGAATGTCCAGCAGCAGCATCAAGTTGGGGAGAAAAACGCCAAAAGTTAGATAGATTTATTGGGTAAAGAAAACCCTCAGAAGTGGCTAAAAATAGAGCAAGCCCCAAATTCATGGATATGATGCAATGTGATAGAGCCACTCACCCAATTACAGACAACTTTTCTTTTACAAAGCCACCAATTATTTACCGAAGGTGTGAAAATCAGCTCAGCTATTTAGAAGAAGCCATGGCCCTGGAGTAGCTCTCTCAACAATAAATCCACTTTGGTGCTATTAGTTAAGCTACAGCTGGATTTAATAAGGGGGGTGGTGTTTAGGATATTCAATTTGGTATATATGACAAACCCAGAGAGGTTTATTTAACTTGGGGCCATAGCCAGAGACAACAGAGATAATCACCACAGAGAAAGATCTATTTCTTTCATGTTGCATAGTCTGAGGAAAATGTTCTTTAGCCCATAAAGAATGGCACACAGTCTAAGAGAACCTTTTGGTTGCAGACTAAATGATTACTATTTCTGCCCCATATTTTATTGCTGAGAGACTGAAAGACTAGGTAGAAGGCATAAAAGTATCTTGAGAAAGACGAAAAAATAAAGTAGAGAAAAAATATCAAGAGTTGGTGGGGGCGGGGGGGGGGTGGACATCTAGGTGGTACATTGGATAAAGCACTGGCCCTGGATTCAGGAGGACCTGAGTTCAAATCCGATCTCAGACACTTGACACTTACTAGCTGTGTGATCCTGGGCAAGTCACTTAATTGCCCCCCCCCAAAACCCCAAAAGTGTGTGTGTGGGGAGAAGTAAGGAAAGGAGGGTGGAGGAAAGTCAGTCAGTCAATAAACATTTATTAAGCATCTATTATGTGCCAGGTACCGTGTTAAGGACTGGGGATACAAGAAGAGTTAAAAGATAGTTCTTGTCCTCAAGGACCTTACAATTTCACAGGGGAGGCAACAAGCAGACAAATATGCCCAAACAAGCTATGTATAGGAAAAAATAGGAAGTAAATAAGAGAGGAAAGGCACTCGAATTAAGAAGTATTGGGAAAGATTTCCTGTAGAAGAGGAGATTGTAGTTGGGAATTAAAGGAAGCCAAGAGATAAGATGAGGAGGAAGAGCATTCCAGGCATGGGCAGTCAGAGAGACCTCCAGGGGTGAGAAATGGAGTGTTTTGTTCATGGGAGGGTCAGGTGGCCAGTGTCACTGGATGGAAGAGTATGGGACAGGGAGTGAGGAGTACAAAGACTGGAGAGCTAGGAAGGAGCTGGGTTAAGAAGGGCTTTGAATGCCAAACTGAGAATTTTGTATTGCGTCCTGGAGAAAAGTAAAGGCAGGCAGGCAGTCAACAATCATTTGATAGATACTTCCTCTGTGCCAGGCACCGCACTAGGCACCAAGGATCCAAAGAAAGCAAGAACCTGGTCTCTGTTGTCAAGGAGATCACGTTCTAATGAGGGGATCAAGATATAAACAGCTATGGGCATTAAAGGTTTCTACAGTGAAAATGGGAGGTCCTCTCTGAGGAAGAGACATGGGGAAAAAGAATGATGAGAACAGGAAAGGTCAGAGCTGAGTCTTGAAAAGAGTCAGGAAAAGTGGGAAGTAGAGATGAGGGAGGGGAGCATTCTAGACATGGGGTGGGGGAAGTCAGTGAGAAAGCATGGAATCAGTAGATGGCATATCCTGTGCAAGTAACAAATGGGCCTGTGTCATTGGACCAGAGAGTATATAAAGGGTAGTAAAATGTAAGAAGACTGGAATGCTAGGAAGGGGAGAAAATGAGTTCTTTTATTTCCATTTTAAAACAGATTCCAGACCTTTATCATCATTTTTGTTATGATCTAGGAGCCTCTTTGCTTTTACCGATTCCATGTGGGCACACTAAGTAATCAGAAAGGTTTGCCTGAATAAAATTAAAGAGTATATTTTGAAGTCAGTTTCCTTTATGTCTAAAGTAACTCGAAAGAAAAATAACAACAACAAAACATAACCTAGTAGGGATTCTCAGGAGTCCAGTTTTAATGCTAGAAAAGAACGATTGTTAATTAGCATCTATAAAAGAAAGGCTTCTACAATATTTGAAAAACAAGTCTTACTTCAGTCTTTCCTACATATTTCTGCCCATTAATTTATGAAACAAGGATTAATTCATTCTACTTCTTGGATTACTATAATATTATTATGAATATCAAAAATATTGAAATAATGAGAGTTTACTATTTCTGTAATTCTTGACTCCCTTTTGTAGGAGACACAAATTGTTCAGTGGGAAAACAGGTGGCTTTGGAGTCAGGCTCCAGGTTGGTATCTGGCTCTTCTGCTCACTACATTTAAGACTTTGGGAAAATTACTTGTCCTAGTCAGGCCTCATTTGGGAAATGATAAGACTGGACTAAATCCTCTAAGTTCCCTTATAGTCCTCAATCTGTCACCCCAAACTGTAAATCCATTTAATTTTGTTCAAGGAATTGAGCAGGAGAGTTCCCTAATCAACTTCAGGAGCTAACAAGGTAGAAAACCTTTGTTTGGATATTGAGGTATTTAACCACCTTTTTAAAGAACTTTTAAATGTATTTCCCTAAAGAGAGTAAGGTAATGATCATTGACATCTTGGGTGAAAAGAAAGATACCTCTAGATTGCTTGAGTGGCTGGATCTCTTACAGCAGGTCATTTGAATGGTGTCGCTCCAATGGAAGGAGGCTGCTTATCCAGAAACCCTAAATGTGTTCCCATACCAGAGATATCCAAATTATGGAAAAGGTTTCTGTGGGGAGAGCATCCTGGTGGAATGTTGGGATTCTGCTAGTTTAGCAATGCTATAATATTTCTCTTCTGGGAACCATCCAAATCACAATGAGCCTTTTAGAGAGAGGATTGTGTAGGATTATCAAAAAGTAGGAGAGAATGGCAATTGTTTGATTATTTATGAGTTATTGTTCATCCATTTATGTGTTTTCTACATTAGTTTCTTTTCCTAAGAGTTCCTTGCATTTTCTTCATTATCTACATGGTGAAATAAAGCCTGGGCTTCACATAATAAATGTTTTTGTTATGTTGACTGATTGTTTAGGAGGAAAGGACCCCTTTCATTCACATCTATAGAACCCTAGGCATAAATTGTATTCCAAGATTTTCCCAGAGTAAATTCTGGATGAAGATAACAGGAGCTAAAGTGAGAATTATATTTTTGAGTTCATCCCCCAAATTGAACCTGTTCCATGTAAGGCCAGAACCTGGAGTAATGGGTCATACATACCATGTTTATTATTTCATTTTTGCTATTAGCTTTGTGGTGAGGATTCTCAGTTTGTGCTCTATTCCCCAAGTTCTTATTTGTTACTCATGCTCCGCCTTTAACCCTTTTGGTACAAACTATGAATAATTATCATTTCTCCTCTCTAGTTCCCCCTTCCCCCTCCCCAATATTAGACAGGCAGATGTACTCTCACCCCTGTTATGTGACGAGACCAATTAGTCTATCCCACTATTCAGTGCTCTGTCCCTCCCCTTTCAGCTGCTACCCTCTTGGCACTCTATCTTTTGTAGGAAGCAGGGCCAAGAGCCAAATTTCCAAAAACTGAATTCATTCCATGAATATGTGGGTGCAGATTGTGTGAATATGCTCACAGTCCTGTGTGGAACCCAGGACTTTTTCAGACTCCTTTCTTTCATTTGGGTCCCATGGGTGGCAGGAAATTTCAGCCTAGAAGTTTACTCCACGGGGAGGAGAAAAATGAATTATACCTTGGTACAGGGAAGTTGAAGGAGGGCAAGGAGAGAGGTGGCAGGGACAGGGAGCACGAAATGCATGCAGAAGCTCTCATTTTTAACTTGGATGTGGTAAGTTATTTCCTCTCACCTTTAATACTGTCGCAAAAGGCCCAGCTCTGGCAGGTAAATGTGGCCTGGTGAGTCAAGATGATGGATGGGCAAATCAAGTACCATTCATAATTCATGTTCAGAGCTATTGCACGACAACCAACTGGGTCAACCAGCATCAGAATAGGACCCTGTGGACAGGACATTGAAACATGGAACAGCTGGCCATACCAGTGTTCAAATGATGATTATTATTACATAGCCTGGCTGGGGCCACCTCAGCTGGTGGCAGCAGGTGGAGCAAAGGCAGGCTCCATCTATATGTTTAAGAGTCAAAAAGAAAGGAAAAATTTTAAATCATTTCTTTTTCTCCCCACAAACAGACCTAGTGAGCTTGAGCATGCTGGCTATGCATGCAATTCCAACCCCCCCATCCCATTTTAAACAAAGAGTTAAAGTGGGAAAGGAGTACTCTCATTGACTTCATGGAGATTGGGGTGATTTATGGAGCTGGCAGCCAGCACCTTTAAAATCCCAATAGAAATAAAGATTTTTAAATTTTTATAGGCTAAACCAATCTCACCTCAGTTGATCTAAGGTAAAGCAAGGTTATCTTTCTGGGTGAATAGCTGAAAGCGTGCCATACATTTTCTTGGAATACTAAGTTCACCAAGAGGGGAGCCCTGAGTCCCATTGTAAATTCAGTCCCTGCTAGAAGTGTTTCCTAGGGAACATGATTGTTCGCTCTTCTCCTTTGCGGTTGTAAGCACATAGAGGCATGTTGGGTTAGTGGAAAGATTTTTTTGCAACTCTGAACCACCAATGCAAAGATGGTAGGAAGAAGAGAAGAAGATAGAGGAAGGGAAGTCAGAAAGGAGAAAGGGAGAATAGAGATATAAGGAACATAGATGAGACTTATTTTAAAATTAAATTTGTGAAATCATGTTTTAGGGAATCCCCAATGAGGAAAATCCCTCTACCATTGTTGATAGGTCTGTGCTCTGCAATTTAGGGTTTTATAGAATTGCTTTTATGAGGGTAAAATATAGCCTTACCAACAAAACAAAACAAAACAAAATAACAAAACCCTTTTAAAAGTCCTTGTTTTCACTAGGAACGTCAAGAAACAGTGGCATGTCAGCCCTTTGGTTCTGATTGCCTCTAACACTATAGCTGTCCTCATCAAACCCACATATCACTGTTATCAGGAATCTCATACAAGTATTTATGCTGCTAATCAGTTCATCTCTATATCTGCATGAAGGAAAAACTCCAGACAGTGACATCATTGGTTGAGAGATTATAGCTACTTGGATCCCTTGGATGGGTCAATTCTGGGGAAATTGTCCAGCAATATGGCTAGAAGAAAAAATGAATCCAATGTCTTCTGAGCAATCTGGTTATGACGTTTGTTGTTGTTGTTCGTCCTTCATTCTTCAAGAGGACAATACCATTAGGAGATGGTGTGAGGACTTGCAGTGAATTGGATTCAAGTGAAGCAGGACTATGCAAAGTCATCAACCTCACTCTTTCCTCCAGAGTCATTTGGGTCCAGTGGCAAGATATACATGAGAATGACTGGCAATGGCCCTGGATGTTTGAGGCAAGTGGGGTTAAGTGACTTGCCCAGTATCACTCAGCTAGTAAGTATCTGAGGTAAAACTTGAACTCAGGTCTTCCTGATTTAGGAGCCAGTGCTTTATCCACTACACCACCTAGCTGCCCCTCATGTCATTTAGATATAAACCCAGACTGTAAAAGCTATCTACAGTAGGCATTTTGATGCTCTTTTCATAATAAATTTCCTAGGACCCTACCCTATTTCTAACACAGCAGGACAAACATATTGTACAGAGTCTGGGTCTGATAGTTGCTTAATAAATGATAAAGACCTTGAGACAGAGAAACCATCTTACTTCTATCATATAGGAGGGGAAAGGAGAGTTGTACAGTGCACGGAAGAGTATATGTGTCATGGCAAAGTAGCTCCTCACTATACCCAAAATGCAAGTTGGTTTCTCTACTAGAAGAGATGGTAAAAATCACCAGATCACTACTTTTCCTTCCAGGCTCTTAGACACAGCTGAGTGTTCGTTAAAAAAATGACAAAAGAAAAGAGGGGATTCCTCTATGACAGGGCATGGAATGGTGGAGAAATGTAATTCAGAAGAGTAAAAAAGAGACCACTGAAAACTTGATATTAAGTAGTAGGTATGAAAGTCTTTCCATTGAGGAGCAGAAGAGACCCCTCTAAGGAGGAAGAAGTTAACTGTGCTCCAACAAATGTTAAGGAAGAGTCATAGGCGAACTCATATGAGTTCCTTGGTTAGAAGAAAAAGAGAAAAGTAGTTGTGGTTGTCTGTCACCTGCTAAAGAGGAATCAAAAGAGCTATTTATCATGAAAACATCACCAAAAGAAATATCTACTGTGTTTTGGGACATGTACTCAGGGTGTGATTAAATACCTTCCAAACTTGTTAAACTTGATGACCACTACTTACTTTTGTTGTTTCACTTGGGGACAAATGATATTGACAGAAGGAATATAGGAAGCATTACAAGGGATTACATGGACAAGAAGTTAAAGACTTTAAGGGGAACAAATGGTATTTTTATGATTACTGTGGAATAAAGGTAGGTGCTTTGGGAGAGAGACAGATTTCAGAAGTGAACAGCTGGTTAAGAGAAGATGGTGTCTGAGAATAGGATTTGGATTCCCAAACTGCTATGCATAATAGAGGAAAGTTGGGCTCTTAGCCAGGAATATAATATACCTAATGAGGGCTGGTAAGATAGATATATATGTCTGGAGTCTTGCAAATCTAATCAAACGGGAGGGCTTTAATCTATAAAGGATGGGGGAGAGAAAAAAATGTTAGCGAGCATAGAGAATAACAGCTAAAACATTAGAGAAAAGGTAGCAGAAGAGACATGCAAAATAATTTACAGGAAAGAAAAGTCAAGGAAGAAGACAGAAATAAAATATTGACCTTATCTGTCTATAGGAATCCATAAAATATAGGTAACAGGCAAGGTGACCTTGAGATGCTAAAGTTAAAAAAGAAAATTAGGTCTCTTTACCAGAGATAAACCCCCTGCCAACACATATACATCAAACTGACTCTGGGAATATTCATATCATTCATCCCAAGTATCCTCTTTTTGCATGTATGTAGGTTCAGAAATGTACATGTCAGATTTCTACATCTGCCAGGGCCAGGGTGGCCAGTCCTCAAAGTGCTGACTCCCTATTTGGGGAGTGATGTCAGGGTGCAACATATTCAATTCTTGGCAATTGTCTAGAGTTGGAATGTACCTACCTCTATCTTCTGCTTTTTCAATCACTTTCCTGAATCAAGTTCACTGAAGACAAAACCAAAAGGCATGAAATTGCTTGCAGATCTACACCCAATCATGACTCCCAAATGCCACTACCATCATTGGCAAAAGGATCAATACATTAATTTCTTTTACATGGTTACTCAAACCAAACACTGATTCTCTGTTCTCCGTACATATTGACTGCTCTATATTTGACAAACAGAGTCATCTTCAGGTTGGTGTACTATTGTCATCTCTTCGAAGTCTTTCCGGATCTTTGTGGATTGAGACTCATGATGAGAATATGGGTATGGAAGAAAGACTTCATTCAAAAGGAACATAATAGATTAAAAAGTTGGGGATAGAGAATACAATATATTCAAAAGTGTGGCATGTAGACTGATTTCTAGTAGATATAGTTTGTGTTCTTTTAGTTATCTAATATGGAGAACAGTAAGGAAGGGAAGACTTAGAACACAGAAGAAGAGGATCTTGGTGAATACAAATGCCTTCACTGCAATTTTCAAAGGCTGGTAGGAATTCAAAGAGCTCCAAATATTCTTGGAACCTCTCACTAAGGCTTCAGTGAACCTTCCTCCATTTGCAATTATGTTTCTGTTTTCTCAGCATCTTCCTGGTATCTGTGTTGGACACATCTAAGAATAATAAATAATTTATAAGACATAATAATGACCTGATATGTTTCTGACAGATTTTTAAAAATTCTTTTTCAATAACTCATTTAATAAACTCTTGAGTTCTATTCTGTGGAACATTTCACACAACAATGCTTTGTTTTAAGGGTTGTTCATCAATGAGTTGCAAAGCACTCATTATGCATTCGAGCCTGCTTTTTGCCCATCTCTCTTTTGCTTCCTTTCCCCACCCCTTCATCATTTAAGTGCCATTTTCCCAGAAATAATCTGATTCTCACGTGCACGGACACACACACGGACACACACACACACACACACACACACACACACACACACACACACACACACACACACTGAACTCTTTGTGACCAGAAAGGAAAATGATACCATAGGGCAATGATTTTTAAACTTTTTTAAACTGTATTTTCCAATGCCTGAATTCATTTCTCCTTCAAAACCCATGAAAGTTGCAGCTAGATTTGCAAGCTGGAACAAAATCAAAGATATTCAGAGTAAGAAGGTAACATTTAGGGGAGAGATTTATGAAGAAAGAGATAACAAAAATCGTCACATCCTCTCTACCCCCAATCAATGGATAAAAATGAAAAAGAACACTCCCCTCTCCCAAATGCAGAAAAACAATCAATAATAGGAAGAGGAGAATTTAAGGAATCTGCCACAGGATAATTCTTACAGAAAAACAAAAACATGATGATGAGCTCCATAGCCCTTTACTCCCCATGCCTCAGCCCCTGGCAGACTTTTTTTCTCCCATACTTCCCTGCCACAATAAATCAGGGTCACTTTTCACACTTGTGCATGCTGAAATTTTAGCCATTGACTTTCAGAGTTAGCTGCCTGGCAGAATCACAGGGAGAACCCTGATCCAGAGTTGGTTGAAGTCAGTGAATCAGAAGAAATTCAAGAAGAAGGAAAGTTTGGCTTTTTTTTTTAAACTATTTTTCTTGTGTTTTTTTTTTTTTTGTGGCATGGCTAATGTAGAAATGTTTTGCATGACTTCACATGTATAATAGGTATCAATACTTAACTTCTCAATGGATGGGGTAGGGGAAAGGAAGGGAGAGAATTTGGAACTCAACATTTTAAAATGAATGTTGGGGCGGCTAGGTGGCGCAGTGGATAAAGCACCGGCCCTGGAGTCAGGAGTACCTGAGTTCAAATCCGGCCTCAGACACTTAACACTTACTAGCTGTGTGACCCTGGGCAAGTCACTTAACCCCAATTGCCTCACTAAAAAAAAAAAAATGAATGTTAAAATTTTTAAAAAGAGAGAGATTGCAAGCTTACCAACAATATAAAAATTTATGAAATGGAGAGGTTCAGAAGAAACTGGGAATATTTGCATGAATTGATTTAGTAAAGTAAGCATATCTAGGAGAACAGTTTATATGATGATAATAACATTATCTTTTAATCATAAAATATTTTATCATTTTCTAGTTACATGTAAAGACAGTTTTCAACATTTGCTTTTATAAGATTTTGAGTTCCAAACTTTTTTCCCTCTTTTCCTTCCTGCCTCCCAAAGACAGAAAGCAATCTGATATAGGAATAACATTATTTTAAAAAACTTGAAAGACTTGAATTCTGATCAACGCAAAGACAAATCATAATTTCAGAGGACTAGCGGTGAGACTCACCACCCACCTCCTGATAGAGAAGTAATGGACTTAACGTGAAGAATAAGATTCACGGCTTTGGGCATGGACAACGAGGAAACTTGCTTTGCTTGACTGTGAATACTAGTTATAAACATTTTCTTGTTTTTTTCCCCTTTTTCTTGTTCAAATAAGAGGGAGGGAAAAAACGTCTTTTCGTGGGACAAAATAATGAAACCTTTTTGCATTAAATTTCTCTTATAAAAGTCTCATTTCCAAGACATATAAGGATCTATTTCAACTTTAAAGAAGTAGTACCATTTCTCATTTGATAAATGGTCTAACAATATGAATAGAAGGTTCATAAGGGATGAATCCCAAGCTACTTGTGTTCTCTCTCTCTCTTTCTTTCCATATATATGGAGATTCATACATATGTACGTATACATATATACACACAAATATATATATATATATATATGTACATTCACATATAATGCTCTGAATCGTTGTTAGAGAAATATAAAATAAAGCACTTCTGAAATTTCACTTCATACCCATAGAGTTACAAAGATAACAAAAAATGCAAATGATAAATGTTGGAAGGCCTGTGTAAAAATGAATACACTGCTGTTGGTAGCTGTGAAAGGGTACAACCATTCAGGAAGGCAATTTGGAATTATACCCAAAAAATCACTAAACAATGTGCACTCTTTGACCCAGCTATACCACTACAAGGCCACAATAGATCAAAGAAAGAAGAAAAGGTCTTTTATGTACAAAACTATTTATAGCAGGTTTTTTTTTATGGAGGCAAAAAAATGGAAACTAACCCAACAATTTAAGAATAGATGGATAAGTTATGGGATATGAAAGTTATGGATTACAACTCTGCTGTTCCAAACAGAGAAATAGATGATCTTAAAAAGACATGTAAAGACTTACAGGAGGGGCGGCTAGGTGGCGCAGTGGATAAAGCACTGGCCTTGGATTCAGGAGTACCTGAGTTCAAATCCAGCCTCAGACACTTGACACTTACTAGCTGTGTGACCCTGGGAAAGTCACTTAACCCCCATTGCCCTGCAAAAAAAAAAAAAAGACTTACAGGAACTGATGCAGAGTGAAAAAACAGAACCAACAAAATAATTTATACTATAACACCAATATTATAAAAAGGAACTATTTTGACAACTTTTATAAACTTTCAAAGCATTAAATAAGCAGAAACAGTAGTTCAATTTATACAATAACAACACAGTTGGGGAACAAAGACTTGGAAAGCTCTAAGAACTATTTTGAATAAGGTGACCATTCATGCTTTGAAAGGAGGATTGATGAAACATGGTATACATTAATCCATTATATAGAGGTGATGAATTTAGGAGATAGAATGAGACACATTTTTATATATACATACATACATACATACATATATATATATATATATATATATATATATATATACACATACGTATATAAAATAATTGAGCTTTTTTTTGCTTGGATTTGCATATTTGTTATGTGGAAATTTATTTTGATTTGGGGATCCTACCTTTAGGCTGAGATTAGAAAGCCTTAGGCCCTCAGGGTCTCTCCCCCTCCTCCTCAGCTTCAGCTGAGTGAAAAAGCCCCCTGGGCTATACAAGACTCCAGGTCAGACAGCTGGGGGGGAAAAAAGCCCCTGGCTCTCTCTGACCTGAGCGGAGCTATATGAAAGATAGCCTGTGCTGAGGCATGAGGCTTGAGAGCACACCGCGCCGCCACCCCCCCCCCCCAACTGCAGCTCTGGCTGGCGGATTAGCTTGGTCTGTGGGGGCAAAGGAAGCCCCAAGATTTGAGTGGAGAGAAGAAAAGGTATATATAGAGCTGGGAGTTAGAGGAGAGGTGGTGACTAGTGGGGGACAGACTAAAAAAGAAGGAAGGAGACTCGAGGACGGACTAGGAGGGGGCTGACTAGAGGGGAGCGCAGACAAGGACAGAGGAAAGTTTGGTTTGGAAAAGGAGAGATGGGTCTGACAAGGTTACAGGCCTTAATACAAACCAGGGAAAGTGTAACATGCCCTGAGGCCGGAGGCTGCTAAGGCCCTTATTGTATTCAAGAAGTTCAAAGCACAGCAGGTGGGAAAGAGACCACAGGAAAGCAGTCAGGTTGTACAGTTTATTTCCCTGTATTCCTAATTTTAAATAGTATCTCATAAATAAACTCTGCTTTGATTATTTCGTTGAGGCTTCTTAATCTTTAGTCTATCAGTTTGGGAGCAGTGTGGTGGAACTTTATAAACGGCCCACATTAAATTAATGAAGTCAGATAGCCAAATAGTCAAAAGTCCCAAGATTAGTCCTCCAGTCAGATTAGCCCCCCAAATTAAGCTAGTCATCAAAAATATTTTTACATTTGAATGGCGACCACGAAGGGACTTAGACGGCCCACTTATAATTTTTCTAAACCTATAATTTTTCATATAATCATAATTTTTCATAAGTCCAGTTATTATATTTTCCAGGTTAGTTATAGTTATTAATAATTAATTTTTTTACAGTTACAAGAAATTTGTTTTTCTTTCTTTTCTTTTTTGGTGAGGAGTGGGCAAGAGGGGGAGAAAACAGGTTTCTTTTTTTTTAAGTGAGGGGTTAAATGACTTGCCCAGGGTCACACAGGTAGTAAGTGTTAAGTGTCTGAGGCCAGATTTGAACTCAGGTCCTCCTGACTCCAGGGCCATTGCTCTATCCACTGCGCCATCTAGTTGCCCCTCTTTTTTTTAAAATAGAGTACTGCAAGTATAAAATGTTCCATGTGCTTTTAGTTGACATCATTATAGTTTTAGTTTTTCAGAATTGTTTTATTTCATTGTGAGACCTCTCAACAAAGTGGGAATAATCAGTAAATCTTTGTAATTACAAAAAAAAACCCCACAACAACAAAGTACATCAGTGATTTTTAAAAATGAAATTGTTTTAAAAATAAATAAAAGAACAAATCACCAAAAAATAAATAGGATGAGGAGAGGGAATAGTTAATTATTATACTCTACAATCACAATTTAATGAAGGCAAACCTAGTACCTCAAAGAAAGTAAAAGATCTGTACAAATATTAAAATATTAAAAATAAAACAAACAAGAAATAGGGTTTTAAAACAATTCAGCCTCAGAAACAGAAATTCAGGTATCCATGTACAAATTGCTAGAGAAAAAAAAAGTTACTGGGCCAGATGGATTTACAAATCCCATCAAGCACTTAAAGAGCAGTTAGGACCTCTAAAAAATGGAGGTTAAAGACATTCTATTTATACATACACACATGTATATGTGCATATATATAAATATGTATGTGTATGTATATATAAAGAAAATAATGGGCTTTTGCCAATGCCCAAAGCACCAGATTGATTTGGACTGATTAGATTGACTGAGAGTGATTGACTTTGCTGATTAACCCACTTAAAGTGAATTCAATTGAAGCCACACCTGCGTGACTCTGAAGAGGGTATTGTTCTTAGTTCACCTCAACATGGGACCACCCTTAATTCCAGTGAACCAATGGACTTGGGTGATGCTAGCCAATTAGCTTGAAGCAGGGTGGAAGGACAGCTTCTCCTCCTGGAAACAGCGGATGTTTGGACTAGCAATTTGGTGCTGGAACAAGGTCGTGGTGGAAGACTTGGGAGAAGAACCAGGACAGGTGGAACTCTTATCTCTCCTCTCTGGTAGATAGGTTTCTTTACTTTCTGAACTCTACAGGTTCTGTCTTTACTCTTTAATAAATGCTTAATGGCCCCAAACTGGTGCTAAAACTTCTAATTTATAAGTAAACCCTAGCTAGTTTTCCCTACACTGGGGACAGGAATAAGGCAACCACACATTTAGTTTTACTCATCACACATACACACACACACATGCATATATATATATATATTATATATTATTATATATTAGTCTATATATGTATATAAAACTTTTATGAGATAAATATGATCTTGATACTCCAAACCTGGAAGTGACATTAGCAGAGAAAGAAAATTGTAGACAAACCTCATTAACTAACATTTTTTTGTGGGAACTTGAGACGTGGATCAGAGGACTAACCCAAAGAATTGGAGGCTCTTAGCAAATCTTGTAAAATAAAAAGATTTATTAGGAGAAGACAATATCAGCTCTCCAACTACCTAATAAAACAGTGTTCATTAAACCATTTGGTTCTTGTTTAACATAGAAAAAAATATCATTGGATCATGTTAGATAAATCAGAAATAAAAGCAATTGAAAATTGTAGTAGTCCACTGTTCACAAAACCCAAGAACATACATTTAAAGAAAAAGGGAGGGGAGACTCTGCCACTTACTACCTGGGTGACCTTGGGCAAATAAATCATTTAAGTTCTCTTCATGATCCCATTTGGGGTTTTCTTGTCAAAGATACTGGGGTGGTTTGCCATTTTCTTCTCCAGCTCATTTTACAAGTGAGGAAACTGAAGCAAATTGGGTTAAGTGACTTGCCTAGGATCACACAGCTAGTCACTGTGCTGGGCCAAATTTGAACTTGGGTCTTCCTAACTTCAAACTCAGTGCTTTATACACCATGCCACCTAGTTGTCCCAGACCTGTTTGTTTGTCAAATGAGAAGATTATATGAGATCAGGGCTTCTTAAATGTTTTATATTCAGGATCCATTTTTGCCCCAGAAATTTTTATGTGACCCCAGGTATATAGATATATAAAATAGGTATACAAATCAAGCATTTACTGCCAAATTTTTGTGATTCCCCACAATCAGTTATGCAACCCCATATGGGGATACCAACCCATAGTTTAAGAAGCTTTGTATTAGATGATAATTAATATCCCTTCTAGCTCTAAATATCTGCCCTTATGATTCTAAGCTTCTCCTCCTCCTCTTCATCTTACTCCTTTTTTATAACCAGAACTATTGGGGAAACTGGAAAGTAGTTTGGCAGAAATATACGTTCAGGCCACTAATTATATCATTATAGCACAATTAGCAGAAAAGACAAGATATTTGAAGGAGGAATCCCTAAACAACTGTCTTAGGGGAGAATTCTTAAGCAAACAAGGAATAGAGGAGAAGCATAAAATACAAAATAGATGAATACTACAACCTACTAGAGTTGTGATGGTGGCGTAAATGGAGACAGTATAAACAAAATGAGTGATTTTTAAAAAAATTGTTGTTAGAAACAGAAATCTGAAAAGTACAATGAACTTCAAATTTATCCAAAGACAAATTTTTTCTAATTTCAGGTTTTAGAGCAAGTTACTTGCCCTTTAAATCTAAATGTTAATCTATTTAGCAATTCTATTAAAACAAGTGAAATAGCAATGATTAAGGAAGAGAAATATCTGTTTTTAACCCAATAGTATTAACTTTTGAAGTCCTATAAGTGAAATGAATTTTATGGGACTTGTTTTGGGTGGGGATGGTGGGTAGAGATTGTGTTGGAAGTATTCAAATAACATACTTCTTTCTATCTGTATCTTTACTCATCTTTTACAAGGTACAAAAATGTCTAAGGGAAATCATAGACTGTTATATATAATTCACCTTTTTAATTGGTCTCCCTGTCTTTTCTCTCCACATTTCAGTCCATTCTATATACTGCTTCCCAAGAAATTTTCCTTATATGGAGATCTGTCCATGAAGCTCCCCTATTCAACTAACTCTAGTTACTTCTTTGTGTGGAATTCATACCAGGGAATAAAACAGAACTAGAAAGAAAGGGAGAAGATGGTTATCTCCTTTTTGGCCATGAGAAATGACATGGTATAGTGTAGTAGTTCCAAACTTTTTGTTCTCAGAACTGCTTTACACTCCTAAAAATTATTAAGGACTCCCCAAGAACTTTTGTTATATAGGTTAAATCTATGAATATTTATCATATTAGAATTTAAAATCTTAGCATTATTAGGAAAATAGCTTTGATGTTATGAACCCCCATATCATCTTAGGGATTCCTGGGGTTCCTCAGACCATGCTTTAAGAACTGTTAGTTTAGTAGACAGGATACTGGACTTGGAGTCATCAGTATCGGAATTAAAATCCTACCTCAGATTCTTATGAGTTGTGTGACCTTGGTTAAGTCACATAACTTTCCTGTGACTCAATTTCTCACTTGGGAAAGTCATATAACTTTCCTATGACTCAATTTATTCACTTTTAAGTTGATTGTATTGGATTTTATGGCCTTCTAATGACTTGTTCAGGTAAAACTCTATGATCCCATTACCTCTTAGAACTTTGAAAGCAATATATAGACTTCTCTGGGCAACTCTATAGTGACTGCTGTACTATAGAAAGAAACCTTGTGAATCTACTCAGCTGGGCCACCCTGAGAAAGATGCAAAGAAAAAAATGGGCACATTGTGTTCTTCTACGCTGGACATCTCATCTAGCTTGTTGCTTTTTTATTAGAAAGTTTACTCTTAACATCATTGCATTGTCATAGCTCAGGTCTTTTAAAACTTTTTCCACTCATGACCCCTTTTTGCCCAAGAAATCTTTATGCGACCCCGGGCATATAGGTATATAAAATAGGTATACAGAACCTCTTACCATTGCCAAATTTTTCATCATCCCCATATTCAGTTACATGACCCCATATGAGGTCACAAATGGGGTCATAACCCACAATTTAATGAGTTTTGACAAATAGCTACTAGTGATATGAGACTTTAAGGTTTGTAAAGCATTTTACATGAAAAAATATGTGAAATAAAAACTGTGGATAATATTATTCTCTTTTGGTAGATGAGGAAAATCAGGTTGAAAGAAGTTCAATGACTTTACTTAGGGCTATTCAGCGGGCAAGTGTCTAGGGTTGAATTTGAAGCCAGCTGTTCCTGACTCCAAGTCAGGCACTCTCTCCATTAATCCAAATTTCTTCTTGTTAATAGCAAATACTTATGGGCTAGAGACTGAGAGTATAAACAAGTTCCTGCCTGATGAAGCCTAAGGTCTTTGTAGTTAGGGGTGGGGGGAAGAGATTTAGAAAAGAAGAGAAGGGAGTAGGGGAGACTAAGTGCCTAGTGATTAGGACAATAGTGAAATGCTGAAAGAATTGAAAGCCAAGATAGAGTACCGTGAGGTGGAAGGTGGTAGGACTTCAATTGGAC
This sequence comes from Dromiciops gliroides, assembly GCF_019393635.1. Taxonomy (NCBI): domain Eukaryota; kingdom Metazoa; phylum Chordata; class Mammalia; order Microbiotheria; family Microbiotheriidae; genus Dromiciops; species Dromiciops gliroides. The sequence goes on along the minus strand of NC_057866.1, from coordinate 163,778,386 downwards.
CTTAAAGAAAGGATAACATTCTAGATGGGGGAACAGTTTGAAATGGGCAGATGTGTCTGGGGCAATGGGCACCCTAGTTAGACCAAGGATCTGTGTGTGTGTGTGTGTGTGTGCGTGCGCGCACACGTGCATGAGAGAGACAGAGAGAGACAGAGACAGAGAGACAAAGACAGAGAGAAAGAGAGACAGAGACAGAGATAGAGAGAGACAAAGAGAGACAGAGAGGTAGAGAGAAAGAGACAGAGAAACAGAGACAGACAGAGACAGAGACAAAGAGGAAGAGAGAAAGAGCGAGAGCGAGAGGTAATATGGATGCATGTTGTGGTATTCATATGGCAAAAAAATGGGACTCAGAAGAGGATAAAGGGGGTTGGTACCTGCCTTTATGCAAGAACAGTATAGACATTTGTCAGGATGTATAAACAGAGGGTCCTCTATGCCCTAGACTTTATTCTGTTTGTGGTAGTGTTGTTCGGTTGTTTCAGACCCTTCATGACCTTATTTGAAGTTTCCTTGAAAAAGTTACTCAATGGTTTGCTGTTTCCTTCTCCAGCTCATTTTTATATATTGGGAAACTGAGGCAAACTGGGTTAAGTGACTTGCTCAGGGTCACTCAGCTAGTAAGTGCCTGAGGCCAGATTTGACCTCAAGAAAATGAATCTTCCTGATTCCAGTCTCAGTGCTTTATCCACTGTGCCATCTGGCTGACCCCTATTCTATTGTTATTAAGAGCTATTAGAGGTCTTTGGAGGTTTGCATACCCAAAGCAATGTTTTATAAAGTGCTATATACAGTATAGGATGAATTCATAAGGGAAGGGACTAAGTAGAGGGAAGGGAATTAAGTTAGAAAACAAATGCTGTAATCTACACAATCAACATTCAAAAATGAATTTATGAATTTTCATAAGGATTTTATGAATAATTTTCCCAGGAGAATGACAAACTTGTAACTCCAAGATAAACAAGTTTAATATTCAATCTCTAGAAGATAACTATTATTTATAAAACAATCTTAGAAGAAATTGGTAACTTTGGGGGACACACTTTCCACATTTGGGGCTGACAGTTGTAGGACCTTGGAGAGATCTTGTTAGCTTGGTGAGTTTAATCTCTATCTTTGAAAAATGAAGGTCGTTGGTCCACAATTTCTTCGGATGATTTATACCTTTCTCATCCATTCCAACATGTTTCTCCCTCCCAACTGATATTAAAGAATGATTATTAGGCTTAATCATTACTTCAGGCTTCTACTTGATTTAATACTCAGGGAGATACAAGTTTTACTGATCATTTTTTAATTTCTTGTAAACCAGAGATTACGTGCCTTTCCTTTATTCTGGAATCAATTACTTTGAAACCTTGAAGGAAGATGAATATCACGGTGTTTTCTCTCACCTTAGGCAATAGTGTTTCTGGTGTTTATTGGTTATGGCTCTTACCAGACTTTCAAATATCTGAAATGTGACTCTGAGAAGAGTAACCTTGTTCTTGATGTTATCCAATTTCCATGTCACATATTCTTGGTTTATAGATAAGCTGACTTTTCTATTAATCAAGTCCATAGAGGTAATATATTTGAGAAAAAGCCAATGCATCCTTGAGGATAGGGGGTGGGGAAGACCTAAGTTCTAATTCCAGAGTTTTCATTGTAGTTGATGATAAATAATGCAAAGCAGAAAAAAATAGTATTTTTTCACATGTGCTTTTCATTCAACAGAGGAGGCATCAGCAGTTCTGTGAGAGACAAATGTTGACAATGTTCCTCTCTTCCTCCACTCAGGTGTGGGGACAGAGGCAACTCCAGCCAAGAAATATGTCTGAGAGCCAGTCATAGATAGAACTGGTAGGACAGAAGGATATTAGCAAGGCCATGAGCAGCAATGCTAGTCCAGATGAAAGTGGTCAGTCATTTGCGATCAAAGGATCAGCTGTCTCCAAGTAAGATGTAGAGATGGGATCAGAGGAGGCATATAGTTTGGCAAAGACTAAGAAATTTAGGTTAGCAGTCCAACAGAATCTGGGTTCATAGGTGTAGGTAAAACTTGTATTTAGATCTGGTCCTTCATCTAATAAGCTGTTTAAACCTTAGTTATACTGTCTCCTGCTCAGTACCCCTCCTTTTTTTTCTACTCTGCCTTCTTTAGGGCATACTCTTCCCCTAACTTCATCCTATTATCTGGAATATTCTATTCCAGGCTAGAATCATCTAGTTTCCAAATCCTCTCTCTTTCCCCCCTCCCTGCTTTTCTCTCTCCCTCCCTTTCTCTTTCTCAACCCTTCCTCCCTTTTCCCTTTGTCTGTTAATTGAGTAGCCCAGAGCAATTCTGAAGCATAGTTTCAAGATGACTCATGTTTAAGATCATTATGTCTTCTCTTTTCCTTATATAGATAGCTTGAAGATAATCATGCCAATGTCTCCCTGAGGATACACTTAATTGTATCCTTTCTCTGCCCTTTTATAATTACACTTAAGGCATGTCCATCCTAATTTCAGTGTAAGAAGATACCCTAATATGAAGTTGTCAGCCCCAGCCCCAATGTGAAGAGGTCTATGTGCTGCCTTAATCACTCTTCTCTTATTCTTGCTTCCTTCTCCATGTTCCTTTTGATAGCTACAGTTAAATCATATGATATTCCTTTAATTGGCCAAAATGAAGGAATCTTATTTTCAGATATAGTTGAAATGAGGTCTAAAACATTTCAAAACTTCTGGAAAGGGCTCTATAATCATCCAAAAAAAAAAAAAGCATTCATCTGACCATTCACACAGGAAAAACCAAGTGGATGAAGAGTATTATTCAAATTATAACAATTACAATTGACAACCTATTTGTCTATCAGTACGTATATCTGGGTCAGATAGTACAAATGGAAAATAAAGTAAGCCTAGAATTAAACTGAGAGTGGGCTGGATTACAATCAAGAAGTCAAAAAGTTTATGAAATGACCCTGTGCTTCACCCATCTTTTTAAATACCAACATTCTACCAGTATTATTGTATGCCTGCAGGACATATAAAAGCAGTGTCAAATGAGTGAAAATAAGTATCGTGAAGAAGGTAGTGGAGATACTCAAAATGGTATGAAATCTATAAGAAATGAGAAACCTCAAAGCAAAATAGGACTAAAATATGTCATTACTGATCCATGTGAGAAGAAGAGCAGATGAGTTGGTTATGAGGTCAGAGACTAACGGTGGACAGCCAGCATGCTGTTCTAGTGTCCTTGAGATGTCAGAAGAGAGAGGGAAAGGATCCTAGCATAGTGGGTGGACCTTCTGTGGTAAATTTATGGGAAGACACAAATAAATATCACACAGGATGGGCAGATATAGACAGTCTTCATCATAAAGGGGACTTCCAAATCAATGAGATTACAGCATCATTTGATTTTCACATATTGCTCTTAGGTTTAATGGCTATTTAATTCTTCTGTAAGTATCTTAGGTTAGTCAAGGGTTTGAGAAATTGAATGTTCAAACTGGTGTAAGCTCGTATGAAAAGGATTTTGTTGTTTTTTCTATTTTACTCACAGAGCAGGATGACTGTGCTGAAGCAGCTATATCTGGAATCAGGAAGATCTGAAATTAAATTCTGCCTTAGACATTTACTGTGTAACACAGGGTAAGTCATTTAACCTCTGTCTCTATCAGTTTCCTCATTTGTAAAATAGAGATAATAATAGCACCCACCTCCCAGGGTTGTTGTGAGGATCAAATAGGATAAAATTTATAAAGTACTTTTTGAACCTTAAAGCACTATATAAATGCTAGTTGTTGTTGTTGTTACTATATTTAATTTTTTTAACCAAATGGGGCTAGATCTTTCATTACTGCCCTGCCTTGATCTTCTAAAATGAACATCAGCTGAAAATAGTTTCCAGCAGCTTTGAGGATATCTCATTTGAAAAATTACTTGCTTGACAGCTGAATTAATTTTCTTTGAAATAAATTTATTTGTTGAACAAATCAGTATAGAAGATGAAAACATCATGTTTACCAAGTTCTTCTAGTCAATATAATAATAATGATAATGATAATAATTATTATCATTATCATTTATATAGCACTTCCTATGTGCCAGGTACTATGCTAAGTGCTTTACAATTAGTATCTCATTTGATCCTCACGATGACCCTGGGAAGCATTATCACCACCATTTTATAGATGAAGAAATGGAGTAAAAAAGGGATTAAATGATTTGCCCAGGGTCACATAGCAAGTAAGTATCTACAACTGGATCTGAACTCAGGTAGTCCTGACTCCAGACTGGCATTACATCACTGCATCACCTATATCTCAAGGGCCTATGATATCTTTCCTATAGGAATTCCCAGTGTGGGAGCTTCTTACACGAGGAGATTGAAACCTATCTAAAATATATAGTCTTAGAGAGTTTTTAGAGCTGCAAAAGGGTTAAGTGATTTGCCTATGGTCAAATAGCTATTGTGAGGTGTGGAACCTGAACCCAGGTCTTCAAGTTCAATACCTTGTCTATTCTCCCATGCTGGTTCTTAATTGTTCTAGTAGATGGATTTAACATAAAATTAACATGTCAGCCCAGTGCTAAGATCATAGTAGGTACATAGTGAATATTTGCTGAATGAATGAATAAATGTCAAATCTTTGTTTCTAGCAACTCATCTGTACTTACTTGCTCCAACATGAGCATGTCAATGGCAGCATACCAAATGCCACCATACATACTGAAAACACCTTGGTGATGTCCATCAATCTCCATAGCTTTTTTTTTTTTTTTTGGTAATTTTGCATTTTACTGGTTTCACGCAAGGTGAAATAACATAGGCTGTAAGAAAGGCAATCTCCTTTGATGCCTTATGGCCACTAGAGTCTGAGAAATGGGGGATTACACCTACAGATCATAATGAAGGTAAAGACATGTGGTAGATTGGCCATCAATCTTTTTTTCAGTGAAACTAGGAGCTCCTAATGATGTTAGAGCAAGATGCTCGAAGCTGTCCATCAGCACTACCATTTGAAACATCGTGGTAATTAAGTTTTAAGGCTGTACTCCATATATCACAGGAACTGATATTAAGGTTGAAAAGGTCTCATTGAAATGAATGGCATAAGTCATCACAATGCCCCATAAGTGATGCCACCTTAAATATCATGCTGTGATTAACTCTGAAGGGAATACTTTTTAGTGGGTCAGATTGGGGGGAGTGGGGGGGACAAAGACCTACATAGATCCCTCTCAAAGAGCATTTCGAAGTAGGGCTGTATTTCCATGGGAAAAAGCAGTCTAAGAAAGGTGAATCCCAACAGTGGGACAGTGGGATAAAATGAAATTATTCTCCAAGATTCTTAGATTGGGTATCCTAAAAATAGATATATAAGTAGGCAAAGGACAAAACCAACAAGAGAGAAGCCTCAATCAAACCCTGTGAAAAGGCACCTTTTCCTTATGAGAGCTTTTTTCAGTATTGATTCCAGTCCTGGAATTCACATACAGGAATTGCCTTGACCCTTCTCCATATGATGTTATCACGCCTTCTAGAATCTCCATTTAAGGACAGGACCCAAGCCAGCCATATCTCATTCCATTCTAGCCTGGGCTCTGCTCCAAATTTTCTCCACTGTGCTCTCATGCCAGTTTCCTTTGCCCCTCCCCCTTTGCCAACTCTCTTGTATGAGTTATAGCATACTAATTAGTAATTCAAATATCTCATCCATCTCCTTATTCCACAAGCATTTATTAGGCACCTACAATATACAGGTCATGGAGTTCAATGACAACACTAAACTAGTTCCTTCCTTCCTTCAATTGATCAATAAAGACTAATTAAGCAGCTACTATGTGCCAGGTATTGTGCTATGCACTGAGGATACAAAAAGACGAAGAGTCTCTACTCTCTAGGATAGGGGAGGCAATATGCAAATGAATCAACACAAAGCAAGTTATATACAAGATAAATAAGAAGTAATTAACAGAGGGAAATCTAGAATTAAGAGGGGTTGAGGAGGGCTCCTGTAGAAGGTAAGGTGTTCAAATCCAGCCTCGGACACTTGACACTTACCAGCTGTGTGACCCTGGGCAAGTCATGTAACTCCATTGCCCCACAAAAAAGAAAGAAAGAAAGAAAAGAAAAGAAAGAAGGTAAGGTGTTGGATGAGACATTAAGGAACTTATATTTTACTTTAGAGGATATGTATGCATATATAAACAAATATATATATATAATATATATACATACATATATGTGATATGTGTGCTTATATAAACAACATACATGTATGCTTATATATTTCTGAGTATATATGTGTACATGTATATTATAACTATGTATATACAGAGAGTTCTTGCTTTGTATATATTTGTATTATAGAAATTTGACTTTATGTAAAGAATTCTGAAGATACTATCTGCTTTTATCAGACATATAAGGATAAAAGGAAAGCCACTGTTCAAACATTTCTCCATAGCTTCATAAAATAAGTGGCATATCCAATTGCCTGGGATGAAGGCTAGGTGCAGTGGGTGGGAGAGGAGCAACATACTGCACACCTATGTTAACTTGACTGGAAAGTACTGTACACACTTTATCATGAACTTTACTTTTAATTTCAAATTTCTATTGATTATATGGTATAGTATTCGATCTGTCTGAATTTTAGTACATTTTATGACTTGCGTAAACTTATGATTTTGCGTATGCCTTTGTTATGTAGGCTAAGTAAAGTCTGGGGTGGGTGGGTGGGTAGGGACAAATACACATTACATAAAAATTACTTTACATAGAGGTCTGTGCAAAGGCCCACTTATACAAAGTGAGAATTATCTGTATACATACATACATACATATATATATGAGTATATATTTACATGTATAGGTATATGTAAAAACAAAATAATTTTTAAGGGGGAGAATACTGACAGTTAGGAGTAGATCAAGATAAGTGTTTTATAAAAAATGACATGGTGATATAATCAAGAGATTTTATGAAATAGAGATAAAGGTGCGTGCAAAGGTGAAGAAATGTGCTATTTCCTACATTGATAATTCTTATATACAATGATTTGGTGACTGATCTTTCATGTTCCACGGAAAAAATGTCTGCAAGGGTTAATTCAAATTGGTTCTTCTCAAGTAACACTGAAGAGAAAGATTAGACAGCAACATTGGATGGCATGGCTGTGATGGGTGGAGCCCCAGAGAACTGACTGTTTCAGTGGAAATTATATAGGGATGAGGTGGGACAGCCTCTTTTTTGGGATAGATGGTAGCAAGCACTAAAAAATTTCAGAATTTTAATCTACCAATAGTTGTAAATGGAAAAGGTAGCATAGTGTCAGGATGCAATGGGTTTTCACCCAGCCAGGTTTACTGATGTGTGCATCCCTAGTAGATCTACTAGTTTATTTTTCTTAAAGATATATCTTTTTCCAAAATGTCCTACTGGATCATTGTAGATCTCTTCCATTTGTGTTGAAGACCAAAATTTCCTTTCCTAGAATTTTGTCCTCTCTATTTATCAACATGAGATCATATGACAACACATGAACAGGATATCTTCATCAGACTACTCTTGTATTACAGGTAATGCATGTACTACTAACCTTCCTTTATAAATAAGGTAGCTGAAGCTCAGAGAGGTTATGATTTCCCCAAGGCTTAGTAGCAATAGGTGAGATTTGAGCCTAGTTCTCCTCATTTAAAAAAAATTCAGGACTCACTTGACTATTTCAAGTATGCCCCATCTTTCAAGATCTTAAATTTTTTGTTAAGTTTTGCCAAGCCAACTCATTCTATGCTGAGAAGTAACTAGGATTGAGCATTAGAGCCAAAGGTCTCTTCTTTCTAAGATTTGGAGTATCTCCCTACAACCTCTGCTTTTCCATCATGTGGCATCTTTTAGGGTACTTGTCCCAGAGGCCAGATTTCTTGGTTATAGCTTTGAGTCCACAGCAATCTCCCATTGCTTTCCAATAACCTGGAGATTCTGCACCATTCATGTGACGCTGATTTTAGGTTGTTTTATAGAGTTGGCTATCTTTGCTGTTGGCTGTGCCCTTTTTACCAACTAGATAGTAAACTCCATGAGGGGAGACATTATGCTTTAGTTATCATTGTATCCTTGTGTGACACTAAGATGTGGCCTTACACATGCATAGTAACCTAAGTGTTTCCGGATTGACTCATATATGAAATGTTTGTGTATGTCTATGGTTAGTGCCAAGTTTATGTTCGGGCCACTTTACATTTTTTTTCCATTAAGGAAAAATTGAAACAAAGCAGAAATTAAAGATACTATAGTCCTGTCATTTAGTGGGTGTCTATGAGCATGAGAAAGTAATTTAATAACAGTTTCATCATCTGTAAATTGAGAGAATTGGACTAGATGAGGCCAAAAATCCCATCTGCTTCTGAATCTATGATATGGGGGCTCCTTGGGTGAACCTTCCTCTCTCCCTTTCTCTCATAAGTCACTCTGTGGCGAGATCTTTATCATTCTTCCTCTTATTTATATTTTTTAGTCACTATCTTTTATTTATTATTTTATTTTTCCTCAATTACAGGAAAAAACAATTTTTAACATTCATTTTTAAAACTTTGAACTCCAAATTCTCTCCCTTCCCTCCTTGAGAAGGCAAGCAATTCAATATATATGTGTGTAGTCATGCATAATAATCATGTTGTAGTCAGACAACATAGACAAAAAAACCCTCAAGAAAAATAAAGTTTAAAAATGTACTTCAAAGTGTATTCAGGGGGGCAGCTAGGTGGCACAGTGGATAAAGCACCAGCCTTGGATTCAGGAGGACCTGAGTTCAAATCTGGCCTCAGACACTTGACACTTACTAGCTGTGTGACCTTGGTCAAGTCACTTAACCCTCATTGCCCCACCAAAAAAACCAAAAAATAAAGTGTATTCAGACACCATCAGTTCTTTTTCTGGGGATGGATAGCATTTTTAATCATAAGTCCTTTGGAGTTCTTTTGATCATTTTATTGCTGAGAATAGAGGTCATTCAAGGCTGATCATCTTACAATATTGATGTTACTTTATCCACAGTACATTTCACTTTGCATCAGCTCATGTACATCTTTCCAGGTTTTTCTGAGAGCATAATGTTTATCACTTTTTTTTTTTTGATGAGGCAATTGAGGTCAAGTGACTTGCCCAAGGTCACACAGCTAGTAAGTGTCAAGTGTCTGAGGCTGGATTTGAACTCAGGTCCTCCTGAACCCAGGGCTGATGCTCTATTCACCATGCCACCTAGCTGCCCCATCATGTTTATTATTTTTATAGCACAATAGTATCCCATTATAATCACATACCACAATTTCTTCAGCCATTCTCAAATTGATAGGCATCCTCTAAGTTTCCAATTCTTTGCCACCAGTAAAGAGCTGCTATAAATATTCTTTATATATATATATCCTTTTCTTTTTTGTTTTTTATCTCTTTTTGGATGTAGGCCTAATAGTGGTATTTGTTCTATAGGATTGTTGAATCAGTTCACTACTCCACCAACAGCACATTAATGTCTCATTTCCCCTACATGCTCTTCAATATTTGTCATTTTCCTCTTCTGTCCTATTATCCAATCTAATAGGTATGAGATAGTAAGTACCTCAGAATTGTTTTAATTTGAATCTCTCCAATAAATAGTGAATTAGAACATTTTTCGTATGGCTATAGATAACTTTGATTACTTCATATAAAACCTTTGCATATCTTTTGATCATTTATCACTTGAGGAATAATCTTATTTTTTATAAATTTGATTCAGTTCTATATATGTCTGAAAAATTATGCCTTTATCAGAGAAACTTGCTTCAATTTTTTTTCATAGTTACTATTGTTAAATGTATTTCCCTCCATCCTCTTCCCCTCTCATCTATTCTAGTCTCTCTCCTTTTACCCTGTAGCTCCTCAAAAGTGTTTTGCTTCTGATTATCCCCTCCCCTAATCTGTCACTCCCTTCTTTTTTTTTTTTTTTTTTTTTTTTTTTTTTTGTGAGGCAATTGGGGTTAAGTGACTTGCCCAGGGTCACACAGCTAGTAAGTGTTAAGTGTCTGAGGCCGGATTTGAACTCAGGTACTCCTGACTCCAGGGCCGGTGCTCTATCCACTGCGCCATCTAGCTGCCCCTGTCACTCCCTTCTTATCCTCTTCCCTTCCTACTTTCCTACAGGGTAAGATAGATTTCTATACCCAATTGAATATGTATGTTATTCCCTCTTTGAGGCAATTCTGATGAGAGTAAGGTTCACTCACTCCCTCAACTCCCCCATTTTCCCTTTCACTGTAAAAGCTTTTTCATCCCTTTTTTATGTGAAATAATTTATACCATCCAATATCTCCCTTTCACTTCCTCCCAGTACATTCCTCTCTTATCCCTTAAATTTTTTTATATATTATGCCTTCATATTCAACTCATACTTGTGCCTTCTGTCTATATATATTCCTTCCAACTGTCCTAATAATGAGAAAGTTCTTTCAAGGTACAAGTATTATTTTCTCATGTAGAAAGGTGTAACAATTGGAGTGATGCCACCTGCTGGAGATTTACTGTAGGAAAGCTCTGCCTTGAGGAGAAGGCATCTGAGGCCCAGCCATGTGGTCAGTTCCTTGGCATCAGGAAGTGACGTTTGCTCATGGGTACTGTCTATCAAAGCTACCAACCAATCAATTTGAGGAGCCTCCCATTTCTGGGAGAAGGAAATAAAGTAGGAAGCGGACACTGGCAAAGGGGTTCTTTCTCTTTTGGTTCCTGACCTCACCAGGGCAGGTCAGATGATGGGGTCTCTTAGAAATAGTTAGATTTTTACCTTTCTCTCTGATCCTAATGCTCTTTAATAAATACTTAAACACTTAAATACTCTTGCAAATGCTTATAATTTATTGGCAACCACTCATTAAATTTTAGATAGTATAGCTAGAATTTTAGCCCCTTACAAAGGTAAACAGTTTAACCTTATTAAATCACTTATGATTTCCTTTTCCTTTTTATTCTTCTCTTGAGTCTTATATTTGAAAGTCAAATTTTCTATTCAGCTCTGGTCTTTTCATTAGGAATTCCTGAAAGTCTTAACCCCAATTGCCTCACCACTCCCCTCCCCCCAAAAAAAACCCCAAACCCCAAACCAGCCAAACAAACAAATGGAAAAATGCCTGAAAGTCTGGTCTTTCATTGAATGCCCATCCCCCACCCCCACTCCCAAGGATTATACTCAGTTTTGCTGGATAGGTGATTCTTGGTTGTAATCCTAGTTACTTTGCCCTCAAGCCCTCCCTCCAATCCTTTAATGTAGAAGCTGCTAAATCTTGTGTTATCCAGACTGTGGCTCCATGATACTTTAATTATTTCTTTCTGGATGTTTGCAATATTTTCTCCTTGATCTGGGGGCTATAATATTCCTGGGAGTTTTCATTTTGGAATATCTTTCAGGAGGTGAGTAATAAATTCAATTTCTATTTTACCCTCTGTTTCTATAATAGAAGGGTAGTTTTCCATGATAATTTCTTGAAAGATGAAGTCTAGGCTCTTCTTTATCACAGCTTTCAGGTAGTCCATTAATGTTTTTTTGGTGGGGCAATGAGGGTTAAATGACTTGCCCAGGGTCACATAGCTAGTCAGTGTCAAGTTTCTGAGGCCAGATTTGAACTCAGGTCCTCCTGAATCCAGGGCCAGTGCTTTATCCACTGTGCCACCTAGCTGCCCCGGTCCACTAATTTAAAAATTCTCTCTACTGGATCTATTTTCCAGGCCAAGTTTTTTTTTTTTCCCCAATGAGATATTTCACATTGCCTTCTATCTTTCATTCTTTTGGTTTTGTTTTATTATTTCTTGATTTCTCATAAAGTCATTAGCTTCCATTTTCTCAATTCTAATTTTTAAGGAATTATTTTCTTCAATGAGCTTTTGTACCTTTTTTTCTATCTTGCCAATTCCACTTTTTAAGGTGTTAATTTTGTTGTTGTTTTTATTTATGTTTTTTTGTTGTTTCTGCTCAGTGAAATTTTGTGCTTTTTGCCACATTTAGCTGATTCTTATTTTCAAGGCATTCTTTTTCTCATTGACTTTTAGTACTTCTTTTACTATTTTGCCTAGTCTATTTTTAAACTGTTATTTTCTCCAGTATTTTTTGTGTCTCCTTTACTCAGCTCTTGACTCTTTTTTCATGGTTTTCTTGCATCACTCTCATTTTCTTCCCACTGTTTCCTCTACTTCTCTTATTTGATTTTTTGTGGGGCAATGAGGGTTAAGTGACTTGCCCAGGGTCACACAGCTAGTAAGTGGCAAGTGTCTGAGATTGGATTTGAACTCAGGTCCTCCTGAATCCAGGTCCAGTGCTTTATCCACTGTGCTACCTAGCTGCTCCTCTTACTTCATTTTCAGAATCTTTTTTGAGTTCTTCCATGGCTTGGGATGAATTTTATTTTCCTTGGAGGCTTTGGATGTAGTAGCTTTGACTTTGTTATCTTCTTCTGCGTTTGAGTTTTTATCTTCCTTGTTAGCATAGTAACTTTCTATGTTCAGAATTTTTTTTCTTTTCTTTGCTCATTTTCTTAGCTTGTTTCTTGACTGTTAACACTTTATTAAAGTAGGGTTCTGCTTCCAGGGTGGAAGGTATACTGTCCCAAGCCTCAGGGGGTTTGTACAACAATTTTCAGAGATACTTCTAGGTATTTGTAAATTTTTAGTTCTTCCAAGGTGGAATGATATAAGGAGAGGTTTGTTTACTACTCTCCTGGCCTGTGCTCTGGTCTGAGAGACACCACAAGTAGCCTCTTTTGACCTGGAACTGTGACATGGGTCCCCACTCCACTATGGCCACAAGCTCTGGTGTGCTAGCACTCCTTTTTACCCTGGGGCTGCCCCCCAGGACTGTGACCTGGATCTGAGAATGGGCAAACAACAGAGTTCTGCCTCAGTGCTAGCAAAGAGACCCCTGTAATCTCCTTCTGACTGTTTAATCATTCAAATTCCTTACTTTCTGTAGGCTGAGAGTTCCAAGAGCAGTCACTGCTACTGCTGATTCAGCAATCCCAAGGCCTGCTCCTATGTTCCTGGGGCAGGGTCTCTTCTGGTGTTACCTGTGCTGGACTGTGCTCCACTCTCACCTGGGTGTGACAGACCTTTCCTTGTTACCTTCCAAGTTGTCTTTTGCTGGAAAATTATTTCACCCTATCCTTTTATGGGTTCTGCTTACCCAGGAATCGTCTTATGGCATTATTTAAATGTATATGGAGGGGTTTTGGGGGGAAACCTCAGGCTGCCTTTCTTCTGCCATCTTGTCTCTACCTCCCCTCTTCCTATTTCTACTCCTCATCTCTATTATTTCCTCTCCTCTTCCTTGTTTTTGTCATTCTCTTCTTCCACTTTCCTTTTCTGCTTTCCTTTTCTGTTGATTTTGCTTTTCATTCTCATCCTTTGCTTTTAACTCCTTTTTATTCTCCCTGCCCCCTTTTTCTTCTTTTCCTTTTTCCTTTTCCAAGTTAGGCCCTTTGGGAGATACATTCACTCTTCTCTTCATTATCTGATTCTTTCTTCTTTTTATCCCTTATATTTCTCCTGCTACCAGGAGCCCACCAAATGTGTTGGGGGCCTTACTGAAGCATGGTATTAATGGAGCATGATAGATGTCCAGATGAAGAACAACAGCTATATTGCAATTATTCTTTACTCTTGTTTTATTACCAGCTCATCTCTATTCCAGGAATTCATTTCCCCATAATCATCCTTTGCTCGTTTTTGCTTTGTAGTTTGTGTGTATGTGTGTTCAATGTGTTGCAATCTGTTCATGATCTCTACATACCTCTTCATTTCCCTTTGAGTGATGATAATTTTTACAAATGTTATTTGTAGAAAGTGGATGGAAAAGTTGATGAGAAAGACATTGGTATACATTTCCCAATGAATTTCCTTTTTAAACCAAGTTTATATTTGAAACTAAACTAAGGTTCAAATTACTGACTTGACTCTCTTCTTGGGAGGCTATGGACTAGGCTCCCCATTGGGCAAAATGGACCACCATTCTGAGTACCATTTCCCCATGAAATTGCTAGAAATTAAGATTCAAAGAGATATGGCCACCTTCTCACAGACACTCCTTTTAAAATGACTATATTAATGTGAACTTCTATAGAATTTAGTTTCCTCATTTTCAGGAAAGGAGGAGGATTCACATGTTTTATACTCTTCCCTTAGAGAATCCTTTGTAGAGAGCTTTAGAAAATACATACTAAAAACAGAAATGTGAGTGAATGCATCCCTTTTTCTTGTAACACATAAGATAAAGCTTAAATTCTCCATGAACATTTAAATTGTTGAAACGCCTAAGAGTTCAGACATCAAGTGAAGAATTGACATGCACAGTACCACTGCTGGATTCCATTTACATTTTGATAGATCTTCTTTCCACCCCAGAGAAGCAGTCCCATGAAAAGGAGGTCAGGAAGACAACGGAAGCTCTCCAAAGTAAAGAAAAGAAGGAAAGTGTAAAAATTTGTTCAAAAGTGGAAAGGAAAAAAATAACAGGGGAATTTGATCAACACAAACAAAAAAGGGTTTGCTTAATGATAGGCCTGCCTCCATAGTCAAATAATGCTGACTGCAGAGACAAATAACTGCCTGACTGATAATGAGCTCCCTTCTCCCTGGTGTTCAAGTCACTCCAGGGTAACAAGTTGGGCACTTGGGGAGATGCATTCACTCTTTCAGGCACCAGGGACTCATTTAGTGCCCAGAAGCTAACTCATTATTTACTAAATGCAAAGAAAGCTTTTACCCAGTGAAGGAGCCTTTCACATAGTTTGAAATTAATTAAAACTTTCTGCATTAGTAGCTTAATACATGCCATTATAATCACTATATGCACAATAATAGTAGCTAACATATATAGCATTTTTAGATTTACAAAACACTCTACATATGATATCTCTTTTGGTTCTTACAATAACCCTACAATAACCCTGTAAGACAGATGCTATTATTATCTTAATATTACATACAATTAAGGTTCACAGAAGTTCAATGCCTAGCCCAGGGTCACACGCAAAAATTTGAATTTGTGTCTTGCCGATTCAAAGTCCAGTCCTCTCCACTGTTCTTGTTTGCTATCTGTATATCTTTATGCCTGTGTATATTTTAATCCAGACCTATGATTTTATCTGTGAAGAAAATTCTCTCTGCCAATGCATGCCAGTGACCCAATTTCTGATTTATATTCTGAGTAGTTGAAGTACCATTCTGTAGTTTTAGTGAGTGAAATCTAGGACTCAGAATTTACATGACTTGGGGGCAGCTAGGTGACACAGTAGATAAAGCACCAGCCCTGGATTCAGGAGGACCTGAGTTCAAATCTGACTCAGACACTTGACACTTACTAGCTATGTGACCCTGGGCCAGTCACTTAACCCTCAAAAAAAAAAAAAAAGAAAAAAAGGGATTTGGCTATAGCTCAACCCAGTCTCCAGATTAAAAGAATTTACATGAATTGCTCATTGTCACACAGTTTGTAAATGTCAGAACCTTTCTAAGGGCAATTTTCCACTCATTACGTAATTATAATGAATAGAAACAGCTTACCATAGCCTTGGGTAAGTGGCTCTATGAGTTAGGCAGGTAAATTTTCCCAACTGCTGCTCAGAATAGTTAGGCAACTTGCCCAAAGTCATGTAGTAAGAAGCAAAGCAGAGATCAGAACCCTGGTCTTATGTCTCCTACTCCAATATTTCTTCCTCTACATCATGCTGCCTCTCTAAACTTCTTTCCTCCCTCCTTTTTCCTCTTTCTTATTCTTTTAGCTTTTAATTTGTTGAGGCAGAAATGGTGTGAGTAGCTATTAAGCTAATTACAGCACCTAGTCAATACATTGGATTGTTGTTCTATCAGCTTAATGCTGACTGTCTCTGAATAACACAGTCTCACAGTCTCTTCACTTAAAAAGTGAGTGGCATACTCATCAACTCAGTTAGAACAAATCACAATCTAATGTTTCAAAGCTTCTCCATTTCTGGCACTGACTGTGTCTTGAACTCAATTTGATATTTCCTGAGAGTGGTTGTTATGTGATTAAAAAAAAAGTCCCAAATACTAAAAACAAATTGAAAAAGAATTCAATAGTTTTGTTTGGTAAGCTGCATATAAAGCTTTCAATTCCAAGGTGCACATTTTGTCAAATAAATGAATAGAAATAAAAATAACTCCCCTTCATACCTCTCTGTTCCCAGTCCCTCACCTCTAAATAAAAGACAGGAAAATCTAGAGGCAACTTAACATAATGGGTAAAATTAGTGGCAAGAATGGGGAAGACCAAGTCTGGTCCTTGTTTTAATCTTCATAAACTGTGTGATCTGGACAAAATCATTTAACCATTCTCTGTCTCAATTTCTCCATCTATGTAAGGAAAATATACTGTTACTCACTTCATAGTCATTCTACTTACTTCATAGAAATCCAATTCAGAAAAGAAATCATAAAGTGATAGCTATATGCAAAGACCTTGAACTAGATGCTGGGGATAAAAAGAAAAGAATGAAACAGGGAGCATCTATTCTATATATCAATGTAACACGGTGAAATTAAACTCAATTCAATAAACATTTACTAAGCGCAATGACAGTGTGGACCTGAGGCTCCTCATCATGTAACTAGCGAGAAATATGGTGGACGCGTGACCTGGAATAGTCACTCAACTAGGGTGGCTTTGGTGGAAAGATGATAACTACGCATTACTCTGTAGGGATCTCACACACCTCAGCTAAGCATGTCGGCACCTACAGCCTTCCTTGTTAGTTCTCTCACATTAACTTATCCTCACCCTGGCAGGTCTTAGCTCCCAGACTAGACCAACAGCAGATGTTCTCACTAAGACTCTCTCAAGATCCTAGAGTAATTCTGTTGAGGATAAGTACACATTCCCTACTCATTACTATAGTCCTTCAGCCCCTATCCTATGCATTTTCTGCCTATCCAAACAGTCACTTACAATATAACACACCCACCCAATACATAATATCTGAAAAACAAGGACATGTCCATCAGGGAACATCCACACAAAACTGCTCCTTTGTACACTAGTTGACTGCTGGTTCCTACCATGTTTCAGTTGGGTAAATATCTTCTCTACTTGACCATGTTTCATTTACAACCTTTTTCGATTTATACTAACTCTTTTTTTTGTTTGTTTTTGTTTTTGGTGAGGCAATTGGGGTTAAGTGACTTGCCCAGGGTCACACAGCTAGTAAGTGTTAAGTGTCTGAGGCCGGATTTCAACTCAGGTACTCCTGACTCCAGGGCCGATGCTCTAGCCACTGTGCCACCTAGCTGCCCTGATTTATACTAACTCTTAAAGGATAATGGAAACTTAGCCCCTTAATGTGAAGAGTAGTTCTCTTAAGTCAAAGAACTGCAAAGAACATCAAACTGGATAACTCTGGGATATACAGACCTGACCAGACAGTTATTTGATCACCCAGATGCTGCATTGTCCAAACAGAACAAAACTTTCAGCACTCAGGTCGACTCTAAGCCAATCAAATAAGCCTAACTGTTCATCAAGACACCATGGGAGTTGCAAAGTACTTTCTGCTTTTCTTTCTCAAGCCAGCGGTGGCAGTATAGAGCAATAAGTTTTTATGAAAAGTTTCACCTTTCCCCAACTCTAGGTGATGCTGAAGGGCAATGGCTATCACTGAAGCTCTTGGCCCATGAAGTCAATTCTCTCTTCTGTGAGAGCACGGTTGGACTAATAGAAGGCATATGGGATGAGGAATCAAGGGCTAGAGTAGTGATAAGAGAGAGTGTAAGCCTTCCATCAGCTGATTGCTTCTAACTTGCACAACTTTGACAGAACAATTCTTTAGTCCCTCCCTGTTTCCCATGTCTTCAGTTTTTCTCTTGAGGTGCCCATATACTTCCATGACTTAAATGAGAGCCTCCTGACTCTGACTTACCTTTTATTTTAAAAAGTCACAACTCCCCAAATTTTCCCTAAAAATGGATATCCTATTTAAAATCATAGTTCTTTCTCCAAATATTAATATGATTTATTATTTTTTAGATTTGTTCTCTTTAGTCATAAAAGTTCCAAGTAAATTTGTTGCGGCATGTCTCTAACACATCCTCCAGTTGTTTTACAATTTAAAACATTATTTCTAATGGTGTTTTTAATGAATAAAAGATTTTTCTCTATCTCTTTAAAATACCAAACTGTGCACACACAAGTGAGGAATCATTCTACATCACTATTAATATAATTTGAGTTATTATATTTATGCTACTGGTCATTTTCTGTCCCATAGTATTCAAATACCACCTCTAGCAATAGAAATGTCCAGTCCCTTAACTGTTAAAATAAATCCTTCCCTTTGTACAAAATAATTTTTCTTTCTCTTCATCATGAAGTTGTTCCATATTGAAAGGGCCTGAAAGGGACCACTAACCTTACATAAGAATCTATTTTGTTCCAGGCTCTGTGCTAGTTACTGGGGTGGGGGAAGTGAAAAATGAAAATAGTTCCTGCCCTTGAGGACCTTACATTCTAGAAACACAGTTTGTGTAATGGTACTTTCAAATATTTAGAGGAAAGACTATTTAGACATAAGATTTAATTGGAATAATTTCCATCATCCCAACTAGAGAAACAATCTGATATCAGGTTGTCCTGATGCCATAGTACTGACAATAACAGAGGGTTACTGGGATTATGTTCATTCACTACTATTCTTCAAGATACCCAAGACCAAAACAGAATTTAAAGCCTAGCTTTGATTCACCAACTGAGCAAGCTAAGTGTTTCTGCCATATATCATCTGATTCAAGAGATGTATCCTGGGTATTTGGAGCTAGCTTGAGAAAGGAAACATCAAATAATGCTTCACTTGAAAATATTATCAAAAGAAAAGGATCATCAAGTGATCAATGAGTTACAAGATGAGGAGGAGGAGATAAAATAAGAGAAATAGAATTAATAATAAGACCAAGGAAGCAGGAAAGAATTTATTTTATATTAGACACCAAGGTCATACTGACCTGGAAATACCTTGGAATTAAGAAGGTCCAAGAAAGCCACAGAAATAATTAGCATTGTAAAAGGATGGAATAAAGGCCAAACTGGTAAGTGCCAAGAAAATTACCAGGATCAGCAGAATTTAGAATTCCCAGACAAAGAGCTAGCTTGAGCACTAATTAGTCTGGCATAGTCCAATCTCCTGATTTTAACGATGAAGAAACAAAACCCCAAAGAGAAGAAATGACTCCCACTAGTTTGGTAAAGTCTTATAATGGAAACAACATGGAATAGTAGAAAGAGTTGGTTCTATTGATTGCTAACCATACTTGAGTAAATCACCTGACTTCTGAATTTCAGGTTCCTCTTATGTAAAATATGGGGAATGGACTAGAACTTTATGCCAATTAGAACTGAGTCAATTAGAATGCAAAGTAAGATTGCTACTATCATATATCAACTCCGCTCAAAGTATATAATTATGACATAGATGGAAAGATTGTAGAGTATGAATAATTTCTACTGAAAAGAAGATATAAAATCTCATTCCATCAATGTTAGGAGATACCTTCTAGACCCATCCATTTTATTTATTTTTCTGAGTATCATAAAAGTATTTTGTTATTTTCCAGTTACATGTAAAGACAGTTTTCAACATTTGTTTGCATGAGATTTTTAGTTCCAAATCCCTTCTCTCCCTCCTCCCCCAGACGGAAAGCAATCTGATATAGTTTATATATGCACAATTACATTAAACATATTTCTGTGTTAGTCATGTTGTGAAAGAAGAATCAGAACGCAATGGGAAAACCTCAAAAAAGAAAAGAAAAATAACCAAAAAGTAGAAACAGTATGGTTCAATCTATATTCAGAATCCACAGTTCTTTCTTTCTGGATGTGGAGAGCATTTTCCATCATGAGTCCTTTATAATTGTCTTCAATCATTGTATTGCTGAGAAGAGCCAAGTCTATCACAGTTGATCATCATACAGTGTTGCTGTTACTGTGTACAATGTTCTCCTGGTTCTGCTCAATTTATTCAGCATCAGCCCACTTAAGTCTTTCCAGGTTTTTCTGAAATCTGTCTGCTCATTGTTTCTTACAACGCAATAGTATTCCATGACATTCATATACCACAACTTGTTCAGCTATTCCCCAATTGATAGCCCATCCATTTTAAATGTGAGGAAATAGAAGCTAAGAAAAGGAAATGGACATTCCCAAGGTTCTACAGTTCATTAGTGGCAAAATTGGGCCTAGAACTCAGTTTTCCTAATTCCCAACCCATGATTCTTTTCAATTCAATTATAAAGAGGGTAGACTGGAGGAGAAATGTCACACACCCAGCCAAACAAGATTAAAATTTAATTGTGAAATATTTAATACAATACATTAAAATACAGTGAATATACATAATGTTAATATGTGATTTTCTAAGTCAATATATGGTCTTCTGGGATCCTTTAATACAGTTTAGTGACTCTGTTCCCATTTGAGTTTGACACTACTGGATTAAAGTAATTAAAAAAAAATCACTGCCTTCATGACAGATTCACAGGAGATTAATCATTGCATGGAACCAAACATAAGGTATTCTGTAAGGGAGACTGCAGGGGTACAGACACAGAGAGAGCGAATTTTCATCAGCCACAACAGAAGTGATATACATACATATACATATATGTACACATGCAATTATTTTGGGCAGCTAGGAGATGTAGTAGATAGAGTACCAGGCCTAGAGTCAGGAAGACCTGAGTTCAAACCCAGCCTCAGGTACTTACTAATTCTGTAACTGTGGGGAAATCAATTTACCCTATTTGCTTCAGTTTCATCATGTATAAAATGAGCTGTAGAAGGAAATGGCAAAATGCTCTAATATCTTTGCCAGCAAAACCCTAACTGGGGTCACAAATAGTTGAACGTGACTTAAATGACTGAAATATATCTGAATAACAAAATATATATTTACATATATACACACATATGAAACACACACAGAAGTGTATATATGTATACCAAGATTCCAACCTACTAAGAGTCACTTCTTAGTAGGGTTACTGGGAGAGTTACTGGGGCCATTTTCATGCATTATTACTATTCTCCAAGACACCCAAGCCCAAAACAGAATTTCAAGCATAGCTTTCAGGCATCAGCAAAGCAGACTAAGTGATTCTGTCATCCATCTTCTGTTATCCGTGTGTCTCTAAGTGGACAGACAACTGGTCAATATCTAGAGGGGATAATATAGTAGTTAACAGTGGCTAACAGCCATGCTATGATTTACCAAGTCACCTGGCTCTGAAAGAACCTTGTACTGATGAACAGATAGGGACTAGGAAGGGAATATCTGATACTCTTCTTCCTTACACTGGACTTAAATGCCCAGGACTGTTCTGACTTTGGAGATAGAGAGAGAGGTAACTTGGCCAGCTTCCCTTAGGGACTCCCTGTTCTCATCAGTTCAATTCTGTGGCTCAACACTGGATGCTTCTTCTTGTTCCTGACTTCGTATGAATGACTCACATCCACTTTTTTCAATTCTCCTCTCTTTGTCATGAAATGTATACTTTTTCTCCCTTTCCCTCACCTTCCCATTGTTTATGGAACTCAATTATAGAAAATTTTACTAAGCTGACAGCTTGAATGTGGCAGAAGGAAATAGGCTAACAATGCAGTGATAATCCCTCTGCAAATAGGGATTACTACTAGGATTATTATAGGAGGCATTAAACACTTCTCTATATTATGGACAACACACTGTGCTAGGCACGCTAGAGATATCACCTTGCTCTCAAGGATCCTACCATCTAGGATACATACATCAAGGGTAACATGGTAGCTAAGGGCATATACAGTACAGATACCCCCAGCACAGGTTAATGAGATTGATAGTTGGATCACCTGGCAATACAGT
This sequence comes from Dromiciops gliroides, assembly GCF_019393635.1. Taxonomy (NCBI): domain Eukaryota; kingdom Metazoa; phylum Chordata; class Mammalia; order Microbiotheria; family Microbiotheriidae; genus Dromiciops; species Dromiciops gliroides. Next base: position 163,756,482 of record NC_057866.1, on the reverse strand, counting down.
ATTAGGGCTTCCTCCCAAAGTGTTTAGCCATACATACTTAGTGACTTAATGGCTGTCAGCCACTATCTCCCTCTTCAACTTTTCTTTTCCCCCTTATCAGGTTTGTATTGAGTTCCTGTTGCCAGAGAAGAATTATCATTTTTCCCTGCCTCCAGTGGCTCAGCACCTGTACATAGGCCCTTGAGTAGGAATAATGCTCCCACACTTTGTACATGAGCTGAAAGGAAGGGAAGGAATATCTTGCTGCTTTAAGTCTGAGCCACAGCATGAGATTTGCATTGTGCCCTACTGGGTAATTTCAGGTCACAGGCCATCTGTGACATGACATCAGAGGAGACAGGCAGCTCTGGTGACGGTACTTCAATACTCTAACACATGTTCAGTACCAACAAACCAGCATTGCTAGGGGAAGAAAACAGAAGCCTAATTATTACTCTGAGTTTCTGGTTTGCTGAGAGCAGGGCTGTCCACCCACACAGTGGTTGATGGGAGCCAAGTGTTTTGCAAACTTCAGTCTTTTTTTTTCTTTTTCTTTTTTTTTTTATGAAACGTACACTTTGGTGTATGTGTTCGTGTGTGTATGTATTTCTCTCATATTTTATGTGACAAAATGCATTAATTTGAAAATCCTGTTTTTTTCCAGTGAATATACATATGGTATTCCGGTAAGAGATAAATATCCAGTTATATTGATGCTTCTAATTGATAAGGAGAGATTCATTCTACAATTTCATATCACATTTTTATCTCTGTTAAGCTGTATATTAATAGCAAATTAATGATTGTCTGTATAAATAGAGGATATAGAAGGTCATAATATTAGATATGTATAGAGAATCCTTGATTCTCATTTCAGTCATTATTTTTCATCTCTTTTCCTCATTACACCTTTATTAAAACTGCTAAGAGGTGACATTATGAGTTGATTTTAATTTTCTTTCACCTGCCCACTGGTGAAGATATGAATTAGTTGCAGAATTTTTTCAAATGACTGGGTGAATCCTGTTGTTGTTCAGTCATTTCAGTCATATCTGATGCTCTGTGACCCCATTTGGGGGTTTCTTAATAAGGATACTTGGGGGCAGCTAGATGACACAGTGAATAAAGCACAGGCCCTGGATTCAGGAGGACCTGAGTTCAAATCCAACCTCAGACACTTGATACTTTCTGGTTGTATGACCCTGGGCAAGTCACTTAGCCCTCATTGCTCTGAAACCTCCCCTCCCCCCCCCAAATAAGATACTGAAATGGTTGCCATTTCCTTCTCTAGCTCATTTTATAGATGAGGAAACTGAGACAAACAGGGCAAATGACTTTTCTAGGATCACACAGCTAGTAAGTGTCTGAGGCCACATTTAAACTCATGAAGGTGAGAGTTCCTGACACCAAGCCTGGTTAGCTGACTATTTTAAGCATCCAATGGAAGGTTATTAGAACTTGAAGTAACATGCTAATACTGTCAAAGGGTTGTAGTAGCAAAGAACTAAAAAATGAAGTAGATGCCCATTTATTGGGTAATGGCTAGAAAAGTTGTAGTCTGTGAATATAAGAGACTGTTAATATACTATAAGAAACAATGTAAAGAATTCACAGAAATATAAGAAGACTTCTATGAACTTGTTCAAAGTGAAATGAAGCAGAACTAGGAAAACAATATAGACAATAATTTCAACAATATAAGGGAAAGAGCAACAATAAAATAAGTGAAAACTAAATGCTATGAAATTATGAACAAGTTTAGATTCACAAAAGAGATAGGAGCAAACACCTTCCCTTACTTCTTTGCAGAGATGAGGGACAATGGGTGTAGAACACCACAAAGAATTTAATAATATTTAATGTGTTGATTAATTTTCCTAAAGTCTATTTCCCATTTATTTTGTTCTTAATTTTAAAGGGCAGCTTTCTAGAAGGGGGGAAAATATAGAATACAATGGAAAATGTAGGTGACAAAAACAAAAGGTATAAAAAATATTAAAAGAGATGGAATGGCAAAATGGGAGAATACGATGCATTTCAGTTTTAGAGGTGAGGGGATCATATAGTCTCATGTGCTCTCTCACTTTTCAAATAAGGAAACTGAGGCCACACAGAACACTGCATAATCAAGGGCTGAGTTGGGTAAGATTATCATATTAGAAAATATATGTAAAGAATTTAGCACAGTGCCTAGCACATAGTAGGTATATTATATAAACATTCACTATCTTTGTTATCATCATCATCATCAACCATATTACTTGCTTAAAATAATAAGTATCTTGAAAATCATAGAAGATAAAGTACAAGGTGGAAGTTACTTAATTTGGGGGATTAGCAGATCAGGAATGTTGGAAGGTCAAAGGAAGTAGGAACTTTAAGATATATGGCAAGCATATCACTGAATTTCTTGAATGTAGAATCTGGACTGGGCAAGTAGGGAAGAAAAACAAGAACAGGATTAATGGATTCCCACAGAAAAGAGAAGGGCCTTAGGGATCCAGAGCTTAAAATGAAGATGGAGAAGTATAAGAAAGATTGAGAAAAGGAGGGGAATGGGATAAGGGGAATTTCAAGAGTTCCAGGTAAATCCATGTCAAAGTACTAGATGACAAAATGGATAGATTTAGATCAAGAAGGGACCTAAGAGACCATATTGTCTTGTCCCTTCATTTTCTTTATGAGGAACTGAGACTAAGCAAGAATGGTAAAGTAATTCACCCAGGGTTACATAGTTAGTATCTGAGATGGCTGTTGAATTGATTTAAAGTCTAGCACTTAATCCACTTTGCAAGCTCTGTAAGGTGTAAGGTGTAGCCTTATTATTGTGTGGCTAAAGACTTAGATGAACTGATGTAAAATGATGTAAATAACTAGGAAAGCAATATATAAATGAACAGAAAAATGTAAAGGGCTTGAGAACCTAGTTTTCTTAGTTATTTGGGCTAAAATGTAATGAGGTATGGAAGCAATTAAAATTGAGATAGTCTGTTAATTTCTATTATGTATTTTGTCTAACGTGTGATGGGAATGGAGACAACTGAAATTGAATTAACATGTAAAATTTTAGTTTAGATTATTGGAAGAGCCAAGAACATGTCTATTAAAAAAAATTGAACAAGGGGAGGAAATGGGATGGAGAAGGAAATCATAAGCCAGGTGCTGAAGTCATTGAGGAAGGAGGGAGAATGTAGAGAAATAAAGATGTAGAGATATCATAGATAATCTAAAGAATGAGGAATCAATTCATCTATAAAATTTATGAAGCATCCACTTAGGACTAGACACTGTGCTAAGTGTTGAAGATACAAAAAGAAACAAAAGACAGTCCCTATACCTAATAAGCTTACAATCTCATGGAAGAACACGCTATAATCTGTTGCTGTAAACTTCTAAAAGTTTACAGAAGAGGTGGCATATCAATTTGTAAGTGATGGGGGGAGAAGAGAGGGATAGAGAATGCCAATTCTGCTGCCACACCCTGAGAATTTAGGGAAGTGGGTAAAATTTGATTTCTCTAATCAGAAATGTTTACAAGGATTGGGATCCTCTTGGGAAAGACAGATTTTGCTGAGTGCTAAAAGATCAAATGAATGGAAAAAATCAAGGACACAGGGACATTTACTTACAGCAATCTGAAAATAGCGAAAAGGGAATCAGGAATGCTATTTTGGCAGAATTTAGATAATGCATGAGCTTTTTTATAATAATGAATCCCAGGCTTCCAAGATGAAATGGACCAGTGGGTGGTGGCTGGCACAGACTAGTTGCCTAGTGGTCATGAAATTCTGCTAAGAGGTAGTGTATACATTTTAGAATAATAAGGAATGTTTTGCATAATACTCTTACACTAACAGGAAAGCCATTAGTTCGCATAGTTTGATTCTGACTGATTATGCCAAACGGGCTGTTAAATCTAGCCAAAATAAGTAAATTGATCATTGGATGGATGATTAAGCCTTGTCTTTCAAATGAGGCCTGGGAATCAAATACTCCAAACCGGAATTCTCCATATGCCACTGACTTAGAGACAAAGTCATCCATAAGAATGAAAATGGAGTAACCCAGAATCAGGAGTACAGGGTCCAAACCCTGGCTCCAACAAGGAGCTATATGACTATAGACCAGTTACTTTCACTCTGTGGGTCTCCATTTCTTCATCTGTAAGAGTTTGCTGTAAGAAATGAATTTTATAAACTTTGAAATTCTAGAAAGGCATTGTGGTGCATTGGAAAGATGACTGGATTTGGATATAGGAACTGGCTCCTAATTCTAATTCTGTTATTTTACTTGTGTAAATTTGACCAGCAATCAATCAGCAAATTTTTTCATACCTTATAGCTCTCATATAATCTGTGACCCAGTAATACTGGCCCCCTAAATGGTCCTTAAACTACACACTCCATCTCCCAACGATGGGAATTTTCACTGACTTCCTTCAATCCCTAGAATATTTTTCCCTCCTTATCACTTACCCCTCCTGGTTTCTCTAGCTCCCTTCAAGGTTCAGCTAAGGTCCCACTTTCTGAAAGAAACCTTTTACAATACCCCTTAATCCCTCTGTTAATTTATCTAATTTATACTGTATATTGCTTGTTTGCAAATTGTCTCTCCCGTTTGATTATAAGCTCCTTTAGAATGGGGGGTATATTTTGCCTTTCTTTGCAGCCCTAGTGCTTAGCACAGTGCCTGAAATATAGTAGGTTCTTAATAAGTGCTTGTTGACTAGCTGCCTACCTACTATGTGCCAGGCACTATGTTAGAAGTTTGAATTACAAGTACAAAGAATGAAATGATCCCCGATTATAGTAGGGCAGGTAACAAAAACATAAACAAATATATACAGCACAAAAGTAAACTTAATAAATAACTAACTACCAGGTGGCTGGGGATGGAGGACACTAAGAGTTCAGAGGAGCAGGAAAGCCTTCATGTATAACATGTTTTGCCTGAGCTGCATCTTAAAGGAAAAGAGGAACTCTCTGAGAGATATAGGTAAAGAAGAGGTGCATTTCAGGCCAAATCACAAAATCATTCATGATTCTATAAGACCAATGTTGAAACAGCATCTATGACTGAGACATCATGGATTTATTAGGGTGCAGAATAAGAAATGTTTATTTTTTATATAGTCACAGAAGGAATTTGCATTGCTTGATTCCATATTTTTTACAAGAAATTTATTTTTCTTTCCTTTATTTCTCATGGTGGTGGTGGTGGGGAAGGTTGGAGAGAGAGAAAATCGATTTCTGCTATTTTTTAAAAGAGATGAGCTACAGATGTGAAATGCTGGTTGCACTTTCAGATGAAGTCACTGTGTTGCTAGTTTTACTTAACTGTTTTTGTTACAAGAAACCTCTCATGGCTGTCCTTGAATGGAAGATATACAATTCATCTCTTTCCCAGCTTTGTGGGACCTTTTAGAGCCTGTGCTCCATTTACATATGCTTTGATAACCCAGGGTTACTTCCACACCCTATACAGGGATCAGGACTTTAGTGCAGGGCTATTTTCTTAGCATTAAATGAGAATCAGTGCCCTTAATTAAGATTTCCCCTTTCTGATTTCATTTCCACATTGAGGATAAAATGTCCCTCACTATTTGGAATGCATTGAACCCATAGTGTGATTCAGTATTACATTCAAAACTTGCTTATTTGTACTGTTTCTGGGCTGTGTCTACAGAGCAGTGAAACAAATTCAAATTATCCAAATCCAGAGGACTAATGTCATGGGGAAAAAGACATCTGAATTGGGGGACTTGTGTAAAGGATGAATACATAGGGTGTTACTCAAAATAGTCCAAATGTATTACAAAGTTACTCAGTCTGCCATGGTTCTGCGACAGGATAGTTACTGGTTGTCTTTAGTAGACAGCGCTTAATTGGCTAAACTTAATTATGCTATTATTCTTAATTAGTATACATTAAATGAATAGAGCCCTGGTCTGGGATAACAGAAGTATGAGACTGCTCAGAAGTCTCTGAATTCTTAGAATTTATGGTCTCTTGATAGATTTCTACTAGATTCTACTTTAACTTTTATGGTTTCCCTACCCTGCCCAGTGGTGATATACATAGAACTGGGCACCTGGGAATAACATCAAATGAACAAGTATCTATCCATCTCAATAAGGTGTTACCTTTCAAATCTCATTATGCACACCTAAATGTCAGCTCTGTTAAATGTTTCACTTTCAATGATGGCGATGACTGCTACATTCAGCATAAAGAGAGATAGTGTCCAGAGCTAGTCCAGGCCTAATATTTTATGAGAGGCAAGTCAAGGAGTTGTGTGATCATTCATAAGGTGAGTGTGACTAATTGAGAACTCCTGGGATGCTTTAAAAAAACCAAAACCAAAACCAAAATGGGATTAAGTCTTTTTGAACTAAAGGATATAGGTGATCTGTTGGACCCTCTGGAAAAATTTGAGAAGTCCATTTGGCTCAAGAAATTAATAAATTCATTATTACTGTCTATGCTTATGGGCATATTTAATTTTATAATTTATACCAGGAAGATGCTGCCTGGCACATAGCAAATAGAAGAAATTCAGAGAAACACAGGAAGAAAAATGAACTGATGCAAAGGGAAGTAACTAAAACAAGATAAAGAGAACACTCAGTGACTACAATAATATAAATAAAATAACATTAGAATAAAGCTAAATGTTGGGAAATTGCTATGCTCCATCTTGGCCCTGGAAAAGAGATGAAGAAATGAGTCTTTGTCCTTTTTAGAGAGATGCATGACTATGTAATATCAGACAGGGTAATTGTGTCCATTGTTTTTGTTTTTGTATTTTTTTTTACTATTACCCCCCCTTTTTTGTTGTTACAAGAAAAGAAGATTCATTATGTAAATAGGTGAATATATTTGGAAATGACTATGATGTTAAAAAAATTAATAAAATGTTTTATGTTTTCAAAAATAGTGGAAATCAAGGGAGTTCTGTCTATTGACAAGAATCTTTTCATTTTCATCTTTGATTGAAATATTCTCTCGGGGCAGCTAGGTGTCACAGTGGATAAAGCACCAGTCTTGGATTCAGGAGGACCTGAGTTCAAATATGACCTCAGACACTTGACACTTACAAACTGTGTAACCCTGGGCAAATCAATTAACCCTCATTGCCCCACCAAAACAAAACCAAGGTCTTATTGGCTGGGAATGTCAATGAATAACTTTGCAGAATGATTAATGCTTTATTGTAATGATAGTGGTTTAGGGGCATTTTTTTAGGTGTTTGAGTCCATCTACAATGGGAAAGAATTAGATATTTGATTAGTAGTTTTAGAAAAGAGACCCATAATTGAATGATGTGTATAATGGGCTCATATCTCCATTCAGAGCTCTGAATGTCCTGTCCTAGAGCAGAGAGAAGCTGTAGCAGTCTGTAGCACCCAAGTATTGTGGAGAGACCCTCAATAGAGGATAGGTGATTGGTATCCTGTTCCATTGATATCCATGTCCTTCAGTGATTGATATAAAAATTTCCCCAAGAGCTATATATAGTTCAGACTGAAATATAATAAGATATCCATGCTTAAAAATTTAAAATCAGCCTGCAAGTTTCTTACCAAGCCATTCACCAATGTGAACTATTCCCATGCAACTACACTGGCAGAAAGGTGGCATTTAAAAATTTGCCTCTGCTTTAGGGAGAAACTTGGGATTGCTCAAAGAACTCTGCAATTTCTGCAAAGGTAATCCAACTCACCTCTTCCTGTTCAATTCCAGGTCCAATGCTTTATACATTTACAGTGTCTGTGTAAGATAGGTGAATTAATAGTTGATCTCCACAAATTTGGATAATAAGCATTCTTCATCCATTTGTTTTTTTCTATTTATATGGTGAGGTGAAGCTCTTTTCAGTGGTTATAGATATTGCTCAGAGGGTTTTGCAATGTTTCAGGCCTTTCTGCAACCAGGAAAATGTCACAAATAGAGAAAGAATTTGTTAAATTCTTACTAAGTTCCAAGTCCCTACCAAAAGGAACATTTAACTTACTTCAACATCAATAGGGAATCTATCTTCAACTTGGGTTCTATGTTGTTTCATCTCCAATTATTTTCTCTCCTCACTTCCCATTAAAAAAAGAAAATAAAAACAAATTCTTTATAACAACTATACATAATCAAGCAAAACAAAATCCCATACCTGCTATGTTCAAAAATGCATCTTGAGTTCAGAGTCTTTTTATTACCTTTCTGTTAGGAGGTGAGGATCATGTTTCATGACCAGACTTCTGAAATCATGGTTGATTATTACATGGATTGGAGAGTTTAAAACTTTCAAAGTTGTTTGTCTTTACAACTGTTGTTTATTATATAAATTATTCTATTTTGACTCACATTACTGTTTATCAGTTCATAAAAATCTTCCTATTCTCCTTTTTATACCCTAAGTGCCAACAAGACAAGTTAATTTTTTTTCTGTGAAAACATCTTACACTTTACTTTGTGCCTTTCCTTACCCCATTCTATGCCAGATTCTATACACCTACCATTTTCATGAAATTCCTTCAATCCTTGAAGGCCTAGAACAAATATTATGTATATATTCTATTTAGATTTCCCTGAGCTAAAAGTACAAAATGAAATTTCCCTCCTATTAATGCTCATTTTATTTACCTATCATCTTCCATATTGTTGTTATTTTTGTTTTCCCTTTGTTCTCAAAGAACATCATGACATTGGAGTGATGTCATGACCTGCACTGAATTCAATTTAAGTGAGGGGGGTGTGTGCAAGGCCATCAACTTCATTCTCTCTTCCAGAGACATCTAGGTCCAGTGGCAAGATATGTTATCAAGATGACTGGAAAATGGCCCTGGATGTTTTTAAGGCAATTATGGTTAAGTGACTTGCCCAGGGCTCACATAGCTAGTAAATGTCTACAGTGAGATTTGACCTCAGGTCCTCTTGACTCCAGGACCAGTGCTCTATCCACTGTACCACCCAGATGCTCCTTAAAGTTTGTATTTTCTTTTGGTGGGGCAATGAGGGTTAAGTGACTTGTCCAGGGTCACACAGCTAGTAAGTGTCAAGTGTGAGGCCGGATTTGAACTGAGGTCCTCCTGAATCTAGGGTCAGTGCTTTATCCACTGTGCCACCTAGCTGCCCCTAAAGTTTGTATTTTAATATCTGAAGTACATGCCTTAATTCTCCTTCTTGGTTGTGATTAACTTGCTGTTGGGACTCTTTCTTAGTTATCTTTTTAAAAAAAACCTATTCTAACACCTAGGCCAGTACCCTGAACATTCTAGTTGCTAAATAAATGTTTGATAAATGATGAATGAGTGCATGTCTACATGAACAGAATGATGAATGAATGAACTTGAATAAGTCAATATGTCTTTATATCTGTTTCAGTTTTCTTTGTGAAATACCTTTCCCTCATGCCTTCCCAGAGATGTTGTGGGAAAAAAATGGCATTCTGGATATGAAGCATATTTGGGGGCTTTAAGAAAAAAGGTATTCTACATATAATGCTATTCAGTCATTAGTCTAGACTCTTGTTTTCCCCTTAATATGGCTCTTAACTCTGAAATTGATGTTTCCTTGATAGTTTGTGAACTCTGACAGTATGCACATACCTTTTCCTGGATGTTGGGCATCACCATGCTGATAGTGAAAATTACAGATAATTCATATTTTAAACTATTCTTTTTACCTTGGTATTTAAAAAGTAGTGTCCTAGAAACTCTTAAAGGAATGGCTGATTTAATTTTATGTAAGCAGGGGAAAATATCTCTTCTACTCTCTGGCAGGTGATAATTCAAAAATAAAGATATAGATTACTTGGACAGCCCTGTGATTCATAGACTTCTGTTGGACATAACACTGCTGGGATCTTTAAGGAATAATTTGCATCCTTCCAAAAACCTCACCTGGTTTGTCACCAAAATGGATAGAAAGGTTGGAGTCTATTTCCATGTGGGGCAAATTCTGCAGGACCTCCCTATGCTGCCATAGCCCAGTTTCCATTGGTACCTGATTCATCCTCTGGACGTACACCAGAACTGAGGAGAGGTGGGAATATAGATTTTTCTTGACTCTAATGGTTTCTCCTGAAAGAGAATGGATAGTTCTGTCTCAGCTATAGGGAGAGAAAGATCAATCTCATGTTTATTGTTGAAAATCAGAGACAATCAAGAATGTAATAGACATTAGAGATCATCTAGTCACACAATAAAGAGAACAAAAGCCTATAGATATCATTTGTAGTACGAGTAACAATTATGATATCTATAGTATGTCTATATTAATCTGTCATATGGCTACAATGAGAATTTCCCAGCAACTGAAAGTTATTTTAGGAATCCTAGGAATTTCTATGCGAGTCCATAAATATGTAAACATTCTTGCTGTAGAGTGAATAAATTATGTCTTGAAAAGATATGCATTAGTGTTTTTAAATGCATATAGCTAGAATTGCGATTAGTAAAATGCAAATTATTTTAAAAGAATGATAGATTATCAAAGTATTAAACTACTACTACTAGAAGATAGAAACTACCCTGAGACAAAAATCACTATCTTACTCTTCTTCTTTTATGTTCATATTGCACCAATGGATAGGTTAATAAAATCACAGATTTAGAGCTGGAAGGGTACTTCAGAGGCAATCAAGTCTAAGCCCCTCATTTTACAGATTAAGATAAATGAGGCAAAGAGAGGTGAAGTTACTTGCCCACGGTTATACAACTTTTAAGTATGTGTGGTGAGATTTGAACCTAGGTCTCTTTTGCAATTGAATAAAGGAATCATGTTTACGAATAGTAGTAGAGGCAGTGGTAGGAGACCTTCAATTTCATTGGTATAAGAAATTCCCCATTAAGAAGACTCCCTTTACCCAATGTCCATCAATTAGGGAATGGTTGAACAAGTTGTGGTATATGAATTAAATGGAATAGTATTGTGCTGTAAGAAATGATGAGCAGGCAGATTTCAGAAAAAAATCTGAAAAGACTTAAGTGGACTGATGCTGAGTGAAGTGAGCAGAACCAGGAGAAATCGTACACAGTAACAGAATAGTTGTGTGATGATCAACTGTGATAAACTTGGCTCTTCTCAGCAGTGTAATGATCCAAGACAAATCCAAAGAACTCATGATGGAAAATGTTCTCCACATCCAAAAAAAAAAAGAACTGAAGATTCTGAATATAGATTGAACCATACTGTTTCTACTTTTGTTTTCATTTTTCCTTTTTTGAGGTTGTCCCTTTTTGCTCTGATTCTTCTTTCACAAAATGACTAATGCAGAAATATGTTTGTTGTGATATATAACCTATATCAGATGACTTTCAGTTTGGGGGAGGGCGGAGGGAAGAGAGGAAAGGGGGAAAATTTGGAACTAAAAATCTTATGAAAACAAATGTTAAAAACTTTCTTTACATGTACCTAGAAATAATAAAATACTTTTATGATTAAAAAAAAGAAGTCTCCCTTTACCAATAGAGGTGGGTATCATTTCTGCAAATTCACCACAGATAGTTTCCTAGAGCACTAAGATTAAGTAACTTCCCCAGAGTTACATAGAATGTGTTAGAGGTATGACTTTAATCAAGAACCTCCTAGTTTTCAAACTGTTTCTATCAACCATATCTTGCTGAACCTCTTTTTAATAACAAAACCAACCAAAACAATGGCACTTACATGCACAGCCAATGCCACAACCACAATAACAACCCACAACTTAACAAAAAAACTCCAACTACCATCATATCAATCACCAGCAAATGTGAATTAGAGAACTGAAGATACATAAGCATCAATAATATATAGTGCTTGTCCTCTTTCATTAGTATCATACCAATTAATTTAACTCTCCAAATATGTCTTATATATGACATATCATTATCTCTATATACTATACATATGCAAAGATATTTATTTGAAAACTTTTAATTATTGTTACCAATTGGGGCAGGGGTTGAAAGAAACAGAATTTTTAGATAATCTGAGCCATCAGATAACCTTCAAATCTTTTATATTTGTCTTTGGAATACATCCTACAATTATTGTGCTACAGATTTACTTTCCTAATTATGCTTTGGTGAGGCTAATATTAAAATTAGTTTGCATCCCCTGCCCACACACCAGCTGATGGGAGGGAATGCATCCCAAGGAGCATGCTGCACAGTGCGTGGAAGCTGGCCTGGGATGAAAAATGTGCTATAGGGAAGCTACAAAGTGGATAATCTCTGTGCTGATAATTAAAAGACCACCATAGATCAGTCATACTCTCTAGGTGTGTTACATATTATAAAGTATAACCCAAGAAGGGAAGGGAAAAAAGAGCTTATTATACAGTTAAAGGGAAAGGAAGAACAAACAAACAAACAAACAAACAAAAGGTGTATGGAGGGGAGAGAGAAGATGGAATAGAAAGATGCTGGTCAGGCAAAGTGCTGTAATGGAAAGAGTATTGGATTTAAGCTCTGATGGTTTGGGTTCAAGTCCCAGATCCGATAAGAAGACAGATTATTTTACTTCCCCGAAGCTCTGTTTCTTTGTATGTGAGAAAAAACAGCAACAAAACAAAACATGATAGTGCTTGTGCTATCCTCATCATGGGCTTGTGGTGAGGAAAATGCTTTGCAAGCTTGAAAGTACTCTAGAAATGTGAGTGATTTGTGCTATTATAGCTTGGTGGGTAAAAGAGAGCAGGCTTTCTAATTCAGGCAAAAGAGGCCAAAAGGCCAATCATCTTCAAAACACACATCTACACTCCCCCATAAGCCCATTATTGGAGATTTTGCCATAAAAGCTACTTTTCCTATAATCTAGTATTTTCATCTGGGAATATAAAAACAATTCCATTTTCTTCCAACATTCATTTTATTCATTTTGCTCATGGGAATTGGCAACCCAGGAAAAGTCAGAGTGCTGTTAATTAACCAGCTTTGTTCATCATTCAGGAGGCTTTTCTACCAAAGCCTTTATTTTTCCTTAATAATGAAGCAATTGAAGTTACAGAAATTAATTCAAGGAATTAAAGATATAAAGAGGGCTCCAGAAAGTCACTTGCTCTCACTGGCATGCTTTCTTGTGTGTCCTGGGATTGTTTTCCTCTTTGTTTTAGATTTTGTGATTTTTTTGGTTTAGTAAACTTCCAGTGAAATAACTCCCTCCGCAGATGTAGATAAGCAAATGTCATCAATTTTTTTGCAGTCCTTTAGAATGTTCTGAGAGGTTAGGCAACTTACACAGGATCACACAGTCAAATATGTCAGAAGCAGGACTTGAACCCATATCTTCCTGCCTCAGATTTCTGTCCATCATGCTATAATGACTTAGACATATACTCATCTAATTTTTTTCTTTTGGAGTTCTTTCAGCATGGAGTCAACTTAGCTAGATTTAAAATAAAATATTTTGTGGGTTTTTTATATTAAAGTTCATGTTTATTCAAGATAAGAAGTGGATAGGAGGTGAATAATGGGCTGGATTACATTTGGTAGATTGCACAGTGCTTTTTATGACCCAGTTTTCCCCTGAAACAAAGGCTGGGCTCTTAACATCAATATCCTCCTGGGGATCAAGTGTGGTTAGGAGTCATGGAAAACTACAATGTCTAAAGAACTGAAGGAAAGAGTCATCCAAAGGATGATGGAGAGCAGTCCGTGGTAATATGTGAGCAGTCAACAAGCAATCAACACTCATGATGTACTTGTTACATGCCAGGCACCGTGCTAGATACCGCAATAATACATTTCAAATGAACAGGGAATGCAGCATAAAAGAAGAGCTGATAGAAGCACAAAAAGCAAAGAAGAAGGAATTGACAATCTCCAAGCTTCACTACTATTGATGCATTGCCAGGAGCATGGCCCTCAGCACACTGAGTGAATGCTCAGTGATGTATATTTGGGTGGACATGGAAGAGAGTTTTGTTTTTGTGGGGCAATGAGGGTTAAGTGACTTGCCCAGGGTCACACAGATAGTAAGTGTTAAGTGTCTGAGGCTGGATTTGAACTCAGGTCCTCCTGAATCCAGGGCTGGTGCTTTATCCAATGTGCCATTTAGCTGCCTGGAAGAGACTTTTACTGGATGACCAGGTTGATATGGGTTGCAGTTTGTAAAGGTCCACTTTGAAGAGATCACAGAACCCTTGAATTATAGAATGTCTTGGAATGCAAATTTATAGGACCTTAATTATGAAATAAAAGGTGAGCTTTCAGGGACCTTCAAAGTTGTTCAGAGCTGGAGTTTTCACTAACCTACAGAAATTCCATTTGATTTACTGCTCTCTTGATTTACTGTTTGGGACCAGCAAAGGTTGTTCTGTTCTTAACTGCATGACTGACAGCTTGGGGAAGTCATTTTCCAATGTATTTTAACTTCCCTGAATTTACATGGAAAATAAATCAGAGGATTATAGAATCTTACTTTTCTAAGGTGCTGAGGTAGTTTATCCTAACCCAGGTTTCATCAGGAATCCCCTATAAAGCATTAAACAAGAAGGAAAAAAAGAACCATTATTAAGCACCTACTATGACATTGTGCTAAGTACTTTATAAATATTGTCTCAGTCCTCACAACAACCCTGTGAGGTAGATGCTATTATCATCCTGATTTTATAAATGAGGAAACTGAGGCAAACTGAAGTTTAGCCACTTGCCTAGGGTCACACAGCTAGTAAGTGATAGGACTGGATTTGAACTGGGGTCTTTCTTACTCCAGGGTCAGTGCTTCATTAGCCATGCCACCTAACTATCTCTAAAAGTTAGTTATATAGCATCCACTTGAAGATTTCTAGTGCTAAGAAACTCACTACCTATCAAAGTAGCTCATGACACTTTTGAGGCAGTTCCAATTGTTGAATCATTCCTCCCTATACTGAAACAAATTTGCCCATCTATAAATGATTGTACATTGGCTCTATACTCCTAGTTTTGCCCCATGGAGCATGTATAAGAAATCAAATCCCTTTTCAAAGTGATAGAGGTAGAAGGTAGACCTATGATTTCATTACTATAGGGGATTACTGGGTAAAAGAAATCCTTTTACCAATACAAGTAGTCTCCCATGTGAAAAGAATAGTCTAAACAGCTACCTAGAGCAGTGAGAGGTTAAATGATATTCCCAGAGTCATGTGGACAGTATATGTTGGAGTTGGGACTTGACTTCAGGTGTCCCTGGCTCCAAGGCTATCTCTTTATTCACTATTCCACTCTCCTTTACTGACTTCCAATATTAGAAGTCAGCTGTCATGTGTATGATGACCCCCTGGAGCCCTCTAAGTCACCAACTGTAAAAGAGATGCCTACCTGCAATGTCACAAGGAGTTTCTCTACCAGGAGTTTTCCATTCTGATTAAATTGCACATCTGGATTTCAAAAAGAAATTTGAGACACTGATCTACAATGGACATATGAAGGAGCAATATGACATAGCCCTCCAATGCCCGACTTCAAGGATCTTACAATCTGATAAAATAATTTATCAGTCTTTGGGCAAGAGCAAAGCATAGTTTTTTTTTTCTTTTTTACTATGAAGTATCTTTGCCAATTTTTTTCTTCTAGTGCTTTTCAGATAGTTAAAACAGATACAGTGCTGTTCCTGTAATCAAAAAAGAGAGGTTCAAACCTCACCTCTGATGTTTCCTTATCTGTGTAACACTCCATGAATCACTTAATCTCTCTGTATTCCCAGGCAACTCTTTAAGACCATAAGTTATAGATAGATTTCTGCATTGGTTGGAATCATCATGAAAAAATCATAGTTCCCTCTTGTACTGTTCACCCGCAACCAATCTCATAAACCTACTAACCTTCCTCATGAATTCTACTTTCCTTTTTCAATAGGATTAGACCATTGGAACATTTGTCAGTGCATTAGACATGGCACCCTAGCCTCATCATATATCAAGAATGAGAGGCAAAAGATGCTGCAATCCCTAGTCATTACATTGATATACCCAAGAAATGAAAAGAACATAAGGCAGTTCTCTAGCTTGTGGAGTGGTTTATATATCAAGAATGTATAAAAAAAAAAGATGTGGATGAGAAACACACAAGATAAGACAGCATGGATGGGGTTGCCATTGGTGCCATCAGGAAAATACCATGATGAAATGAATCATCCAAGTAGGCATTTGGGGCATATAGATAGATTGTCCACAAGAACTTCCTCCTTGGGATAGAAGAAATTAATCAAAAGTGCTTTTTGCCTACTTTTGAACTGGATCTTGATAAATGGCATGAGGCCGGAAGAGGAAGTTGTTTTCCTAATATTATAATTGAGAAATGGCATGAAAGCTCTGAATTTCTCTAATCCAGTTCATGTGTCAGCAATAATCTCCTCCATGAAATCTGACAAGTGGTCATCTAACCTGTATTTGAAGACTTTCAATGCTCGAGAAATCTTTTATACCAACAGAAATGTTAGAATGAATATAGCACTTTACCTCAAGAACCTGTAATTCCTGAAATTTCATTCTTAGCATTAAAGATGGCAGTTTGAAAAAATCATTAGTACAGACTTGTGTGAACTGAGAACCTAATCATATACTTTTAAAATTATAGCATGTTAGAAACTGATAAAGTTTCATAATCATTCATTAAGGAAAGGAGAATCTAGTCCCTCCCTCAGTTTGTGCGTAATGGAAATGAAGTAAAGTGTTAATACCAACACTATGTTTATAAATGGCAGGGGGAGGCAACATATCATTACCCATCTGCACTAGCATTATTATTCATGAAGATTTGCCTAACTATGCATATATCCTTCTCTTCATTCAGCCTATTCATGAACAAGAAGGCTTACACCATCTTAAGTACATGATGCTGGCACTGTGCCTTTTAGATTTAGCAAATAATTTGGTGTGCTTTCACATACAAATGACGAACTTGAGAATTCTGCTTTTACGCTCAGATGCAAAGTGGTAATGGGTGTTCTCTCTTTAGGCTGCAAAAAATCAAATCAAATCAAATTCAACCTTATTATTTCCTTTAAAACATTTAAAGAACTTCCCTTCTTCAGATTTAAAAATAAAACAAAATGTGACTAATCTGTTTTACCACATAAAAGCCAATCATTTCCTTAGTTCTTTTATTTGAGGTAAAAAAAAAAATCTCTACAATATGTGCCTATTGTTCTCTATTCTTCCATTTGTGCAGACAACATACTCCTTAAGAGTTCTCTTCAAGGAAGAAGGGTACCAAAGAGCCACAGTATTTTTCATTGTAGTCAATCAAGTGTGTGTGTGTGTATGTATGTATATATACATATATGTATAAAAGTGTATATATGTATGAATGCATTGTGTATTGTGTGTATGCATGTGTCTATATATCTATGTGTATACACACACACACACACACACACATATATATATCTCACAGAATTTACATTTACATTACAATCCATGAATTGCTACCCTATGTGTAATTCTGCACCCCCCACATCCCAAAAGAAAAATACCTTACAACAGAACAGCTTATTTGTAGATGAGTACTCTTACATGTACATGGCCCTGCCCAAACTGGGTGAGTGGGGGTGGGAAGAAATGTTATTTGAGGGGAGAGAGAAGTGATAGGGGATAAGAGTGCTATATGAAACCAACTAACACATTGAATGACGACGATCACAATGATGATGATGATGGTGGTGGTAGTGGTGGTGGTGATTAGAGCTCACAGCTTAATGATTTACAACCAAGGCTCCTTATTAAGTGACAACAATGAGACTTGGTCTTCTACCAATATCAAGTCCAATACTTCTTCAACTGTATGATGTACCCTAATAATCCTCTTGATCAAGGAAGTTCATTATAGATGTTCCTATGAAGTGATCCATGCTTTTGATGGGTTCAGTAGACAGTGAGACTCAGAATCTGCCTCAGAGAAATTTAAATTTTGAAACTATGAATTCAAAGTTTTTATTGAATGGGTTCGGTTCTGGTGGGGGTGGAGTTAAAAATCATTGTGGCTTATAACCCTACTTTACATCTGTGAACTTCAGTTTTAAAACAGGTAACTCCTGGTATAAAGAATCAAGAAACCCAACAAATATTTCATTTGAATTACTGTACTGAACTTTGTCTACATAAAAATGCTTTCAACTATTCAATTCAATAAACATTTACTAAGCAGTTCAAGAACACAAGTATTGAGTGAAGGGGTGGGGCTGACGTAGTAATTTTAGTTCATTGGCTTATTTACACATAAGTGTTTTCAGAGTTTTGAAGTATAGATCTGAGAAAATATAATCCAAAGGACTTTTTGGGAACCAAGGGATAAGTATTTAAGGACTGTTGGGGGGGGGGGTGTCATTCTTAACAGAGAGGTGAAGTTTTTTTTTTTTCTTTTTCATTTTTCTTGGCATTAGGTTAGGGGGAATCATTAGGTGAAAACAGGCCCTGCTTTGAGTTAGAGTAGTCAGTCAGAAGCTGTGTGCAGGAGGAGCGATAAGGTGAGAAACAGGGCATCAGAAGAGATGACACAGTAGCCTGAAGAGAGAAACTGATGACAGAGACTGCCCCCCCCACTCCCCACTCTTGCTGCATGAAAGAAGAAGAGTGGGGGAGAACCAAAACTTAAGAGCAGATGCTCAGTGCTGAGTCATCTGAGAAGATAACTGATGCCAGGTATACTCTTTAGTTGCTATTCTCACTGGAAAGTCTCCTACAGAAACCCTGATTAGAGGAAAGCAGAATCCAGTTGTGTAAAGGGGTGTCCATGTTTATTGCCCCATACCACCATCAAGAGGGATGAATTTGGTATCCCTCAGGGGCTTTACTGTTTGGCTCTCTAATCTCTTCTGTGTGTGAGAGAAGGCATATTGATCCGAGCAGTTTTGCAGCTCCCCAGCCCAAGGGAATGCCTTGTCACTGAAATGGCTTTAGTGCTCAGCCAAAGGTACAGACCTGTAAAACTCCAGACCCCAGCCTTAGGGCTTGCTGTTTCACTATGAGAGTATAATGCTGGTACTTTACTAAAAGATCTTAACACTGCTTTAAGGGAGGAGGCATATGCAGGCTAAAAGCCTTAGGCACAATGCTCTTTACTGTTTGGTTTCTGTATGTGCCTACTCTTTTCCCTATAGCCTTTATGAATTAGTGAGAGAATTAGTGAGTGAATTAGTGGGAGAATAGGATCTATGTCTACCATTAAGTGAATATTATGTTCTGATTACCCTGGCTTTTAACTTCTTTTGAGTAAATATTATGATTATTGTTTCTTTGTCTTATTCTGTAAATGCTTTGTTTGAATCAAAGGCATCACTGTGACAATTTTGTAAAAATGGAAACAACGCTAGTGGGGACTCAGAAGCTACAGTGATAACTATTGGGAACATCTTCCTCCTGCACTGCAATCATTCCTAGGACCTTGAGAATTAGTTGCAGCAACACATTCTCCCCTTTGGGAAACTATGCTGACCTGTCAGCAAGAGATGAGTGAACCAGCCCTGCACCAGGAAAGAGAGAAAACCTCAAGAGATTTGGGATCAAGGTCATGCCCTAATGCTTCACAAATAGATAAAAACAATAGAGTACAATTTTAAGAGGAGAGATATTAACAATCAGAGGAATCACAAAATATCTCTTATAGTACATGGCACTTGAGATAAATCTTGCAGGGAGTTAGGTATTCCAAGAGGCAGAGATATGGAGGCAGAGCATACTAGGGATCAGGAGCAGCCTGGGTAAAGGTATAGAGGTGAAAAAATGAGGTGTTTTGAATTTGGAAGAGCAAATCATTCAATTTGACTGACAGAATGCATGAAAGGGAATAACATGGAACAAACTTGGAAAGGTAAGTTAGAGCTACACTATGAAAAGTTTTATATTCCAAATAGGCATTTTGCTTTTTATTCTAGAGTTAATAGTTAGTTGCTGGTACTTCTTGAGTAGGGCAGTGACATCTGTTCTTAAGGAATTTCCACTTGGTTGCTATAGGAGAAGAGATTGGAAAGGGGAGGGGCTATATGTGGGGAAATCATTAAGGAAGTTATTGTAATAGCACTGACAAAAGGTCCTAAAAGCCTGAATCAAGGTAATGGTCCTATAAGTAGAGATGGAGATGTTGTGGATGGAGAATTGACAAGACCTGGCAATTGATTGGATATAGGCTGTGAAGGGGAAGTATTAAACTGATCTCACTAATGTTCTATAGCCAAGACTTTATGTATGTTTCAGAAGCCAAAAAAGAAAGTATAATGAGCAAACTGCATAAACAAAAGAAAGACTCTCAAGAGCCAATACCTTACTCATATTAAATGTTAAATGGAATTATGTTTTAACCAAGGATAACTGTCCTTTATATTTGCAGATGTGGTGATGGAGCATGGTGAAGTCCATGTTGCATGAGTGTAGTTGAAATGAGTGATATATAACTAGCATTTCTTTTTACATTGTGTACCTGTTAACATCACCTTTTGGTTTCCAATGGGAGCTGCATTCCATAGAGCCTGGGGCTATTTACAACTCTTCTTTTGGCTCAGTCCCAGACACTCCACCTGTGCTGCATTCCATGTTGCCTGCATGGGATAGAGTTTCCTAGAATCCCACCACTGGCCTGAAGGATTTGAGCTATTGCTACCACATGCTCTGGTGACATTTCTTCCATCCACCTCACTTAACATCACGATTGTTCAACTAACGATATGGCAGCCACATAGTTACTCTCCTCCTCCATCCTTTGCTTTAGCCTGGTCCAATGAAGCAGGTTGCAAAGGAATGACACTTACTTGGTGTCATGAAGACAGACTGATTACATTCTAGGGTTATGTGATCAGTGGTCTTATCTTTCTATTTAATGCTGAATATAGCTCCTTCTAATGAGGCAGTCTGGTGTAATCCATATAAGGTAGGCCTTGCAATAAGAAAGATTGGATTCAGATCCTGTCATTAACATATAATCATCATGTGATGATGGGTGAATCATTTAATCTTTCAGTGTCCCAAGTAGCTCTCTGTTATAAGTAGTTATAGATCTACATGAGTTGAAGGAGTTCCTATACCAGAAATTTCAAGTGAATTGGACAGCAGTGCCCCCCCCCCCCAAAAGGGGGCAGAGAGCCAATAGCAGACTCCTGCTGGTGTTGTTGAAACAGTTCTGTAATCTGAAATTGCCAGTCATGACATATGGTAGTAATTATCCCTATTACATTATGAGTTCTAGCACCTATCATAGAACTCTGCATACAATAAGCAGTTAATAAATGTGCTAAAATTTATACTTATTTGATATTTATTGCCAACAGCTGTCTTCAAGGATCTGAATGACTTGAACATGAAGCATGAAGCATGTCAAAAAGTAGTTCTGATGTCAGTCTTCCCAGACACCCACGTATGCATCCCAACCTGCTCATGCAGTTCCCTTGGGATGTTAGACTATAGTTTTTGTCTGTAGATTTAACCTTTTAATTTCCCTATGCTGGCTGCTTTCTCAACTTCAAATCTGCTGGCCCACCTCATGGACTCTGGTTTTGGATGGTTCTTATCCAGATTTCTTCCCTTTTGAATCCCACTTGTAAACTTCTGCTAGTTCAGGTAACCTGTTGGTCTTACCACTATAGGGTGGGACAGGACAATAGGAAGGTTACTATTATTCACTAGAATTTCATCTTGGTTCAGAGTTTTATTCCCTCTACTCAAAGCCAAACAGGCATTCTTAATTTTCTTTCCTATTTCTTTTCTGATTCTTTCTTTGTCAGTGAGCTGCCAAGGTAGCAGATATAGAAATAGCCTTCCAATCTCAATTGCTGGTAAAAAATTTTGCCAGGATATAAGTAGGTACTTGATTTTAAGAGTCTCAACAACCAGTGCACATTCAATGGGGCTTAAAAGTACGTTTCATGGGGAAAATATATTATTCATGAGTTTTACATTTAAAGATTATAGATATAGTTCACCTGAACATCAAAAAGGAATGTCAGTATCCTCAGTACAGAATATCAAGGAAAAATATGTAAGCTGCCAATATCCTCATGGCATGAATAAAGGAAAGGGGCACAGATTCCTCTGTCTTTGTTATTTTATGGATATCTCTATATCATGCTTCTAGCATTCCTCTTCTTTCTTTTCCTTCTCTAATGAAAACTTTGGATTCTGCCCCTGGGATACTAGGCTCAAGTAGGAGGGTTTATAGTTGTTTTTTGCCTGGAGCCAGGCTTTTGTCCCACTTCCTGGCCATCTCAATATCATGCTGACCCCAAATCTATTTCTAGATTCCCCAAAGTGTTGTTTTCCTCTGTTAGAATATTAATTCCTTGTGTCTGCCTTGCTTGTTTGTTCTTGAATTTCTAGGGCTTAATACTGCACTTGACACATAGAAAGGGCATAATAAATGTGTGCTCTATCTATCTATCTATCTATCCATCTATCTATCTATCAAATGCTAGCATAGATGGATTCTGTGCTGCTGAGACTCAGAGATCCTTGGGATGGGAATTGCTTATTGGTCTCACTGTTTCTTCTTTAGTCTTTGTTCTCCATGGTGAGAAGGTTGTAATAGCAACTTTTGTTGTCAGACACTAGAAGGACCAGGTATATTAATTGATAAAAAAAAATTTGTTTGGTTCCTCAAGGTATTAAATACTGACCCTTCTTTAATTGGAGAGAGGAAATCACCATAGGGAGTTATCTGCTGGTGACATAACTATTGCCTGTGCTAGTTTTATAGATACCATAACAAATTAGAATAAATACAAAGTATAAAAGTATTAGAATAACTGAGAGTTTAAATTGATTGGAGGGTGTTTTTTTGCTGTTGGATTGTTTTGACTAAACACCAACTCATGTAAAAATTTGATTGTGTACTTTTAAGGGAAGGATTTAAGGGAAGTTTAAGGCTTCTTTATCCCTATTTTTTTCTCAGTTCTTGCCTGATTTCGGATGTGGTAGTAACATGGGATGGTATATGATTAAAGGAGAGCGAGAAGAGTATGGAAATTAATGGTATAAAAGATGATAGCAGATCCAGATGGAGGAGTGAGGTCCCATTTTACTTGTTTTTTAGAAAAAATGTGGGAGAATATTGGGATAGGATAAGAGTTTTGGGGTAAGCCAGACTTTTAATATTGACAAAAAATTAAGCTGATAAAATTGGATTTTTTTCAGGGATTCTTTGTATTGAGATGGAATTAGAAGGTTATTGGGATTGGACATGCTTGATGGGGAGACAAGACAATGGATGATCAGCATGCTCTAATTGTATTAGGTAAAGACAATGTTAGCAGAGGAATTTTAGCATTAAGCCAGGTTAAGAGTGGATTACAGGTAGAGAAGAAAGCAATGGTAGGGCAAGGGGGAAGAGTCAATATGGTGGAGTAAAGACTGGGACTCACCTGAGCTCTCCCAAATTCCCCTCCAAACCGCTTTAAAATAATGGTTCAAAACAAATTCTGGAGCAGCAGAACCAATAAAAGAAAGGGGTGAGACAATTTTCTAGCCCAAGACAATTTAAAAATTGAAAAGGTCTAACAGGAATGAGAATGGAGCACAGAATCCCTCAGGCCATATCTTGGCAAGCCAGCAACAAGCCTTGGGAATGACTGAATCATCAGTGGCTGCTTACAGAACTCTCAGCTCATAGACTAGGGTCTTAGCCCATGGAGGATTAGAAATTGCTCAGGAAGAGGTTACTAGGGACCCTTTGCTGACACTAGATGCACGACTTTGGTGCACTGTTCAGTGAGGTGCCAGGGTGAAGAGGAATACTAACACACTAAAGCATGTGGCTTCAGGGGAACAGGGACCCTTGTCACAGTTCCAGGGTAGAAAAGAATTCTTGTGGCCACTCACAAACTAGAGCACAGATGAGGAGAGTAGTAAAGACACCTCTCTTTAGGTCGCACCATCTAGGAAGAACTGAAAACTTATAGGCACCCAGAACTAGCTCTGAAAATAGCTATACAAAAAAACCCCGAGGCTTGGGACAGTGCCCCCTACATGTTGGGAATAGAGCCAAACTTCAACATAAAGTTAAAATCCAAGAAATAGGCTTAGAAAATGAAAAAAGCACCAAAAAATAATCTGACTAAAGAAAGTTACTATGGTGACAGGGAAGCTCAAAATGCAAACTTGGAATAAGATAATAGTCAAAACAGCAACATCCAAAGCCTAAAGGAAGAATTTTGGTTAGTCTAAGCCAAAATAAAATGCTAGAGGAGCTCAAAAATAATTTTAAAAGTCAAGGGGCAGCTAGGTGGCACAGTGGATAGAACATTGGCCCTGGAATCAGGAAGACCTGAGTTCAAATCCAGCCTCAGACACTTAACACTTACTAGCTGTGTGACCCTGGGCAAGTCACTTAACCCCAATTGCCTCACCAAAAAACAAACAAACAAAAAATAAACAAAAGAGGTAGAGAAAAATTGGGAAAAGAAATGAGAGTGATGCAAGAAAGTCATGAGAAAAAGAGTCAATAGCTTGGTAAGGAAGGCACAAAAATACTGAAGAAAATGACAACTTAAAAAACAAAATTGTCCAAATCGCAAAAAAAGGCACAAAAATCCATTGTAGAGAAGAAAGCCTTAAAAAAGTATAATTGGTAAAATGGAAAAAGAGGTACACAAGTTCACTGAAGAAATGGAAAAGGAGAAACAAAAGCTTTCTGAAGAAAATAATTCCTTCAAAATTAGAATTGGGGAAGTGACTGCATGAGATATTAAGAAATAATAAAACAAAATCAAAAGAATGAAAAAGTAGAAGAAAATGTGAAAAATATCATTGGGAAAACAACTGACCTGGCAAACAAATTAAGGAGAGATAATTCAAGAATTATCAGACTACCTGAAATCCATGATGAAAAAGAGTTGTAAACATCATATTTTGAGAAATTATACAGGAAAACTGCCCTGATATGCTAGAACCACAGAGTAAAATAGAAATTGAAAGAATCTACCAAACACCTCCTAAAAGAGATTCCAAAATGAATACTCCAGAAGAATAATAGCTCAATTTCAGAGCTTCCAGGTAAAGGAGAAAATATTATAAGCAGCATAAAGCATCCAAATATCATGGAGCCATAATCAGTATAACAAAATATTTTGCAACTTCTACATTGAAGGATTGGAGAACTTGCAATATGGTATTCCAGAGGGCAAAGGAGCTAGGATTACAACTAGGAATCACCTACCCAGCAAAGTGACTATAAATCATTTAGGGGGAAAATTGATATTTAATGAAATAGAGTACTTTCAAGCATTCCTGATGAAAAGATCAGAGTTGAATAGAAAAACTGACTTTCTAATACAAAATTCAAGAGAAGCATAAAAAGATAAATGAGGGGCAGCTAGGTGGCGCAGTGGATAGAGCACCGGCCCTGGAGTCAGGAGTATCTGGGTTCAAATCTGGCCTCAGACACTTAACACTTACTATGTGACCCTGGGCAAGTCACTTAACCCCAATTGCCTCACTAAAAAAAAAAAAATAAAAAAAGATAAATTATAAAAAGAAATCATAAGGGATTCAAAAAGGTTAAACTGTTCACATTCCCACAAATGAAGAAGGTATTTATAACTCCTAAGAACTTTATCATTATTAGGGTAGTTAGAAGGAATACATACGCAAAGGGGATGGGTGTGAGTTGACTATGATGGGATAATATCTAAAAAGAAATAAGCCATGAGAAAGATGGATGCACTGGGAGAAAAAGGATGGGAAAGATTGAATGAGGGTAAATTATCTAATATAAAAGAAGCAAAAGAGACCTTTTATAGTAAAGGGGAATATGGGGGGGGTGATGCAGACAATGCTTGAACCTTATTCTTATTGTAATTGCCTCATAGAGGGAGTAATATACCCACTCAGTTGGATATAGAAATCCATCTTATCCTACAGGGAAGTAGGAGGGGAAGGGGATAAGAAAAAGGGAGAGTATTGATAGTAGAGAGAGCAGATTTTAGGAGGTGATGGTCCAAAGCAAAACAGTTTTGAGCAAGGACGGGGTAAAATGCTCAAAGGATATGAACAAGTAGTTTTCAGATGAAGAAATCAAAGATATCCATAGTCATGTGAAAAAAATTCTCTAAATCACTATCAATTAGAGAATTGCAAATTAAAACATCTCTGAAGTACCCCGCTACACCTATCAGATTGGCTAACATGGCAGGAAAGGGAAATGATAAATGTTGGAAGGGATATGGGAAAATTGTGACAGTAAAGCACCATTGGTGGAATTCTGAATTCATCTAACAATTTTGTACTGATGCCCAAAATGGCTATAAAACTGCATGCCGTTTGACCCAGCCATTTCACTAGTAGGCCTGTTTCCCAAGACATAAAAAAATGGAAAAGGAAAAATATGTACAAAATATTTACATCATTTCTCTTTGTGGCAACAAAGAATTAGAAATTGATGGGATACCCATCAATTAGGAATGGCTGAAGAAGTTATGTTATAATTGTGATGGAATACTATTATGCTCTAAGAAATAATGAGGAGGATGCTTTAAGAAAGACCTGGAAAGACTTACATGAACTGATGCAAAGTGAAGTGACCAGAACCAAGAGAAAATTTTTGGAAACTAATAGTGATAATGTATGATAATCAACTGTGAATGACTTAGCTATTCTCCCCAATACAATTATCCAAGACAATATGGAAGGACTTATGATGGAAAATGCTATCCTCCTCCAAAGAAAGAACTGATGGGGTCTGAATGCAGATGGAAGCATCTTTATTTTTAATTTCCTTCTTTTTTCTTTTTGTTGGTCTTTGTTTTCTTTAACAATATGGAAATACATTTTATATGTACATCCTGTATCAACCTACTTGCCTTTTCATTGGGGGGGAGGGGAAGGGGAAGAGAGAGAATTTGGAATGCAAGTTTTAAAAATGATATTAAAATTATTTTTACATATAATTGGAAAAATACTAAATAAAGCAATGGGGTATTTGTATGGCATACTCATTTATATGGGGGTGACATTTAATGTTATGTAGTTTCCTTCAAGAACAAAAACATTTATTGGACAAGCACTGACCTGAAGAAGTGATCCATATCATTCACAGTTACCAGAGCTAGAGGGGGATGGTGAGAGCTAACAGATATCTTGAGAAACAGGTGAGTAGTGAATTGCCAAGAATTCTCCCTGGTATGATTCTTTAATTACTCATTGCTTTTCATAGAAATTCATTGGTATAACCAGAGGAATAGCAACATTGTTTTTGGCAGGAAAAAAAGCCCAAAATGTAAAAATAGTGTCACCAACAATAACTGACCATTTCCAGTCTTGTTATTAAGGTAATTTACATGGCCACCAGGGGCACTATGGGTTTGAAAAGAATCCTTGCAGCACAGTTGCAGCCAGTACTTTTGCAGTTTTGCTTAATGAAGTTCCTACAATGATTTGGAATGATGAAGACTAATGGCTAGTTATATAATAGGGATTAAAAGTATTTTTTCTTAACCCTAATTTAGATAAGGGTCATAGGAAGAGGTAGCAGAGAAGGGTCAGTTCAAAAGACAGAATTTTAAAAAAATGCATAAAGGGTTTGGTAGTTAACTGACTGGATGCATCTGACTATAGTGGGGGTGAGGTCATATCACAGAAGAATTAACCATGGCCCCTGGGACTATACATCTAAAGAGCTTGTAAGCCTCTGTCTCTATCCTGCAGAAAAATGTACACAGTATCCAACACATGATAGCAAAAAGCATCAAGCATCAGCATCAGCATCAGAAATACCCAGCAGTAGATTGCTGATGACACTCCTGAAGAATACTGATGGTTCTGCAGTATTTGGGGGATAAATCCTGGTTAAGCATGTGCCTGGCTACATGTATTCCCTACATTCATGCCCTGTCATGCACATTCCCTAAGAAGATGTATTCCTAGCTTTTGTCTTCTAGCCTACCACATGTGTTGGAACCTATGGGAAAATATATCCATCTGTAGGAGGGGAAATCTTTCTTGGTATTTGTCTTGATAAAATGTATTTCCTTCCCCCTTTGAATTAATGTGTTTTCTGGTTGAAAGAAGTAACCCATTGGGGGGACTTGTGAGTTTGTGAGTCATAATGTTAAGTGGATACTGACACATACCCATAATATGACTTTGACTTGGTCTCATGTTCATTGGAATCCACATGTGAAGGGGTCCTTAGTCCTACACTCATTTATAAGAAATATCTTTTGGACCTCTTGGATCTTGTAGGGATGTATCTGCTAAATTCAGAGGACCAAACATACTTAATGGACATGAAATGGATAGATCATCTCTTCATCAGAAAAAAAGGGACAACTTTGCATACTCCTGTGCTCTAACTTCAGAAATTATGTATAGTATATCTTTTTGTCCGTTTATTTTTTTATTCTGAATAGAATTTTATTTTCCAAAATATATGTAAAAGCAAAATTTTAACATCAATTTTTAAAAAAACTTTGTGTTACAACTTCTCTTCCCCCCTCCATTTCCACCCCCCACGCACAAGAACTCAATCAATTAAAAATAAGTCATACACGAGTAGTCATGGAAAATTTCCCATATTAGCTAGTTGTGAGAGAAAACAGTAAAAAAACCCAAAACTTCAGATTAAGGAATTTTCAGAGAGGAAATGAAAAAAAAATTTTAAATATGTTTCCATCTGTTTTCAGATACTATCAGTTCTTTCTCTGCAGATGGGCTGCTATCTTCCCAGAAGATCATTCCCCACTATTGCTGTTATTTTGTATACAGTACATTTCACTGTGCTTCAGCTCATGTAGGTCTCTCCAGGTTTTCCCAATAGCATCCTGTTCATCACAACCTCTATATCAACCTTAAGCTTGACAGAGAATCTCATTCACAAAAGCCCAGCAAAGTAGGTACCATACATTTTGCCATTATAATCAATCATCATAACTATTTCCCTCCATCCCACTCCCTTCCCATGACATTTACTCTTTCTTCTTTTTACCTATTCCTCCTCAGAGGTGCCTTACTTCTGACTATCCTCTCCCTCACTCTGCACTCCCTTTTTTCACCCTTCCTTCCTTGTCCTCTTCCCCTCCTATTTTCCTGCAGGGTTAAATAGATTGCTCCTCCCAACTGGTTATGAAAGCTATTCCCTCCAAGAGCCCACTCCAATGAGATCAGGGTCCCTGAGCTAATTCTGTGTTCTAAATTTTTCTTCCTCCCTCCCTCCTCAACCCTCCCTATGATATCAAGCAATTCAATATGTCATACTGGTGCAGTAATGGAGAACATCTTCATTTTCCTTGAAAGTATTTAGCTTTTTTCTGCTCTCTCCCCCAATCTGCCCTTTCCTCCTTCCCTTTCCCCCCTTTTCTCCCTCCCTTCCCCCAAGGCAAAAGTATATTACTATACCTCCTTGAGTATGTATGTTAGTCCTTCTTTGAGACAATTCTGATGATATTAAGGTTCACTCACTCCCCAACTCCTTCCCCCTCTTCTACTCTCCTCAATAAGCTTTCTTCTTGTTTCCTTCATGTGAAATACCTCTCCCCAGACCATCTCTCCCCTTCTCCCTCCCCCAGTTTATTCCTCCTACACCTCAACCCTATTTTAATGATGCCATCATGGATTAGCTACGTTGGCACAGTGGACAAAGCACCAGCCCTGGACCCAGGAGGCACTCCAAGCCCAAATCCAGCCACAGACATAAGATACCCCTCCCCATCTGCCCTACAAAGAACAAAACATAAATGCTTTACAGATATCATCCCTTCATATTCAGTTCAGCCCTATCTTCTGTGAATTTCTTGTGAAGAATTTTTGTTTTATTTTTTGGTGAGGCAACCAGGGCCAAGCAACTTGCCCAGGGTCACAAAGCCATCAATTGTCAAGTGTCCAAGGTCACACGTGAACCCAGGTTCTCCTGAGTCCAAGGCCTGGCGCTCCATCCACTGCACCACCCAGCTGCCCCTGAATTTCTTACTGAGGTAGGTCTTATGATTTCAAAGTATTATCTTCCCATGTAGGAATGTAAACAGTTTGATCTTTTAATATCCCTCATGAAGTCTTTTTCCTGTTTATCTTTTTATGCTTCTCCAGGATCTTGTATTTGAAAGTCAAATTTTCTATTCAATTCAGGTCTTTTCATCACAAATGCTTGAAAGTCCTCATTCTCATTGAAATCCCATTTTTGCCTCTGAAAAATTATACTCAGTTTTGCTGGGCATGTGATTTTTGGCTGAAGTCCCAGTTCCTTTGCCCTCTGGAATATCATATTCCATGCCCTTTGGTCCTTTAATGTAGAAGCTTCTAGATCTTGCTTTATCCTTATTGGAGCTCCACAATATTTGAATTCCTTTTTTCTAGCTGCTTGCAATATTTTCTCCTTGACCTGGGAGTTCTGGAATTTGGCTATAATATTCCTGGAAGTTGTCTTTTTGGGATCTCTTTCAGGAGGTGATCGGTGAATTCTTTCAATTTCTATTTTAGCTTCTGCTTCTAGAATATCAGGGCAATTTTCCCTCACAATCTCTTGGAGGATGGTGTCTAAACTTTTGTTTTGATCATGGTTTTCAGGTAGTCCAGTGATTTTCAAATTATCTCTCCAAGATTTATTTTTTAGGTCAGCTGTTTTTCCAAGGAGATATTTCACACTGCCCTCTATTTTTTCATTCAGTTGGATTTGCTTTACTGTGTCTTGGTTTCTCATAAAGTCACTAGCTTCCATTTGTTCAATCCTAATTCTTAGGCAGTTATTTTCAGCAGACAGTTTTTTAATCTCCTTTTCCATTTGACTTTTCAAACTGTTGACTTTTTTCTCACGACTCTCCTTCAGTGCTCTCATTTCCCTTTCCATTCTTTCCTCCTTTTCTCTACATCTTCTTTCTATTTCTCCTACTTTCTCTTCAAAGTCCCTTTAGAGAGCTTCCATGGCCTGAGACCAGTTCATATTTTTCTTGGAAGTTTTGGATGTTGGAGCTTTGACCCTGTTATTATCTTCTTCTTCTGAGGTTGTATTGTGGTCTACCTTACCCCCAAAGAATTTTTCGATGGTCTTCTGCTTTCTCTGCCTGCTTATCCTGGCTTACTATTTTTTGGCTTTTAACTCCTTCTTTAAGTGTAGTGCTGCTTCCAGGACACACTGTTCAAGCTACAGCATGGCCTGGGGGATAGTTGGGCTTCTTCTCAGCCTGCCTGGCCTTGCTTTCATTTGATTTTAAACTCTCCACTGGGGTGGGGGGGGGTGTGGCTGCTTCTCAGCTCCACTCCTGTTCTCAGCTTCAGAGGCTCCCAGGTGTTTTGGGTTGAGGCGGGGCAGGTTTTAATCTTACCTGGCCTGTTCTCAGGTCTGGAGATAACCTTAGGCCTATTTACTAAGAAACCAAAAAGCAAAGCTTTCTGTGGTGTGGTTCTCACCTTCCCATGAGACGATGAGACTGCTCCCCTGCTCCCCTCCCCAACCTGGGTCTCCGGCCTCTTAGGATTTCTTCCTGGTTGCCCGGCGGGGTGGGACAGTCGAATCCTTCCCCTCAATCCACTGGAACCCCGCGGGCCCCCGCCCCAGGCCAGCCGTTCAGTCCCACCTAGTGCTCCGTTCCAGAAGACGCTGGTGCTGCAGCTGATTCAGAGGCACTGGGGCAAATTCCTCTGGTGGGTGTCTTGTGTGTCAGCCCGATTGTGGGTTAGGCTTTATTCCTGGTGCAGCACGGCCCCCTGAAATCTATCTATAGCTGGAGAAAACTCTCAGCCTATATTTTTGTGTATTTTTCTGCCCCAAGGGTTCTTTTATTGCTATTTTGGGGGTTATTGTATCAGGAGCCCTGTGAGCTTAATGTCTTTCCCCTGCCATCTTGGCTCTGCCTAGTATATCTTTGTAAACTTCAGAGCAGTATAATTATTTATAGATTCCACCATCTCTCTCATTAACAAGAATTGTGCAGGCCTATGATGTGGTCTATGCACACCTTTGGAACTTGTGCCTTGTAGAGGAAAATGAAAAAGGAAAGAAAAATGAAAAAAAGATCAAAGAATTTTCCGCATTAATAAACTCACAGTTAATGATAATTGTAGTTGTTATATCATAAGACATCTCATACAAGTTTAAAGATTAAGAGTACACTTACATGAAATGTTTTCCAACTCAATAAATTCATGTGAAATTAACATCCATGAATTATGGCTTTATTTTACCTGCTCTAAGAGCCAATGATGAGGTCATTTTTTTTTTTTTTGGTTATAAAGAGAAAAGAAAGTGATTTGGGATTTGGTGTGGAATCAGCACTAAGAAGGTAGAGTGAAAGTCCTATTCTGTGACACTTCAATTGATTTAAGGAACTCTTCCTGGAGCTCAGTCTGTATGAGCTCCTTTGAGTCAGGGATGAGCATTGCCAGAATAAGACCCATTGGAGCAGACCTTAACTTACAAAATCTCTCCCACTTCCATCAGAAGTATTCAGTTCCAAGGATAAAGGGAAAATGTTGCTGGTTCAACTTAGATGTCTTTAGCTTCCTTGGTTAATGACTTCTAAGAATCTTGCCCCATTTTATCTCAAATCTATTCATGGTATGAACTGTTTTCCTAGATCTGTTATGAATAGAGTGATTTGGAATGTTATGAATTTATTAACATGATGTAGCTTGAATTTACCATTTTATAAATTGTTGTTTTGTCCTGTAGGAGACCCAGAAAAACACGTATCTCTTCTTAAGCTAGGTTGAAGATCAACATTTTTCCATAACTAAATTTTTAACTCAAGAAAGAGACTAAATTCTTATTTATATGATTTGGGCATGCAACTAAAAAAACTAGAAAATGAACAAAGACTGAAAGCATGAACTCTTCCCAACCTCCAATTTTACTAAACATTTTTTTCCTTAGTATTAAATCTAAGTTCCAAAATCTGCCATTTTAAAGTGAATTATAATGGAAATCTGCTGATGCTGGACAATTGTTATTTACAAAAAAAGGAAGGAAGGAAGGAAGAAAGGAAGGAAGGAAGGAAGGAAGGAAGGAAGGAAGGAAGGAAGGAAGGAAGGAAGGAAGGAAGGAAGGAAGAAAGAAAAAAGAAAGAAAGAAAGAAAGAAAGAAAGAAAGAAAGAAAGAAAGAAAGAAAGAAAGAAAGAAAGAAAGAAAGAAAGAAAGAAGGAAATTCACCCTTTAAAGTACAGAGATTATCTAGAGAATGGCGTTTATTTGATTGTTGTCCCTTGAATATTCCAAATCTTATACCTTTGTGACTGTTTTAAAAGGTGGATGCTCACTTGTCTTTTATTTATCAAAGTCCATTTTGTGACTTACATGGAAAAATTACTATTTAATGAAGAAAGTGGTTTTCTGTGGTAGTATCATTTGTGAAAGAAGAAAAGTATTAGGGGGTAGCTAGGTGGCACAGTGAATAAAGCACTGGCCCTGGATTCAGGAGGACCTGAGTTCAAATCTGGCCTCAGACACTTGACACTTACTAGGTTTGTGACCCTGGACAAATCACTTAACCCTCATTGCCCCTCAAAAAAACAAACAAAAACCAAACACACAAAAAACCAAAAACATTAGTGATGGGTGATGTTAGCTAGGATAATTTTGCAGAAAGACTTCATGTTGTGTCAAGAAGGGCAGACCACCTAAACTGGAGATCTTTTCCAACAGTGTGGGAACTATTGGACATGAAAATCTGTATGAACAGCTCATATTTCAACCACAATTAACACTTGAACAAGTCTACAAGTCGAGTGTTCACTAACAGTCAGGATATCTCTGAGATATATGATCTTCATGAGTTGCAAGGGCCAATCTTCATCAGTTTTTGTGGCCAATCTTCTGATAACAAGCATCTCTTAACTTACTGGAATTTAGAAAATAGACAAAGAATACATCCCTAGGTTGATACTTTGAATGTTTCTGGAATGATAGGAAAGACCTTCCAGAGACTACCCTTTGCCTAGGGTCACCTATTTTTATCATCATCATCATCATCAAAATATTTTATTATTTTCCAGTTATAAGTAAAGATAGTTTTCAACATCTATTTTCATAAGATTTTTGGTTCCAAATTTTTCTCCCTCCCTCCTTTCCCTCCCCCTTCCCCGAGACAGAAAGCAATCTGATATAGGTTATATATGTACAATCACATTAAACATATTTCTGCATTAGTTATATTGTGAAAGAAGAATCAGAACAAAAGGGAAAAATCTCAAAAAAAGAAAATAAAAACAACCAAAAAGGAGAAACAGTATGGTTCAATCTATATTTAGAATCCACAGTTCTTTTTTCTGGATGTGTAGAACATTTTCTGTCATGAGGTCTTTGGAATTGCTGAGAAGAGCTGTCTATCACAGTTGATTATCATAAAATGTTGCTGTTACTGTGTATAATGTTCTCCTGGTTCTGCTTGCTTCACTCAGCATCAGTCCACTTAAGTCTTTCCAAGTTGTTCTGAA
This sequence comes from Dromiciops gliroides, assembly GCF_019393635.1. Lineage (NCBI taxonomy): Eukaryota > Metazoa > Chordata > Mammalia > Microbiotheria > Microbiotheriidae > Dromiciops > Dromiciops gliroides. The sequence goes on along the minus strand of NC_057866.1, from coordinate 163,722,207 downwards.
GTCTGCCTGCTCATTATTTCATATAGCACAATAGTATTTCATTACATTCAGATACCACAACTTGTTCAACCATTCTCCAAATGATGGGCATTCCCTTGATTTCCAGTTCTTTGTCACCACAGAGAGAGCTGCTATAAGTATTTTTGTATATGTAGTTCCTTTCTCCTTTTCTATGATCTCTTTAGGATACAGATCTTATAGTGGTATTACTGGGTCAAAGGGTATGCAGTCCCATAACCCTTTGTGCATAGTTCCAAATTACTCCCCAGAATGGTTGGATCAGCTCACAACTCCACCAACAATGTATTCATTTTCCAATTTTTCCACAGCTTCTCCAACATGTATTATTTACCTTCTTTGTCATATTAGCCTATCTGATAGGTGTGAGGTGGTACCTCAGAGTTATTTTAATTTGCATTTCTCTAATCAATAGTGATTTGGAGCATTTTTGCATATGGCAATATATAGCTTTGATTTCTTCATCTGAAAACTGCCTGTTCATATCCTTTGACCATTTGTCAATTCGGTAATGACTTGCATTCTTATAAATTTGATTTAGTTTAGGATCACATCTAAAACACAATGAAGTACTCTTGTAGGACCTTATTGGAAGATAGATACCTTGAAAACTCTTTAATCCAATCAAGGATTAATCATTTCTGAACTAAGCCTATCTCATCTGTCTCATTGCTTATCCTCAATGCCTTTCCCTTTCCCTTATCTCCTGTTCCTTTCTCTAGCCCCCAAGTTTTGCTTTCTGGATCTGTCTCCATAGTCAATTTTCAAAATAATTTTTTTATTTTTATAAGCATTTATAATCTATCCTTCCCATTTCTCCCTCATCACAAGATAAAAGAAAATGAAAGCCCTCATTACAAACATGTATAGCCTAAAAAAATTCCAACTTTAATTATATCTAAATAAATAAACATACATACATATACATACACATACACACACACACACACACACACACACACACACACACACACATATATATTTCTGCCTTCATTTTAAGTTAATTACCTCTCTGGTAGGGACTTAATGGAGTTCCATTTTATCTTCAGTCTCACTGGATTCATGGCTTATTGTTGTATTGATCAGAATTATAAAGTCTTTCAAAGTTGTTTTTCTTTACAATTTTGTATAAACCGTTTTCCTACTTTTGTTCACAGCCCTTCATCAGTTCAAAAAGATCTTCCTAGTTTCCTTTGAAACTGTTCCTTTCATTATTTCTTTTTTTTCTGTTTAGAATCTTATTTTCCAAATTACATGTAAAAACAAATTTTGACATCAATTTTTTAAAACTTTGTGTTCCAACCTTTCTTTCTCTCTTCCTCCCCACCTCCATGCACAAGAACTTAAGCAATTTAATATAACTTATACATAAGTAGGCATGCAAAGCATCTCCATATTAGCCAGGTAGTGAAAGAAAACAGACAAAAACAAAACTTCATATTAAGGAACTATCAAAAAAAAGTATGCTTCAATTTGTTTTCAGATACCATCAGTTCTTTCTCTGTATATGGATTGCAATTTTCATAAGGGTTATATTGGGTTATATATATATATATATATATATATGTAATAGTATATAATATATATATATAATAGTATATAATTATTAGTCTAGTGGCTGCAGTTTTCCAGTTCACGCTAAACTCCTGATCACTATTTCTTAGTAAGGAAGGAAGGGTAGGGGTATCTAGGTGGTACAGTAGATAAAGCAATGGCCCTGGATAAAGGAGGACCTGAGTTCAAATCCAGCCACAGACACTTGACACTTACTAGCTGTGTGACCCTGGGCAAGTCACTTAACCTCATTTCCCCGCAAAAAATAAAACAAAATAAGGAAGGAGGGGCTCATACTGTATTTCCAAGGCTTAAATCCCTTTCCACTAAATATCAGTTCCATGATGAAGTCACATAGCAAATAGCAATTAAGTTCATTTTCCAAATCAATAGCAAAAAAAGAAATCAGAGACAGTATACATGTGAAAATATCTATGACATAATACAGATTGGAGGAGATCTACCATTAGGAGCAAGGTAACTCATTTCAACTAAGAAAGAGAGCCCCCCCCCCCATGTCATGGGAAATTCCCCAAGTCTCTAGTGTAGCAAAGTGGGGATAAGGATATGATGTGGCTCTTACTAGTTCCTCTCATTTCTTACTCTTCCCAGAGTCTTCACCACCCCCTTTATGGCCCTGAAGAGAGGTTCCTTATGCTTTTTCCCTTAATACTGCAAGCTAGAAGAAGCAGAAGAGAATGAGGAGGCTGAATCTCTTTTTTCTCCCTTTCTCCTCTTCTTCCGTTTACTCCTCCTGCAAGTGTGGGATGTTAATTTTCATCCATGAAGAGAAAGTTCAATATGAATGGGCTGTGAGGCTTGGGTTACTCTTGGACAGAGATCAGGATGCCCCATCTCCTTCAAAAAAGCATTCTCTTCTCCAGGTTAAACATTCGACTTCCTTAATTTTCCTTCTTCTATATCTTGATCTCCAATCTCATCATACTTGACTTTTTTTGAGTTGTTTTCCAGTTTGTCAACATCCTTCTTAAAATATGGTGCTTAAACACAATACTGTGGATGTTGTTCAACTAGGGCAGAGTATCATGGGACTATTATCTCTCTTACCAACAAAATCTGACTATTGAGAAGGGTCTCTTTTTCTCTACTAATTTTTTTCTTGTTTTCTAAACACATTCCCTAAGCCTCACATAGTGGAAAGATTGTTGAATATGGAACCAGGAGATTTGGATTCCAAACCATTTTTGTATACATTAGTGTTCCAATGTATACACTTATTTCTAAGTTCCTCATGGAAGAAAAAACAAACAACAACTGAAATTCTTAAAGCAGCAGATGTTTATTTTAGCCATGTGACCTTGGGAGAATAACTTTACTATTCAGAATCTCAGTTTTTTCTTTTGTAAAATGGGAATACTATTTCTTTCATTACTAAGACTCCATTTCCTATGGGGTTATTAATTGTGAAGAAAATGCTTTACAAACCTTAGATTACAATATAAATGTGAATTATTATCCATGATTAAAAAAAAAGAAGACCCACACCTCCAATCCCATAACTAAATTTTTAAAATAGCCATTAGGATGGAAAATGTTCAAGGTCTTTTGAAGAGATGTCATGTTGACAGGATTTTTATAAAATTTTATTAAGAATTTATACAAGTTACCAGCTCATTTAAATATAGTTACAACCAAAGCACAATGCAGTCTTTACCTTCCCAGAGCCTTCTTACAAAAACTGCCTTCCCCCATTTTGCTATTGTCTGCAAATATAGCATGCACAAAGATGAATTAAACAGAGGCTTTGCACTCAAGGAACTTAATCTGACAAGGGCAAACATTTTCAATTCGGAGTACCTCAAAAATAATTCTATTTTTAATAATAAAAATTGCTTTCTAGACTTTGGTATCCTTTGGCCATTTGTAAACAAATTCTAAGCTCCAGGAAAAGTGGCAATACTGTGCATACACTCTCTGTGTAATAGCACTTGATGGTCTCTTTTGCAAAGTTTGGATGCAAAATAGCAATTTTGATGGCATGTGAAGCTCATTAAAGTGTGATTACCTGGAGTGCCATTCATTGAATTCTTTGTGCCATCCTGAAAGAAGATCAAACAATCAATCCATGTTAATTACTGACATTTTTATCAGTTTTGAAGTTTGAAAAACATGATATGCTTTATCTCACTTCATTTTTACAACTTCATAATGTAGGGACTGTAAGAAATATTGTGCCCAATTTATAGATGAGGAAACTGAATCTTAGAGAAGTTGTGTCTTGTCAGAGATACACACAGCTAGTAAATTCACAAGAAAGTAGGTTTATACCTGAAAAGGACCTTAGAGGTCATTAAAGTCAAATCTTCTCATTTTACAGGTGAGGAAACTAAAGTTCAGTGAGGGTAAGTCACTGGCCTAGGGTGATACATCTAGTAAGTGTCTGAGGCAGGATTTGAATTCTGATCTTTTTTACTTCAATTCTACAAACATTTATTGAGCTCCTATCATCTGTAAAGTGATAGGTTTGAATAAGATGATCTCTAAGTTTCCTCCTAGGTACAAGGCTTTATGCAATGTATGAGGCTTAGCCAGCAACAAAAGACAGTACAGTCTTCTAGACTTGAACTGTGGAGGATTTCAGTTCAAAACAACCAACACTTTCTAGTTATGCAAGCTTAAACACTTAATCTCTCTGAGTCTTGCCCTCATCTATAAAACCTAACTCATAGTGTTATTTGGAGCGTCAAATGAGATCATTCACTTTGCAAATCTGAAAGCCCTCTATGTGGGCTATTATTACTATAGAAGGTGGTTGTTATTGTTTGTCTTTCATTCTCTTTGCGTGTGTTTTTTATTTTGTTGGGGTTTTTTGTTTTGTTTTTGTTTTTTTTGCAGGGCAATGAGGGTTAAGTGACTTGCCCAGGGTCACCCAGCTAGTAAGTGTCAAATGTCTGAGGCCAGATTTGAACTCAGGTCCTCCTGAATCCAGGGTCAGTGCTTTATCCACTGTGCCACCTAACTGCTCCCCTCATTCCCCTTGTCTTTCATTCTCATAGAGGACCATGATATCTGGAGGTTGTTCATAACTTGCACTGAATTGTATTTAAGTGAAGCAGGGTTGTGCAGAGTCACCAGCCTCACTCTGTCCTCCAGAGCCATCTGAGTCCAGTGGCAAGATATACATCATGATGACTGGAGATGCCCCTGCATGTTTAAGGCGCTTGAGGTTAAGTGATCTGCCCAGGATCACACAGCTAGTAAGTGTTAAGTGTCTGAGGCTGGATTTGAATTCAGGTCCTCTTGACTCCAAGGCCAGTGCTTTATCCATTGCACTACCTAGCTGCCCCTTATCATAATAGAATAATAACTTGAAAGGACAGGTCAGGGAGGGGGGACAGGGAATCAGAAAGAATCCTGAATCTATGTTCAGAAGAACTCTATTCAAATCTCCCTTTTGATGCCTATTATCTGTGTGCCTTTGGACAAGTCACTTAGTTGCCTTCAGATTCAGGAGCCTCATCTATAAAAATGATTTATAGAAAGTTGATTAGATGCTTTCTGAGGTTGCTTCACGGTTTTGAATTAATGAGCCTTTGAGATATTGTCCCTTTCCAATTTTCATCTGTTAGTATCTTGTTAACATCTTTATTTTCTCATCCTATGTGCCATCTGCTGCCCAAGCAGCCCCTGATGTGTTAATATCACTTGCAGAATCAGATTGTTGACCTGGGAAGGTTCTCAAGTGATCGCCTAACTCAACCTACTGCTTCAGGCAAGCAAGGTAGTGTTTGCCCATTTCATTGGTGAGACAACTGAGATCCACAGAGTCTGGGATAGCTTTCCAACATCACACAGCCATGAAGCGATACCATGGTGAAATTTTACAAAGGTTATGAGACAAAAGAGGTTTCCATTGTGCAGGATGAAAGCATTTCCAAGCAAGTAGGGGTTCGCTTTTCAAAACTTGAGTATTGAAGAGCTGGAAATGGGCTTTAACTTAACACTTAATATAACAGAAAGCAAAGCTTATGAGCTGGAGCATTGTTCTTTTAGGATCCTGGGCTTCTTTCAGCTCATTATTTTCTTAAAATGACAGGTCGATTTTTTTTTTAATCTAAGGATTTCATTCCTAGTTTGAAAATTCATTAGCTACAAAAGAGTACAAATTAAAAGCTGGCTATCCAACTTAAGCACCTCTGGTAATTAGCGAGCACAGAGGAAGGAGGAAGCAGTAGTGGGGGGGGGGCAGCAGCATTAGGAAGAGACTTTTAGGCTGCTTTTGGCTCCTCTTGCATCAGCATGTTTTTTTTTTTTTTTCACAAGGTCTTTATTGGGTCATCTCTAAATATACATGAAATCTTTACAAGGAAGGACAGAAATGGAATAAACCCAATGGACTAATTCCACACAGGAGAAAAAGGGAAACGCTCATAAAAGTGTTCAGAACTCACAGTATTATAAATGCCCATCAAAATTCTCAGATAATTGAGAAATCTCCTTGGAGCAAGATGGCAGGCTAGACGAAGCTCCCTGAACTACTTTACATCTTGGCTGGGCTTTATTCTGCATATGTGTTGGGGTTTTAATCTGCTAATGGGATTTGCTTTGGTCTTAAGAAGTCTCTGAACATCTTTTATGGTGCCATATGTAGGAGATAAGTTCCTCCTATTTGAAAGGTTTCTGCTTTTTTAAATTTTATTATTTCTATGCTGAACTTAGAACTAAGTTGGTTTATGGGAAACCTAAATATAATAAGTAATAAATAAAATAAATAACTGTCAAAGGAGTGCCGTTGGATATACACAATTATGGTTTCTATGCACTAGACTAGAAGTGGCAGACACACTGGCAGGGGGGCAACATTCCTGAGCACCACCCAAGCCAAATTAAAACATAATCAGGATATATTTATCGAATCAAAGAGATAACATTACATTTTAAAGCCAACTCAATATACAGCCCACAGGGATCCTTATATTTGGATTAGTGGCCCCTATTCCTATATAGGACATCTAGGTGGCACAGTGAATAGACGTGGAGTTAGGAACTCATCTTCCTAAGTTCAAGTCTGGCCTCAGACACTTACCAGTTATGTGACCTAGGGAAAGTCTCAATCCTGTTTGCCTCAGTTTCCTCATATGTAAAATGAGCTGGAGAAGGAAATACAAACCACCCCAGTCTCTGCCAAGAAAACCCCAAATGGCATTGCAAAGAGTCACAACCGAAAATGACTAAACAACAATTTTGGTATAAGTTTGAAACCACTGTGCTAGATTGCAAAAAGAATATAAGGGAGAAAAGAAGGGAAATGTTTATTCATCCAAAAACTTGTTCACAGTCCTACTTCTGAATGAGTAGGTTCAAAAACTAAACATCTCAAATTTTAGAGCTGGAAAAAGATGGAAAAGATTTCACGGATGGAGAGGTTTTCAATATTTGAATAGGTCATCTCGTCTAAGCCCTATCTAAAAAAATAATAAAGCTAGAGAATTCCCACCCCATGGCAGTTCATTCTGTTTTTGATGGCTCTAATTATTAAGAAATTTTCCCTTTGTTAAACCAAAATGTACCTCTGTGCACCTTTCATTCACTGATTTCAGTTCTGCCGTCTGGAACCCAGAAGAAAAAAAGGCAATCCTTTTGACAAGATAGTCCTTCAAATACTTGAAGAAAGCTATCGTGTATTCTTCTTCTTCTTTTTTTTTTTTTTTGGTGAGGCAATTGGGGTTCAGTGACTTGCCAAGGGTCACACAGCGAGTGAGTGTTAAGTGTCTGAGGCTGGATTTGAACTCAGGTCCTCCTGACTCCAGGGCCGGTGCTCTATCCACTGTGCCACCTAGCTGCCCCACTACCCTGTATTCTTTAAAACTTACTCGTATTAGGGGTAGCTAGGTGGTGCAGTGGATAGAGCACCGGCCCTGGAGTCAGGAGGACCTGAGTTCAAATCCGGCCTCAGACACTTAACACTCACTCGCTGTGTGACCCTTGGCAAGTCATTTAACCCCAATTGCCTCACCAAAAAGACAAAACAAAACAAATAAAACAAAGCAAAAAAAAACCCTTACTCATATTTTTCTACGGCCTGATATATTGGTCATTCCATCCTTGTTACCTTCCTCTGGTGGCATTCTCCCTTGTCAGCCCCTTCCTTCAATGGATTATTTAATAATGAAGACAATACTCCTTGTACTGCCCTTCCCAGAAGATGGGCTCTTCACTTCCAAACTCCATCTGAAAGGAGGTACCTGTTTCTAGAACCTCATACTATTGTTAGCTTGGCTCCAGATCTCTCTTACACACAAAAAGATCTCTCAGAGATATAGAAGGATGATTTCCCTTTGTGCCTTATTGGTAAGACTCTCCCAGTTTCGCTTTAAGAGCCTCTCCCTGTCCCTCTGTCTCTGTTTCTGTTTGTGTCTCTATCTTTCCTTCTGCCTCAGCTTTATATCTCCCACTCATGTGAGCTGGATGGCCCCTCAGTTGTCTCTCAGTGCCTTGGGGCAGCTGGATTGATTCATTCAAATTTGTTTAAATTGCCTGAAATTTCCCCAACATGAAAATATTTAAAGGAAGTGGGAATGGTATGGAGCATCTATTCTCCTAGCACAACTGTGTACCATGAAGAGAAGGATTTGTGATCTCTGCTATGTATAAAACAAAGGGGGTAAGACCATCAATTTAGAGCTAGAAGGGACCTTGGAAGTATTCTAGTTGAACTTCCTCATTTCATTCATTCATTCATTTATTATCTATCTATCTATGTATTTATTTAGCAGGGCTATGAGGGTTAAGTGACTTGCCCAGGGTCACACAGCTGGTAAGTGTCAAGTGTATGAGGCCGGATTTGAACTCAGGTCCTCCTGAATCCAGGGCCAGGGCTTTATCCACTGTGCCACCTAGCTGCCCTCTCCTCATTTTATATGGAAGAGAAAGGCTTGATGGGTTGACCTGTGAAAGAGAGATTGCATTTATTCTGCTTAGATCCAAAAGGCCAAAGGGCTAGGAGTTACTGAAGTCAGAGAAAGTGAAGCAACTTACCCAAAGTCATGCAGGTGGGAGGTGGTAGAGAAGGTAATTGACTCCAAAGCCTCTTTTGGTACTTGTTCTATCACAACAAGATCATGGATTTAGATTCTGAGGGGCCGCTGGGCAGCATCTGTTTCCATTTCCTCATTTTACAGAAGACAGTGAAAGTAATTTTGAAGGTGCCTTAGCACAGGTCCTCCAGGTAAATGGCAGAGTCAGCACCTGAACTCAGGCCTCTTTCCAGTGCTTCTTCTATTGTACCCTCTTGCCTCAGACTCCTCCCAGGGACTGGATCCAAAACCTTTGTCAACTTAGCCTTGGGTTCTAACCAACTGAGCTATCCCAGACTTAGCATTGAAGTGTTATTATCACCATACTTGAAAACATTGAGTTTACCAATTAGATTAGATAATAGCAAGGTCCCTGTGATTGGTGAATCTGTGATCCAAATGTTCCTATCATTATTCCCTTCTCCAGAAGAGCTCTTATTCTCATTGCCTCTAACAAAACCGTTTATTTCCAACGATGGTCTTTTAAAACAAATGCATTTCTTTGATGGGATAGTTCTCCCCACTTCTCTCTAACAAGTCAAGCCCTTCTCTTCCTATCAAAACTTGTTGGGGACAGCTAGGTGGCGCAGTGGATACAAGCATCAGCCCTGGATTCAGGAGGACCTGAGTTCAAATCTGGCCTCAGACACTTGACATGTACTAGCTGTGTGACCTTGGACAAGTCACTTAACCCTCATTGCCCCACAAAAAACCAAAACAAAACAGAAAAAAAAAAACTTGTTGAAGGTAGGCTTTCTCAGTGAAATCTACCATTTGATTCTAATAAGCGTAGGGATATACTTAATGGAGTGCTGGGTTGGGAATGAGGAAGACCTGGGTTCAATTGCTATCTCTGGCAATTAATGTTAGGTTACTTTGACAAAGTCACTCAAGCTATCTTTGAGCCTGGTTTCACAATCTTTAAAATGAGATTAATACAGGGGCTATTATGAGGATCAAATGGGATAATATATGTAAATTGCTTTGCAAACCTTAAAAGTACTCTGTGATTTAGCTATTATTATGATTTACCTCCCAGGGTTGTTATGAAGCTCAGCAAGAAGATGTGACTTAACCTACATAGTTAAAATGGGTAAGGTCAGAACTAAACAGAACAATAAGAAAATCTTCTGTTCTTCTCCATTCAAACTTTAAATTACGAAGCAGTTTGCTTCTTTACTCAGCTGCCTCAGCTACAATTACTGGCTATTGATAGTCAGTCCCGGGGTTACTTCTTACCGTTTTGCATGGATTTTACAAACTTTGCTTTTCACATTGGCTAAGTGTCTTTACTGGCTTGAATATGGAAACCCTTGAGTTAAAGTGTATTTTGTGGTTTATGAAAACCTTAAATTTTTAGAAATGAAATGCAAGCTAAAGGATAACCCAGAAATTTGCATTTTTTTCTACCCCAACAAGGACAACTATTCATCTTTGTCTTTAATACACATGTGCCATATGGTGGAAAGGATGTTGGGTTTAATGTCAGAAAGCCGTGGTTCAAATCCCGAATGTCATAACTTGTGTGACTCTGCAGGTTTTAACTTTTCTGGATTTTCTTTATTTGCAAAATGAGGAGGTTAGATTGGAGATTCTCTAAGGTCTATTTCATATCTGAATTCAGTGAACCACTATCATTCACCCTTATTTACCTCTTTCCCTGGAATATGATATGTTCATTTTCTGCAAATTTGTCCAATTTCCTCTATTTCCTAGTAAGTGTCCTGAGGGCAGAGAGCAGATCATGAAATTTTATTTAAATATCTCACTCTGGCCTTACCCCTAGAGTAGCTTGCTTTACACAATAAATGCTCAAAGTTGCATGCAAATCAGATGCAAATTGAATCACGTTTTTAAAGCACTAAGGGAGCTTACTATTTAAAGGAATCCTTTGTGAAGCAAAAACATTTTTCTGTAATACAAATCCTCTTTTTCTGGCTTAATCGCTCTGGTAAGTGTGGGTTTCCTTATAGCAAGTGAGTTATTTTAAGTGGGAAATGCATATACTGAGCTAATAATTTGTGCTCAGTAAGTACCTGTGATAGAGGAAAGAGAAAGGGAATCTGGGGAAAAGCCCAGGGTCGTAGATCAAGGTCTGGAAGTGACTTCAACTCAAAGGTAATTAGAGTCCAACTTCTTCATTTTATAGATGAGCAATGACTAAGGGGAAATTATGAGATGGGATGGTCATGCACTTTGCTCCACTGAGCATGACTTAACCCTAGGAGATCTGTCTGGCAGATCTTTACAGCCAAAGCATATCCGATGACCTGGTGGAGCCAGTGGCTTCTGGGTAGTATCACTTGAGCCTAGACATGGGGCTGGTAGCCCAACCTAGCCATGGGTAGACAGTAACAAAGACATCCCTTTCTTTCTTGTCTGCCTTCTGTATCATCTTTAACTCTATCTCATAGAATCCCCTCTCTTTCAGATGCAACTTAGGTACCATCTTCTGCATGAAGCCTTTCCTGATCCCCCCATTTCTTAGTGCCTGCCTTCCCAGAGTACCTTGTATTTGACAATGTTTGTTAATTTCATATTTCTACTATAGGTATTTTTATAAGTTCTTGTCCCCTCTACATACACTACTTATAAAGCGTAAATGGAAGGTAACTTTAGATGGGAAAGCACTAGCAGGTATGGTGACTAGGAAAGGTCTCCTGCAGAAAGAAGGTGGTTCTTGAGCTGAACCTTGAAGAAAGCCAGGGATTCTAAGAAGCAGTTAAGGAAATAGTGTATTCCAGGCTTAGGGCATAGCCTGAGCAAAAGTACAGAAAAGGGAAATAGATGGCAATTTTACTATAATTTTGACAGTGGCTCCTTCAAATGTGTAAGTCCCATGAGATAACCAGGAAAATAGAGATGTTAAAAAAGAAGTTCCTTTTATCACAATGAAACATAAATACATTTCTCAGAAGGCATACAAGCTTATCAAGTACAAAGGGCCGCAGGGCTTCGTGTATTTTCTTATGACTGATGTCATATGGCACTGTCCTAAGGAGGAACAAAAATATATTACAAAGTTGGTGTGTGTTCAAAAATAGAGTAGGGTTGGTTAAAAAAAAGGATTTATGGCTAAATGCTGATAATAATAGCTCACATTTATATAATGCTTTACATCTATTGGTATATTTATGTCTCCTAACAACAATGATTATTTTTAATGCTCCTTACTTAGCTCCTCAGTACCTTCTCTACCATAGAAACCTCTTCACTCTGAAAGCTCAGTTGTACCCTGGATTTTTTCTCACAATGGAAGTAACCTCTTCTTTCAATTATTTGGTTCCTTCCAGAACCTCCAATAAATGCTTGTTGACTATGAGCCAGGGACTATAGCTGTTATACTCATTTTACAAACAAGGAAATTGAGGCTCATTGAGGGTAACGAGATTGCTTAAGGTCTCACATTAAATTTCAGAGGCAGGATGCAACCTCAAGTCTGCCTGATTCAATAGCCAGTACTCTATCCTATAAACCATGTTACTGGTAGATTTGGCTGGCTATGTAACTGACAGAGATACTTGAACTCCACAAATATTCTAAACAAAAACATATCTTGTTTGACCTCATTACCCTAAGGTGTGTTTTATCAGAGCATTGATTATGCCCTTTCCCCAACATTTCTCCCAATAAAAGTGCTAGAAAATAGGGGAATCATAAGCCATTAGGTACAATGAAGAGAGGAGAAAGAACAAGAGGCCTGGTTAATGTATGGACTGGAGAATCAGCTCCTGAATCACTGCAAGTTGACTGCATCTTTTTTGCTACTCTGCAGAACTGCAGTTTGGAATCAAACATTGAACAGCTAGGAACTTTCCTGGGAAAAATCAGGTGATGTCAAATTCCTGGAGCTTATAAGGTGTAGCAGCTGGTTTATAGCTGCCGTTATTAGATTTTTTTTTTTTTAGATAGACTGAATCCCTTCTATTTTCTTAAGAAGGCAGACCAGTCTGGAAATGGAAAAAGACACTATGCCAAAGTGAGTTAAGGAAAGTTCATGGTGCCTTCCTTTTCTCTTGAAAGGAAGAGAGATATGATGACACTAAGACTGTTCTTTCCAAAGCAAGAGTCTGAGAGCAGATTTTGATGCCGCTCTCCAAAGCCTCACCAAGGACTCTCAAAAATGTCTGAGAATTGAGCATTATTTTAACAAAGCTATTTATCAATTTTTTGCTTAACTGTAGAAGAATCTCTGGCAAACTAACCATGGAGAGTTTATGCAAACCCCCAAACACCCCTTCTTCCCAATGGGAATATCAGATCACACAAGTCTTGGGACAGAGATTCTTGACACTTTTTATATCAAAACTTGTAAATCTTATGGACTCTTCTCAGATCATTTTTAAATGCATAAAATATACAGAATTACAAAGGAAACCAATTATAATGACATATACTTTATCTATCTATCTTTGAATTTTTTAAAGCAAATTTATGGATGCCAGGTTAAGAACTCCTGACATTCAGCACCATTTGAAGAATTCACACAGAAGAAAATGTCTTAAGCCCTTTTCAGGAGCCATGCCACTACAGAAAAGCAGTCAGCAGGTATCCTTCCAAATGCATATATGCTACTATCATTTAAACGTGCTTTTTTATGCACATGGAGGCCTATCTTACTGAGAGCCACGAGATGCTACATAGCATAGAGAATCTACAAGAATATAAAAATTAAAACCAATGCATAATTGTGTCCACACATTGCATAATGCATATGAGTAAAATGTGTTTTATATATTTATGTATTCATGTAAAGAAGTCCTTTAGTAGTTTCTAAGCAATTACTCCGCATTCTCTTAGATTCTAATTGGAGCCCAGATCCAAGATCTTTGACTTTGGCTCAATCCTATTCCAATGGATCTTAGATTCAGCCATTAAACTTGCATAGACCTCATGTACTGATTGTTCTGCATTTTTTTCAGACTCATTTTGGGCATTGGAAATAAAAATACAAAGAAACCCCACCTTAATAAGTTTGTTCAACATTGCCCAATAAAATGGCAATATGGAAATTTTCTGTTTTGCTTTGTCATTGTAGACAATTAGTACACATTATGTGGGCCAAAGGATTAACTTAGAGCCCCTAATAAATAATTCATACTGCCTATCATCTCTGGTCCAATCAACTTTACTTAACCTTGGATTGTATAGACACAGTGCTAGTGTAAAGCTTTTATATTTTGCTGGGTGAAAGGGATCAATTACATTTTGGGCATTATTATTGCTCTTTTTAGAAACCTTTCTAGTTGAAATTGGGTGGCTTAATAACTATAGATAATGCCCCAAAGTATAGAGTTAACTGACCTTAACAAAGAAAGGTAAACATTGGGCATAAAAGCTGGGTTCTTTATGAATCCAGTCTATGTATCTTACCACTAACTCTATGGTATGTGAACTAACAAGATGATTGCACAAGACTTGCATTCGCTTGCCTGCCTGATGAATTATAAGATAAACTTTATATTCCCAAAGATTTTATCTCTATTTAGCCCCTATAACCAGTTATACCTGATAAAGTATAATGTATAGATAGGTGTGTTAGCCAAGTGGATAAGAGGCAGTAGGGTGTCATGCACAGAGTGCCAGTTTTGGGGTCAGGAAACCTGTGTTTGAATCCCACTTCAGACCCTTAACAGGTGTTGACCATAGGAATGAAGATCTCAGAACCTCAGTTTCCCCCTTATTAAAATGGTGATAATCAAAATTATACCCTTTATTTTCCAGGGTTGTTTTGAGGAAAAGTGCTATTGGGACGTGAGTTGGTAATATTGCTGTTCAATTTGGGAGAACATCCTTTCCCATTTTATTTATTTATTTATTTACTTATTTTTGGTGAGGCAATTGGGGTTAAGTGACTTGCCTAGGGTCACACAGCTAGTAAGTGTTAAGTGTCTGAGGCCGGATTTGAACTCAGGTCCTCCTGACTCCAGGGCCAGTGCTCTATACACTACGCTACCTAGCTGCCCCTTATCCTTTCACATTGTAATGGCTATTTGCATTGCCCTACAAATTCCTCATCATTTAAAAATGGCATTATCCAGAGTGAAAAGCCCAATTACTGAGTCACACGAGTCCCCAGACCTGCTGCACGGCATCCACATTTGAGCTGAATTTATTTGGATGATGTCCAGCAGAAGACAGATCTTGAGATTTTGGCAGGAGTTTGTATGAAGTCATCTGTTCAACCTTCACTTGAGCTTCACTCAGCTTTGATAGAACTCTGCTGGGATGCTTTGTGATGTATTAGATGACATTCAATTTGGTGCAGTTCCTTCCCTCTCTCCTTGGGGAATCTAAGTGAAAAATTAAGGAGGAGAAGCCTTGCTTTTGGAGAAGGATGAGATGGATCCTTTCACGTGCCCAGTAAAGTAACATGGACTTCTGAGCTAGTCACTCAAATAATTTTAATGATGAAGTTAAATTGGGAGTTGGACTTATTCTTATGACCTAGTTCAAAAATTCTTAGCTGCCCTTACAATTCAAGTATAATTATCCTAAGCAAGGTCAGATCTGAATGGGAGAGAAAACTTGCCATGAAGATACTCCAACAATCTTTTCAGCTTGACCAGAAGTAGAAAAGGTACTGATATTGTCCACAATTTTAATTCAATTTGGGTGATGGAGGGAGATAAGATGAAGTTAGAAAATGCCTGCTAGAGTTAATACTTGATGCACCAGTCATAGGAAGTAGCAAGGCATGATAGATAGGATGGTGGCATTGGGTTTAAGATAACTGAGGGGGCAGCTATGTGGCACAGTGGATAAAGCACCGGCCCTGGAGTCAGGAGGACCTGAGTTCAAATCCAGCCTCAGACACGTGACACTTACTAGCTGTGTGACCCTGGGCAAGTCACTTAACCCTCATTGCCCCACCAAAAATAAACAAAACCAAAAATTAAAAAAAACAACAACAAATAAACAAAAAAGAAAATAACTGAGGTGCAAGTATCACTTCTCAAAAGTGCTAGCTATGTGATCCTGTTAACATTGCTTAGACTCTCTGTATTTAAGGCAACTCTCTAAGACCACAAGCAGAATGGTTGGTGATCTTCATTAGTTGAGGAAGGATCCTTAAGTGTTAGGCTAAGAATTTCAAAGAACAAAAGTCTCCTTCTGACCACCTTAAGCTAACTATATGGTTGATCTATACAAGCCATGAAGAAACACTGCTCATACACACTGGATCCTTTCTTTGGTCGGGCCTCAGAAAATGAAGCAATGCACAGAAAGCTAGACCCCGGCAGTCCTATAGCTGAGAAGGTCTGTACCACTTAACACTAAGAGAGATAAAGAGAACTGGTACCCAGGACTAATGTACCAATCCAAGGAACAGAGTAAACAGAGGAGGTTAAACACAAGAATTTAGAATGTAACAGAAAAGCATTTACTAGCAACACAAACAGAAAAATGGAGACGGTCCCTTCTCTCAAAGAGCTCGTCATCTAACTGAGGGAGACAGTCCCTAAAGGAAGGTGCTTGTGGATCAGTTTGTGTGTGTGTGTGTGTGTGTGTAAATATATAAATACATATACACACATGTAAACACAAAATAAATAAATATATAATGAGCATATAAGCATATGAATATATATGTGTATATATGTATATGTGTGTGTAAATATATAAATGCATATACACACATGTAAACACAAAATAAATAAATATATAATGAGCATATAAGCATATGAATATATATGTGTATATATGTATATGTGTGTGTAAATATATAAATGCATATACAAACATGTAAACACAAAATAAATAAATATATAATGAGCATATAAGCATATGAATATATATGTGTATATATGTATATGTGTGTGTAAATATATAAATGCATATACAAACATGTAAACACAAAATAAATAAATATATAATGAGCATATAAGCATATGAATATATATGTGTATATATGTATATGTGTGTGTAAATATATAAATGCATATACAAACATGTAAACACAAAATAAATAAATATATAATGAGCATATAAGCATATGAATATATATGTGTATATATGTATATCTGTGTGTGTAAATATATAAATGCATATACAAACATGTAAACACAAAATAAATAAATATATAATGAGCATAGAAGCATATGAATATATATGTGTATATATGTATATCTGTGTGTGTGTGTGTATGTCTTTTGCTCTGGAAGAGGACCGTGACATCTGGGTGATGTCATGACTCGCAGTGAATTGGATTTAAGTGAGGGAGGGCTGTGCAAGATCACCAACTTCACTGTCTCCTCCAGAGCCATCTGGGTCTAGTGGCAAGGTTTACATCAGGATGACCGGAGATGGCCCTGGATGTTTTTAAGGCAATTGGTATTAAGTAACTTGCCCAGTGTTCACACAGCTGGTGAGTATCTGAGGGGAGATTTGACCTCTAGGGTCAGTACTTTTTCCACTGAGCCCTCAGTTTATGACAGCTGTTAGGACCAAAGAGCACATAGATTCTAATAGGGAAAATAACAGGGCAGATGGCAAAGCTCTCAGGATTTGGGGTGGACTAGATAATCCCCAACCAAGAGGACAGCGGGAGATCATAGCTCTGGAACTTTCTCCTCCTACCCAAAAAGTAGCATGTATTAGTACACACTTGTGGCAGCAATTCTGGCCAGATGTATATAAAGAATATTATGCTTGTGCTTTAATAAATAAGTTATAGATGAGTGTGTAAGAAGGGATTCAAAAGTATTTCGCCTAAGGGTGAACTAATATGCATACACACATAAACATACATACCTACATACATGCATGCATGCATGCTTCTGGGAGGAGGAAGGGGCAAGGGGCTCTCTTTCACCCGGGACCTCAGTTTGAGTGGAGCTGAGATGCTGGCTTCCTGAGATGGATAGATGAAGGAATCTTGGCCTCTTTCTCACTGATCACTAAATCCTAATGCACCTTAATAAATGCTTAAAAATCTAAACTCTTTCTAAAGCTTCTAATTTATGTCAACCACTCAATAGACAGTTTAATTAGAATTTTAGCACCTTACAGATGGCAACCTTTACATATATATATATATATATATATGTATTTATTTATTTATTTATTTTTTTTGCAGGCCAGTGAGGGTTCTGTGACTTGCCAAGGATCACACAGCTAGTAAGTGTCAAGTGTCTGAAGCTGAATTTGAACTCAGGTCCTCCTGAATCCAGGGCCAGTGCTTTATCCACTGTTCCATCTAGCTGCTCCCAAACTAATATATTTTTAAACACCTACCTGATGCAAGGCTCTGTGTGGTTGGATAGTGCCATTCAGACATTCTTTATATTTAACACAGAATTCCTACTCTGATTCCTCATTACAGTAAGGAAAAAATTCTGGGTTCTTCTAGGCTTTGCCACTGGAGTGTAAGTTCTGATAGGTCCCATCAAGTTGTAAGGTTTCAAGTGTGGGCTTGGTAACAGCGGACCACATGTCTATCATCTCAAGGCTAGTCTAGTTACATTAGAAGAGGTACATTCCTAGGTTAACCAGAGAATCTTGAATTATTTTTTATTTTTTATTTTTATTATTGGTGGGGCAATTGGGGTTAAGGGACTTGTCTAGAGTTACAGAGCTAGTAAGTGTTAAGTGTCTGAGGCCAGATTTGAACTCAGGTCCTCCTGAATCTAGGGCTGGTGCTCTATTCACTGTGCCACCTAGCTGCCCCTTGAATTTTTTGTTAGCAGAGCAACTCATGAAGATCATCCCCTAAGCTACCAAGGGGTAGTGATTTGTGTGAATGAAGGATGTGCTGACACTCCTGAGAAGATAAATTCTTGAAGTGCTAAGGTACAATAGCCATATGCACAAAAAGTAATGAATCAAAGACTTTAGTGTCGCAGAAATAAGTGGTTTCCTATAGAGTAAACTCTGTCATCAGTGTTTACATCCTATCTCAGGCTCCATCACAGTTACAGTCTAGTTGCATGGAAATCTACCTAGTCTTTGGATGCCCAGTGGTTTACTTTCCTCCCTGCCTCCATGTGTCTTTGCATTCGTGAAGGTTATCTGGTGTTGGGAGCTCACTAGGCTGCATTTCATCCATTAGGCCCACAGTAAAGAGCAAACCTGCAAATTCTGTCAAAAAGGGTGATGTATGGCTGCTGAGAAATTTAAATTACTTCAAGGGCAGGAGCCAACAAAGTAACGTCCAACTTCAGAATGAGATCACAGCATCATGCTCTCATTTTGTATGTGATCTGCATTCTCTATGTGAGGATGGGTGAGGGCCAAAGCATGAGTTCACTAAAGGAATGGGTGATTGCTCCTTGTTAACCATCTATGCTCCTCAGATTTTAAATAAAAACTCTTTTCTATCACCCTAGTTATAAGGCCCTCTGCTCAGCACAGTAGCTTAGAAGTTCCTCAGAGCACTGAAAAACAGAGATAGAGGGGAGACGTGCATGGTGGAGAAATCTAATCTATGTTGCTGGTAATTAGTTGGATTGAACCCTAAAATTTGCTATCATCTTAGCAGCCAGGTAGAGAATGTTTGGCAGCTTCTTGGTACCTACTGATTTGGAGAACCTCCTAAACTTCTTTCAGTAGCTGCCAGGCATGCAATGTCCACACTATTATTTTCCCTCCTCTCTTGTGGCAACAAGCTGACTTTTAGATGGGACATAAAACTGAGATTTAACTGCTGGTGAGAGTTTCAGTTCCCAGGAGAATATTCTTTGGCATTTCAGTAATTAAGAACCCAAAGCATTCCAGAAGTACATTTTGCCATTGGTTCATGTAGCATCTCATGGGAAAAATTACTTAAAATATCAAGTATTGTGAAATCAAGAAAGTATCAAAAGAGCAAATGGCACAAAATATAACAATAAAAAATACAAAGGGTATACTTGGTTCCCAATCCCCAGCTTATTAGGGCTTAAATTAAATTATCTGGTGCTGCCTCACTTCCATACTGTGAATTAGGGAAAAGATGGGGACAGTGTAGACCCGCCACATGTAGTCATTTGTGTGTGGCATTATGATTGTAGGTTGCTATTCAGTTGCCCTTATATATTGATGATAAAGTTCAGGGATCAGCTACTGTTCCTTCCATCAAGGATTGTTGAGAGATCAGCAATTAGCAGGTGCTACTGCTGTTGTACCTGGGCACAGTTTCACATCCACTCCTCCAGAGGCAGCTAGATGGCTCAGTGGATAGAATGCTGGTCTTGGAGTCAGAAAAACCTGTGTTCAAATCAGACCTTCTGACACTTACTAGGTGAGTGACCTTGGGCAAGTCATTTGCCCTGTATTTGCCTTAATTCACTGGAGAAGGAAATGGCAAACCATTCTAGTGTCTTTACCAAACAAACAAACAAACAAAAAAAAAAACCAACCCCCAAAAAACCTATGGGCAGTATTGGTGTGCTGTGGTCCATGGGGTGACAAAAAGTTGTGCATGACTGAATGACTGAACAACTGCTATTTCAGGTGGTCCTAGTTTCACATCCAGCTCTTAACCAGGTATGGGGGTAATATTCATTCTGGGGCAAGGTTCCTACTTTCATTATCAATATCTTCCTTATTGGGAAGAAAGGTGAAGTTTCTTTCAATATTAGCAAGCCATGCTGGTGAAGCTTCCAACTGCTGTTGGTATCTTTTTCTTATTTCAGACTTTATCTCAGTATGCTTTACAGAACTTCCACCTCTAGAACAAGCAAAATCTTTCTGGTTCCATTGAGTTATGGAATCATGAAAGTCCTTACAATCTAAGATTAAAGGATCAGATATCTAAAAATGGAACAGAAATTGGAAGTGTTTTGTCTCTCTTTTTTTCTTTAGTGTGCTGAAACCACATTGTGTCTGTGCAGAAAATCCATGTTGTTTTAAGCTATATAAATATG
Organism: Dromiciops gliroides; assembly: GCF_019393635.1. Lineage (NCBI taxonomy): Eukaryota > Metazoa > Chordata > Mammalia > Microbiotheria > Microbiotheriidae > Dromiciops > Dromiciops gliroides. The sequence continues at coordinate 163,701,752 of NC_057866.1, read as the reverse complement.
TTTTCAAAAGCTAAATGCTCAAAGAAAAAAGTAAATATAGATTGAGATGAATGATTTAAAACAAAATGGAAGGAGATTAAAAGGGGAGTCACCAATAGGCTGTTGTAAGGATATTTCAGCATTTTAAGCAGAAAAAAGTTGTATTTAATTTTCTTATTGTTTTAGAGCCAATGTATAATAAATTATAAAAAGTATTTATTTTGAGAAATCATAGTAGGAAATGTTTGTTGATTTTTTTTTCATAAACTTGGTAGCATAACTCCAAAGTTTTTTTGTTTTGTTTTGTTTTGTTTTTGGTATATGAACTAAATTTGTGTATTGTCAAGTTATTATTTAATGCAAATTGGGCATGGACTTAGGGTTAACTACAGACAGCTTCAAGGGACAAAAGGGTAGAGACTGAGAGAAAACAATTACTGATTTCTGATGAGAAAAAGACAAGTCATGTGCTTTGTAGATCCCATGAAAATAGAGATTAAGCAATGATTGATGATAGTTAAGGAATAGTGAGGAAGGTACCTGTTTTTACCTAAACATAATTTTTAATATCTTGATTTAATTCTATATAAGTTTTTACAGTATAATGAATGTTAATGTTTATTAATATCATTAACTATTTTAATATCAAATTATTTAACATAACATAATATAACATAAATTAATAACAAATACATACAATGTATGCATATATATCATATGTAATAACTGAGAAATGTATAATTTACTATTGTTTTAAAAGAAAAGCATTTTAATCTTTTTTCCCCCTTAATTAAATGCTTCAATCTATGGGGAAATTGATCCATTTGAATAGAAAGTCAAAACAAAGTCATCATTACTCATGTGATAACAGTTCTTATTTCAGACAAAGCACCCTTTTTTCCTAATGGCTGACCCTACAAACAGCAAATATCTCCGAATAGGTGAAAAAGCCTGACTGGTGAAAGTACTTACATATAAAAATAGTACTTTGGTTTATGGCTACAATTGCTATTCCCTGAATAAATCAATATGTCTCTTTCTTGCATTTTAGCCTTCAAAAGCCTTTGGTCCCAAAAGATCCATTCAGTTGCTTATTGCTATGGAGATAAATTTCTCCTATTTTAATATAGTAAGCAGATATTAAACATATAATCTAAGATAGGAAAGAGCAACGTGATGTACCGGAAACAGCACTGATTTGGACTCAACAGATTTGGGTTCAAATCCAGTCTCTGCCATTACAAAGATGTTTGACTTCAGACAAGTTGAAGTCTTTGGTTCATCTTTTCCAAAATGAGGAGGTTGAAACTTGATGAGTCTAACAAATCTCTTTCATCCCTATCATTGTGAGGATAACTGAGCAAATGCAGTTGCCTTAGTTTACCACTAGATGGTGGGCTTTGGTAGCCTATAACACACAATCAAGTTCCCTTTATTTGCAGGAGGGGGTAGCTATGGGGAGGGAAAGATACTGACAAAATATATAACTAGTTATGAATGAGAAGCATAGTATTAGGAACCACAGAGATAATTGATTCCAACCTATACTTTTCTTTCTTTCTTTCTTCCCTCCCCCCCAATTTTTGCACCAAGGAAGTGAAGGCCAGACATGCAAGAGACATTAATATCTCACCACAAGTATTAGCGGCAGAGCTGAGACTAGAATCCCATTTAGCCTGACTCTTTCTATGGTTAGCCCTATGACATTTCCTCAGCAGGAAATTTGAAATTGGGAGACCTGGCTTCAAATACCAGTTTGTCACAACCTATGTGGGCTTCATTTTCTCATTTGTTAAAAGGTACATGTGGTAAATTAGATACCCTCTACTATCTTATCCAACTTTATATTTAAAATCCATTTAGGCTCAATTAATACCATGGTGATATGTGAAAACAAAATGTAAAAAAAAAAATTTAGATAGAAGACAAATTGGTTCAAACCTTTTTTAGGCTTTCTCCAATATTTAATCTCTAACATTCCTTCAGGACAAAATAGTAACTCATAGTATCTCCTTCTGTAGCTTAGCTATTAAAAATCTTCTTGCTTACTGATCTTTCATAAACCCATTATGTCCTAAATATCATAACTTGTTTTGAAATATATTTAGATACTTATAGCTATCAGTCACGTATAGCTATCATTAATCTAAAAAGTAATAGTTCTTTTTTAGGTATTCTCTCTCATTCAAGTAAAGAGTTGAAAATATGGCTGACTTACTATTTCCTCCTTCTAATTCAATTCTCTTTTTTAAGTAAGATTTGAAAGTTTTTAGGTCAAAGACTCAAATGTTTCATCAAATCATGTACTATGCTTTCTTTGGGAATCCCAACAAGACAATTGAATTGTTGGACCTTATTTCCACTCCAATTTATCTCTTTATAACAACAATAAACATACAAAATAAAATAATTGCACTTCAATATTCCAGGGAATATTTGGGCTTTTTGCTGTGCATTTTCCCTTCTTTTAGTGAAATTTGAGATTTGCTGATCCTTCTTATCCTGTGACCTTGTGGTCCATATCTCCAGATCCTTCACAGAGGATCCATTCATCAAGCCAAAGGATGTCCTCTACATATTTACATTTCATGGTGACTAAGGAAATACTAAGTACCTACTAGGATCATATAGGATTACTCAAGGAAGACTAGAGAAGAAAGAAAATGCTGTAATATAATATGTCACAAACTAAGGGAAATAAGCCTGCATCTTATAATTGTTTATTCTGAAAAAATTAAGCATGTACTTTAATGAGGAAAAAAAAAAGTTCTTCAATTTTATCAGAGACTTTGACTCTTTCCGTTAGAGAGAAAATTTGAGCTGGGTATGGCTAATGACAGGAAAATTTACCTCTGAGCAGAACCAATAATGAGATAAATGAGATATCAAGGCAAAAAAAAAAAGAGTAATTACCCAATAGTTATATGCAACAAGAATAAAGGGCTATTTTAAAAATTCCCAACTTAGATAAATAAACAAAGGTGGGAATTTAGAGTGGAATCTCACTGAAGAAAGGGTATAATTAGAGTAATTTGGAGGAGGCAGAAGAAAGGAATAAGTGAATCATTATATAATGAAATTTTGTGCCAACAAAGTATTTTGAGGGTTGGAGGATAACTTTTTAAACCATGATTTTCTTTGCCTGTAATAGGTGTGTAAATATCAAATTATTATATTAGGAAAAGAAAAATCCTCAGATCTGTTATTGGTTTCAGTGGGAAAGAGTGGTATCTGTGTGTAGATACAGAAATTAGAATTGAATTGTTAAAAATGAAACAAATAATTGTGCTCTGTGATATTAAGGGAGATGAATTATATAATTAGATCACTTGAAGAGAAAAGTACAGTCATAACCTTGAATGTTTTTGGATAGAAGTCACCCATTAAAAAGGAATAAATATATGTAATGGATTAGAAGATGGAACCTAACAAAATTCTGACCATAGGAAATAACTAATATATAGAGATTAATATATATTTAAAGTGAAGAGATAAAATAATATTCTTTATTATTCAGTTGCTTATTAAAAGGCAAGAGTTTCAATTGATTTCAAATAATTATGGTAAAAATAGATGCTTTTAAGAGGCAATCAGGGAAACAATATTATACTTAAAGGCACCATAGATAACTAAACAATTTTGGTACTAAATGTGTATGCTCTAAATGCTATAATAACTATGTATTTAAAGGAAAGGCCAATAATTTATTAATCATGGAATTCTTTAACATTCTGATTTTGGAAAACTGACATATATAACCAAAGGATAAACTAGACAGTATCATATAAGGGAAAGAATACTCTCTATGGAGTTAGAGGAACGAGGTTCCAATACCAACTCAGTACTAACAAATAAAGTAGTAGTTGATGTATCTAATCTTCCTGTGCCTCAGTCTCCTTAGCTGTTAAGTCTTCCCTTCCCTTCCCTTCCCTTCCCTTCCCTTCCCTTCCCTTCCCTTCCCTTCCCTTCCCTTCCCTTCCCTTCCCTTCCCTTCCCTTCAGAGAAAGAAAGAAAAAGAGAGAGAAGAGATGATGGTAGATAAATAGATATACAATAATCATATACATATATTTTTTAAATAGGAGAAGAGAAGGGAAGAGAAGGGAAGAGAAGAGAAGAGAGGAGAGGAGAAGAGAGGAAAGAATAAATGAGACAACAGATTTCTAAAAAGATTGAGGCCCAGGAAGGTTAAACTATTATATCAGTTATTAAGTTATTAAGGAGTTAGTGTTTAAATCTAACTCTTCCAACTCCAGAGAAGACGAGAGAATGATAGCAGTGAGATAATGTGCCCAAATTCTTAAATGCAGTTAAAGGAAGACTTTGAGGGTCTTAACTCATGGTCCATTAAAAAAAATTAACTATATTTTAGCATAATCACATTCCTCTGTAATCCTATTAATTTTATTTTATATATTTAAAAAATTATTTTAAAAATAATCCATAGGTTTCATTAGACTGTCAAAGTGGTCCATGACACAAAAAGTTTAAGAATTATTGTCTTAAGGAAAAAATCATAACATTGATCAGTAATATTAACAGAGGAAAAAGAGAGAGTTAAAAAATTAAAAATAGAGTTTTAAAAACTGGAAACCAACAAATATAAAATCACAAAGCAAGTAAAATGGAAGTTATGGAAAACAAAGATGACAAATAGAACTGAAAATTTTTTAAAAATTGAATTAATGAACATAACAAAGGTGTACTGTGAGGGCCTATATAGTTGACAAATCATGAACTAAGCTATGATAAAATGAGAGAGGAAATCCAAATTATGAATATAAGGAGAAGAGATGATTTTTTTCGAGTCAAGAAAAATAAAGACAATTATCAGGAACTATTATGTCCAATTATTTTAAAGCAAATCAAAGGTTTATATGAAATTCAGGAATCTTTTAAAAAATCACAGAAGTCCTAGATTAATGAAATACAAAATACAATTTATAAAATAGAGCCTGAGAAAGAGAAGTTGAATAAGTCATAAATAAACTACAACCTGGCAGATGATGAGGATGCGAAGGTATGGAAAGAACACAACTCCAGGACCAGATGGATTTAAAAAGGGAATTATATTAGAATATAAGAAAACAAATAACTGCCAAGTTATTCTATATGGATACCTTTGCTGAATAAATTATGCTATATGTAATACTATTGTGGCATTCAAGATGACAATAGAGATAGTTTTGAAGAAACCTTGGAAATGATGCAGAATGAAAAGAGAAAAATCAGGAAAACAAATGATAAAATAGTAACATCATAAAGACAAATAACCAAGAGATTTAGGAACAATGATCAGTGCAATGACCAACTGTGATTCTAGGTTATCAGTGTGAAAGTATGCTATTTTCTGACGAAAAAGGATTTAAGATGCAGGATGAGACAAACATTTTGGGACAAGGTCAGCATGGGAATGGGTTTTGCTTAACTATGTATATTTATTTTAAGAGTTTTCTTTTTCTTTTCCTATTGGCAGATTGGAGGTAGGAGGAAAAGAGAATACTTAACTAAAAAATAAAATAAGAATGTAAAAACAGTAAATAAGTGGTGTTTTACCTTACTAATGAAAATTTAAATTTCCTGCATTGTTGTACCCTATGAATGCATGTGGTTATTATTTAAAACCAACAATATTTTAATTTTTCTTAAGCTAATAATTCCTTATTTACTTTGCCTAGTCTTTGTAATTGGATTTTGTTGTTGTTTTGTCTGTGTTTCTAAAAAAAATGTAATTCTTCGGTTGAAAAAAAATGGTCATTTATCATAATCTCTCTGTCTCTCAGTTTCTTTATCTACAAAATGGGGATAATGATAATATCTGTAGAATCTCTCATAGGGTTATTATGAGACTAATGAAATAGTATATGTAGAGTGCTCTGTAAAGTTTAAACCACCATATAAATGTCAATTATGATAATTTATTGTTCTTTTTTATCATCATATACTTATAAAAATTATTGAGTATCCTTAATTCATTAGACTCGGCACAGAGCATGTAAGATACTCAGCAAGGCTGTTGCATTTAGCAGAAAGCAAATTGGTTCTCAAATCAGAGGACCTCAGTTTGAATCCTATATTACTACCTTGTCCAAGCCACAGAAACCAACCTGGGCTTTACTCTACTCATCTGTAAAATGGGGTGGGGGGTGGGGAGATGGAGGAAGGGGAAAGAAAGGGGAGTTGGACTACCTGGCTTCTGAAGTCACTTTCAGTACTAGATGTCTGATTCTGAGCTATTCACTAGGATCCCTTCCAACTCTTAGTTCATGAGCCTTCTATCAATTTACATTTTCAAATGAAATATCCTGAGGGGAGGGCAGGGAATAGGCTGACCGTCTTGGTAATTCAAAGAAAGACCCATTTCTCAAAGTATCTGTTTATTCATGACATCATGCCATATGTAGACCCTGTTAATCTTTGTTTTCTTATGAGCTAAAAAGTCAGAGACAATCCTGGAGAGGAATCAGAAAAGGGATGGAGGTGGGGAAAGATTTCCTGTGCACCTATAACCCAGAGGCATGGTCAGGCAAAAGAGGCAATTATAAGATTCATCCCAGAAATCCATGGAGTAATTGTTAATTCACTGACTGTTTGCAAAATCTTGGGATAGATTAGATCGGCCTCCAATGCCTCCACCTGTTTTTCCTGAACTTTGTAGGATTCTCCTCTGCATTATTCATAAAAGAATGAGAAGATGATTTGGGCAATGCAGGTTCAGTGAGCAGAGGATTGCTGTTTCTCAGAACTAGTAGGTGTGACACAGGTAAAGAAGGTCAAGGTAAATTTCACAGATGAAAGTTTTGAGGCTGACTGATCCCTCAGCATATGGAGCAAGTTATAGAAATATAAGCCAGATCTCTTCAATAAGTAAGACCAACCAAAACAAGACTACAGGAAGGTTGGAGCTATTTTCTCTTAATGATTTCAATAAAGTTAATCCTAAAATATACTCTTGTCACATGCTTTAGAGCTACAAGATACCTTAAAGACCACTTAGTCACCCACCCACCCACGAACACACACACATACATACACTTTATAGGGGAATAAAGGGAGGACTAGAGTGAAGGTACATGTCTTAAGTCCCATAGCTACTAAATGCAGAGTATTGATTTAAAGCTAGGCATTTTCATGCCAGATTTATTCAATCAACCATCACCAATCGTCTTGACTTTTGTCTTGCCACAGGACTTTGATGACTCAGAAATAGTCAGGGTGATGACTTTGTTCAACATTGCCTCACTTAAACCCAATTCACACACAAGTCAAGACATCATCCCCATCATGTCACTGGCCTTCTTTGAAAATGAAGGGTGAACAACAATGAGTACTTGGACCGGAGTTCAAATTTTTCCTCAGATATGAAAACACTAAACAAATGTCAGCTATTCTTTGATAATATCTTTCCCATTACTTCTTGCTTGTAACTTATCATTTGTCATAGTTCTCCATTGTTAACTACAAATAAAAAAAGAAAGAACAAGAAAGGAGGTCTCTAGGAGAAAGAAACCTGACATTCGATTCTCCAGCTCTCTTCCAATGTGAAGACCATGTTTGTAATTGTAGGGCATCCTTCCTCCACATCCAAGGAGTTAATCCTCAGAGTTTAGTATATATGAGCCAAGCAAGTGGGGTTGAATTACATTTAGGGACTAACAATGGATATGTGTATGAATGTCTAGAGCCCAGGCTTGGCTGCAATGGGAGAATAATTGTTGTCTATTCCTTACATACTCTATACATGTGTTAGCACATTCTGATGCCAAGTAAAATATACACTCAGCCTCCTTAACACATAAACATTCAACATTCATAGTCTACAGACCAAACTCTTCTCCAATTAGGTTTAAACCTTGATAAAAAAAATATCATATTCAAGTCCCTAGGTGATGTGTATCAGGGAAGGGAGGAAATATCACAATGACATGGACATACCTGTGTTCAGCTAGATAGATGAGCCTGTGCCCAGAAAAGAAAATTATTATTGGGGATAAAGACATATTTGTTGAGGGGTGGGGGAATGCAGAGAAAGGAATTAGTTCCTGATCTCCTTTTTAATTAAATATATAGATATAGATTTTTTTATATTACAAATATTTACAAATTAAATTACAAATTTAAATGACAAATATTTAGATTACCCTCACTCTGTGAAAAGTCGCTTTTTAACAAAGTAAAAAAAATAAATTTAACACTACAGTAGCCTCATCTGAAAGTGCATGCAACATTACACATCTGTAGCCCTCTACCTCTTTATTCAAATTTTTTTCTTAAATTGACAAATTTAATTTCTCTCTCACACTTTCCAACTCAATAGTAAAAAGGAAACATAAACAAATTCCTTGTAACAAATATGCATTGTCAGACAAAACAAATTCCCTCATTGACTGTGTTTAAAAAATATCTATGTCTAGGGGGCAGCTAGGTGGTGCAGTGGATAAAGCACCGGCCCTGGATTCAGGAGGACCTGAGTTCAAATCCAGCCTCAGACACTTGATACTAGCTGTGTGACCTTGGGCAAGTCACTTAACACTCATTGCCCCGCAAACAAACAAATAAACAAAAAAAACCCCAAAAACAAAAAACAAAAAACACAGACAACAAAAAAATATCTATGTCTCATTCTGTATCCTAAATCTATCACTTCTCTTTCAGGAAATGTCATATTTCATCATTTTTCCTCTGGAATCATGGATGCCTATTGTGTTCATCATAGTTCTTACAGCTTCTAAAGTTGTTGATCATTATAACTCTGTTGTTCTTGAATAAATTGTTGTCTTGTTTCTATTCATTTCATTTCTTATCAGTTTATAAAAGTCTTCAAAATGATTTGGCTTTTTGATAAGTTTTTTGATAAATTGTTCTTCTGGTTTTAATGATTATACTGAATTAGTTCATATGATCTTTCTGAGTTCATTTCAAATTACCTGACTCATTTCATAGACTACAATAGTATTCCAGAGAAGCAAACCATCTGGTTGCTTCCTATATTAACTAATTATTTATTCTTGCCAAACTCAGTTTCTTTCCTGTTTAAGGAATTCAGGCACCATCATCACCCCCCAAGTTTCAGTGCTTTGGGGCAAAGCCCTGGCTATTTGACCTTAGTTATGGCTCTGTATCTCTGGGGACAGGGATGAAAAATAGGAATTCTATGCATAGACCAGCTGGCTAGTCTTCTTACTGAGCCCCTTATATCTGCTAGTCATACGGGGAACAGTAGCAACAGTTTTGCCTCCAGGCAAAAACTACCCTGAAGGAAAATGTCCTGTCTTTTGTTGGATGAGTTTTCTACCCTGCTACAAAGCCAAGAACTGTGATAAGACTTAGGCTGTGTGAAGAAAGGCTTGTGGATAAGTCTAATGTTCTATGATGCTTAAAAATTGTCTGCTAACGGGGCAGTTAAGTTTGGGAAGACCTGAGTTCAAATTTGGCTTCAGACACTTGACACTTACTAGCTGTGTGACCCTGGGCAAGTCACTTAACCCCAATTACCTCACCAAAAAACCAAAACAAACAAACAAAAAATTGTTGAATTCATATACCACAAGTTATTCAACCATTCCTAGTTGGGTGGCTACTCCCCTAGTTTTCAGCTTTTTGTCAACACAAAAAGAGTTGCTCTGAATATTTTTGACATATAGGACATTTGGGGCCATATACACCTAGTAGTGCTGTAGCTGGATCAATTTTGGTGCACTGTTTAGTAACTTTTTATGTATAATTTCAATGTGCATTCCAGAGGGGTCATACTCATTCATATATTCACCAAGACCTAATCAGTGTGTATATTTTCTTGAAGTCCTTCCGAATTTATCGTTTTCCTTTTTTTTTGGTCCTCTTTGCCAATCTTACAGGCATAAAGCAAGGCTTAAAATCGCTTTAATTTGCATTTTTCTAAGTGATTTGGAGCATTTTTTTCATATTACTATAAATAAACTGCATTTCCTCCCTCAATAACTGCCTGTTTCTATTCTCTGATCATTTATCAGTTGAGGAATGACTCTTATTATCAATATGCTTACTGATCCCAGAATCTTAGAGTGTCCAGGTACCTGAGAAGCCATCTGGTGTAACAGGTCCCTGGACAAAGATTCCCTCTACAACATTAATGACAGTCATCCAACCTTTGCTTAAAGGACTCCAGAACTGGGAAACCCATCACGTCTTCAGCAGTTCTTTCCACTTCGGATAGCTCTAATTGTTAAGAAATTCCTTTTTACATAAAGCCTAAATGTTATTCTTTGCCACTTCTATCCATTGTTCATATTTCTATCTCTGGGACCAAGCAGAACAAATCTTATCCCTTTTTTATATTATAGCATTTCAAAAAGATAAGGAAAGCTGTCACATCCACTTACGTATTTTATCTAGATCAAACATTCTTGATTATTTTGACTAGTCCTCATAGAAGCAACTAGGTAGCAGAGTGGACAGAACTCTGGATTTGAAGTCAGGAGGACTTGAGTTCATAACTGGCCTCAGACACTTACTAGCTATATTACTCTGGACAAGCCATTTCATCCCACCATGCTTCAGTTTGCTCAACTGTCAAATTGATACAATAATAGCACCTTTATGGCAGGGCTGTTATGAGGGTAAAATGAAGTATTTATAAAGCAGTTCAGGGCTATATATAAATGCTAGTTATTTTTGTGATTATTATCTTAAGGACACCACAAGGCAGCAACCAACCTGGTTACCCTGTTATCCTCCTTTAGATAGTCTATATGAAAAGATACCCTTTAACTTATCATTTTTACAGTGAACACCTTTATACTTCATAACGTGTTGTTGTTGCTATCAGGGAGGGATAATATCTCAACATGTTATAAAGTTGGGCTAAATCTAAGCAGATAAATTTTAATATACATAAATATAAAGGCTTATACTTGGATCCTTCTAATCACCTTCATGAGTATAGGATGAGGGAGGCATGGTTAGATAGCATATTATCTGAAAAAGAGCTGGGGTTTTAATGGACTATAAGGTCAATTTGAGGCATCAAGGTGAAATTGCCATTATAAAATGCTAATAAAATCTAAGGTTTCATGAAAAGACACAATGTCTAGACCTAGAAAGATTATATTTCTACTATTCTCTGCTCTGATCAGACCAACTCTGTAGCAGGATGCACATTTTAGGAAGGATTTTGAGAATGAGAAAGGTAACAAGAGGATAGGATCCAGGAAGGAAAAGGCGCTTGAGATCATATGATGTTAAGATTAGTTGAAAGAATTAGGAATATTTAGCCTGAAGAAGAGAAGATTTAAGGAAGTATTCAAAAGCTGCCTTCAAGTATATGGAAGGCAAACAAGTATAAGCAGAGCTCCAAAATGGTCTTCTTGGACCCAGAAGACAGAACCAGGAGCAATGGGTGGGAGGGTCAGATAGGCACAGTTAGACTTGATATACAGAATCACAACCTCACCATCAGAGTCAGCTCAAAGTGAAATTAGGGTTTTCTCAGAAGGTTACTAGGGTGCCTCACACCAAAGGTCTTTGGTCATTCATTAATTGGCAGGTATTCTTTAAATGGTCTTCTTGTCCATAAAAATAATGAATTGACCAGATAGCCTCTTGGTTTCACTCTTCAATCTTGAGATGTCTTTTAAGTGACTTCTGATCAATTGAACATTTGATTCCTTTTGCTATTTTAGCATAATTAAAATTAAAATTCACTGTGTTATTTCTTTTAGTATATGGTATATTTTGAGAGGTAATGAAATAGAATAATTGGAAGCAAAAAAATGAATGTTAAAAAAAGAATGTTAAGACCAACATGAAGCTGAAATTCTATGTTAGTATAGAATTAAGAGGTTATTGAGTTGGTAGAAAGTACAAATCTGGTAAGAGGATTAAACAATTCTAAAAGTACCAAAGACCATAAGATCCATAAGATAAGTAATTTAAGGCAACTGTGTGAAATTAACTAGCAAAGTCATGTGGTTGTTGCCTCTAACTGTATAATTTTCAGAATATCAAATGATTGCTAATTCGCACAAGTGAAGAAATATTTTTGATACACCCAGGACACAAATGAATAAAAATGAGAGAGTGATACAATGGGATGGCCAACAATATAACCTGATGAAAATTTAATCATGAATAATGCATCTCATACAGGTGAGGAATAATGAATTAATGATTCAGGACATGACTAGAAATGTGAGGAGAGCTTGTTTGTCACTAGTAATAAGAGAAGGTGGCATTTGCTACCTGATAATACAGGTGGTGTCTGTGACTTTCATATTTATATTATAATAAGAGATGAAAAGCTTTGCTCAGATGTCCTCTCCTCTCAGTCAGGTAGGAATCCTGCAGAGAGCTGTGATTTCTGTAGGAAGATCAGATATTTGGAAAGATGGCATCGCAACTCAGCATATAGAAGATCCAAAGAGCCAAATAAGGCTTCATGATCCACATTCCAGATAAGGATTTAACAAAATGCCTGCATGAGAAAATTCTGAAGGTCTATTCTCATCTTGTCTTCCCCACAATCCATGAGTGAGTTGTCCTTTGCTTTAAAGTTTCATGAACTTGTTACAGGTATCTATTACAGATGTCTCCCCTGACCTGGACAGAGCTTATAACCTACACCCAGGAGGCCTGGGTTCTAATCTAATCTAGGCTCTGTCACTACCTAGTTATGAGACTGTAGCCAAATCCTTTTGTTCATCTGGCCTGTTCCCTCATTTGATAGATGAAAGGGTAGGATTAGGTAATCTCTAAGGTACTTTTGAAGATGCAGTATTTCTGTACCTATGATTGTTTGCAGTTTGTTAACCTTGAGTCTATATTTGTTTTTTGTGTAACCATTTCTTTATTTGAACTGTCCCTGCTAATGCACTCTCTCTCTTGCTCTTGCTCTCTGTCTCTCTGTCTCCATCTCTCTCCTCCCTCTCTCTCCCTTGTTTCCTAGGTTTATTTTATGTGTTTTATTGGTGCCTTTTGTTTTTCCCCATTATAGCCTTTCCCTAATATACTGTCCCAATGAGGCCCTCCCTCATAACACAGAAAAAAAAAGAAAGTTTTAAAAAAAGGCCAACAAAGTGAACACATCGAGCAATGAATACAATATTCCACGTACAGACTCCCACTAGTCTACTGAGAGAAGGGATGTTGTGTTTCATCATCTGTTCTTTGGGAACAGGATTGGGCATGGCAATTCATTTGAATTCAACTGCCCTTTCATATATTTGTATTTATGTTACTATCCTTACTGTGCATCTTGTCCTGGTTCTGTTTTCTTCCCAGTCCTATTTGCAGATAGAAAGCTTCAGAGCTGACGGCTGAGGTGATGGTCTGTTCATGTTTGGAATGGGATAGAATAGGAATTTGGAGCCCTTTCTTGTCTGCTTAAATGTTTTGGAATCATTATTCTTAGTTCTGCAAGAATCTTGCTTCCTGGCCCCCACTCACTGCCGTTTCCCCCTACCATCCGTCTGGGAACACGGCTTTGCTTCTGTGAACGTTGAACTGAAACCAGTAGAGTGTCAGCACTTAGCCCATATGTTCATTAGCAGTGAATCTGTAATTAATTTCTTATGGTTTGAAGCTAATGAGAATGTGGCTATATGTCTGTGGGTTTATATTTTTTTTAATGGTTGTTTAATTATTTTCCTTATTTTGGGCTGGATTGATTAATGAGAGAAGCCTTATTTGGCTCTCTAATGTTGATACAATTATGACAGTTATGTATCTGCAATACATAATTTATATATATATATACATGTGCATATGTTTACATTTACACACATGTGCATACATACACATGTATGTGCATGTTTATCTGTATATGCATCAAGTGATCCATCATTGGTACTACAAAGGAAATCTAGTCTGGTATTCTGGTCCATTACTCTGAAGGTCTACTGAAATAACACAATGAAGGCCTTTAAATCTTATTTCAGGATTCTGTCCTGAAGCTACATCAGTGGTGAAATAGTAAAAGTTTTCTGCACCAACAACACTACACTGCTGTATATATGGAGGAGGATTTGAAATGAATATAGCTAGAAATGAAAGCCAAGGACAAAACTGACAAACAAATTTGCCTTAACCTTATTGGTTCTCAATGATAACATTATAGATCCATTGGAATATAGAAATCTTAGAAGCAAACCAAGAGCACAGAACAAGCAACATGTAGATAGGTAGGTAGGTAGGTAGATAATTACCTTTTCTAATAGTTGAAAGGAGTGACAACTGCATTCAGTTCAATTTAATAAGGGTCATTTAGTAGAAAGGGAATTGTTTCTGGCATCAAAGGACTTGGGTTCAAATGATGCTGATGCTTAATACTTCTGTGACTTGGCATAAATCACATAACCTACAGGGGATACACTTTCTATTCTGTAAAATAAAGTGGTTGGACTGGATGGTCACTTAGGCTTCTCTTTGATTTTGTTTGTTCATTTCTAGAATTGGAATGAGGGACTTCAAAGGTCATCATTAACCCCTTTATTTTACAGTTGAGGAAATTGACCCAGGTAGTTTAAGTAATTTGCCAAGGTCTCATAGGTATTACATATTGGGGACAACATTTGAACCCATGGCCTTTGACTCTGCCAGTGCCCTTGTACAACACTTAATAGATTGGACTGAATGTGGTTCTCAGTTCTTTCCTTTTTTCATCCATTACATAAGGTATAATCAAACTACCCCAGATCTTCTGACATCAAGAAAAATAACAGGGTCAAGATTTAGAACAGGAGGGAACATTAAAGATCATCTATTCCAATAATAACTTATGTTTAAATAGAATTTTTCATTTTTTCAAGCTCTGTGATGAGATCAATTAAAAATCTGTTTCATGTGCCATTCTGTTACTAAGGAGGCAGTCACTTCAGATTCTGAATCAAAGAGCCCAGTTTGGGTAAACTGTCACAGGGCTAGGAAATTAACAACTTAGGCCATTTCATATAGCTCAAGGGAAAAAGAGGGAGGTAGGCTTTACCACACTCCTAAACGGAAGAATGATATTTTAAAGTGGGAACACTCTAGTGTGACTGACAGGAATCCATCCTTTTCTCAGTCCTGAAGTATACCAACAATAACACTCTGGCATTTCAGAGGATTATGACTAAAGTACAGATCAGGAATGAATGCTAGAGGCAAGGGGCTTTTGGAAGTTGCATGACCAGTCCAGAGCAGTCAATGACATCATTTTCCCCATCAAAGAAAGATCTGGGATCTGGGAGAGGTTGCCAGGGATTAAGATAGGTTTTATTTATTTTTATTAAAAACATTTTGCAGGGTAATGAGGGTTGAGTGACTAGCCTAGGGTCACACAGCTAGTAAGTGTCAAGTGTCAGAGGCCAGATTTGAATTCAGGTCCTCCTGACTTTATCTACTGTACCACCTAGCTGCCCCCAAGACAGTTTAAAAAGCACAATTGGAAGGGATGCCAGAAATCATCTTATCTGATGTCTCACCAAGGGCAAGCATCACTTTTACCAAAGCTCCAATAGATTCATCCTTACCCTTCTTCTGCAATAATAGCCAGTTGGGATCACACCAGATTTAGTAGCTTCTACATTAAAGGACTGGAGGGCTTGCAATGTGATACTCCAGAAGGCAAAGGACCTAGCATTACAACCAAGAATAACCTACCCAGCAAAATGGAGTTCCTGGTTGGGGCGGGGGGGGGGTGGTGGGGAGGATTGATATTTAATCGAATAGAGGCCTTTCAAACATTCCTGATGAAAGACCAGAACTGAGTAGAAAATTTGACATTCAAATACAAGATTCAAGAGAAGCGCTAAAAGAAACATTAAAAATAATTATAAGGGACCCCACAAACTGCTTACATTCCTATATAAGAAGATAATACTTGTAAATCCTGAGAACTTTATCATTTTTATGACAATTAGAAAGGGTTACATAAACAGAGATCATGGGTATGAGTTGATTATGTTGGGATAATCACCAAAAAAAATGAAGTGGTGAGAAAGAGCGATGCACTTGGTGAAGGAGGGAGAGCTTTTATAGTAGAGAGGAAAATGGGGGGGCAGTGAAGGGCAATTTCACTGTAATTGGTTCAAAGAGGGAAGAATATATATATATATATATATATATATATGAATTCAATTTGTTTTTTTACCAGAGACACAAGAAACAGAAAGACATACACAGAGTTAAAATAAAGGGCTGGAGCAGTATATAATATGCTTCAGCTGAAGTAAAAGAGATAGAAGCAGCAATCAATTTCAGACAAAGCAAAAGCAAAAAATAGACCTAATTAAAAGAGATAATCGGAGAAATTGCATTTTGCTACAAGGTACCATAGATGATGAAGCAATATAAAAATACAGTAAGTTTATTTAATAAAGGTTTCTTCTCTCAAATATAAGAGCCATTCTCTAATTGATAAATAGTCAAAGGATATGAACAGGAAGATTTCAGAAGAAGAAATCAAAGCAATTTATAGTTATATGAAAAAAATGCTCTAAATCACTATTCCTTAGAGAAATGCAAATGTAAATGACTCTGGGGTACTATCTCACATCTATCAGAAATGACAAATGCTGGAGGGGATGGGGGTAAATGGGTACACTAATGTACTGCTGGCACAATTGTGCACTGCTCCAGTCATTCTGGAGAACAATTTGGAACTAGGCTAAAAGGGCAATAAAACTATGCATACCTTTTGATCTAGCAACATCACTCCTAGGGCTATACCCCAAAGAGATCAAAGAAAAAGGAGAAGCTATATATGCAAAAATATTTCTAAAAGCATTTTTTGAGGTGGCAAACAATTAGAAATGGAGGGGTTGCTCATGAATTGGGGGATGTCTGAATATCCCCCATATGTTAGATCATATGTTTTGGCATATGATTATGATGAAGTACTCTCATGCTCTAAGAAATGACCAGGGGGTATTTTTAGAAAAAACATGGCAAGACCTATATGAATTAAGGCAAAGTGAAGTGAGAAGAACCAGGACATCACTGTGCACGGTAACAGCAATATTTTAACAAAGAACAGCTGTGAAAGACTTGGCTATACTGATCAATGCAATGATCCAAGACAATTCCAAAGGACTCATGATGAAAAAATGCTATCTACCTCCAGAGAGAGAAGGGCAAATGATGAATTCTGAGTGCTAATTGAAATATAATTTCCTCACTTTATTTTTATTGCCTTTTATTTTTGCAATATGGCTAATGATTTCACATGCATAATTGATATCATATTGCTTGCCTTGTCAGTGGTTGGGTGTGGTGTGCCAGGGAGGGAAAGAATTTGGAACTCAAAATTTTATGCAAAGAATGTTAAAATCAATTAATAATAATTTTAAAAGAAAAAAAAGCAATCATATAAAAATAAACATCACTTGAGACATTGAAAAAAATGCCAATAGTATAATGAAAATTAAGGAACAGTCAAAAATTTAAAAAGTGATGGTCTAAAGTAAAAACAAAAAAAGTTTTAAAAGAGCATTTAAGCCTTCTCTCTGCTGCTTCTTCACCTGGAAGCACTCTCCTCACCCCATGCTTTGGATGCTTTGGTGACTGGTTGTCTTTTGGAGGCTTGTGGCTATAACCCTGGTTCTTCAGTTCTCTCATTTTTATCTTGGAAGAGAAACATTATGGGGTAAATTTCCAAAGAAGAAATTTCTCCTCTGGAAGAACTGGATCTGTGGCCCATTTTGACCCTATTTGTAATAAGTCTATATTCAAGCTGCTAGGGGCTCATTCTGATTAAAATCAATTTTGTCTTGACAGATGGCCTTGAATTTTTGGAAGTTTTCACATGGGACCACAAGACGAACATTATATTTGCCGCTAGCCATTTATTTTGCCTTTTTTCCATTGTGCCAGGTGGTACTGCATTTGGCTAGTCCTCATTTGGTCTTTGGAAATAATGTAGACTCTCCCTACTGTATTCCTCCATGCCCCTAACTTTTCCTCAATCTCCCTTACTATCAGTGCTTTGCCTCTGAGTTTACCTGTAAGTTATTCTGGGTATGTTATGCTTGTACATATATGCTTGTACATAGTTGCTCATATATTGTCTCTCCCATTAAATTGTGAGCCCTGTTAGGACAAAGGTTATTTTCACCTTTCTTTGTATTCCTACCACTTAGCACAATACCTGTCACATAATAGACACTTAAAATGCCTCTTGGCTTGACTGGAATTGATAAATGATAGCTTCCTTCCTTTCTCTCCTCCAAGGTCTTCTCTCCTAAGAGTTAACTATATGTAACTCCTTCATTCATTTCTTAGATGGTATAATTTCCAAACCTCTCACTATCACGGTAACCTCTGTTGGTGAGATCCTAGCTTGTCAATTAGTCTTTTAGCAAGAATTGACCATCCTGATATCTTAATTCAAAGAAGCACATTTGGCTACAGAATGAGACTTGGACATGTATGACATCACTAGAATATGCCAATAGAAAGGTATATCTCACTTCAAAAGGAATATATGAGATCAAAGGGGCAGTGAAGTCACATTGTATATCTAGAAGGTAAATTTCTATGTGAAAATCTACAAACCAGAGGGAATAGAGAGCACTGGGGAAAAAAAATCAACGGAGAGAATAAAAAGTATTATCTCAGTAATATTATGCTATCTGTTACTGTACAGGAAGAAGGAAATGGATGGTAAGTTCTTGATGCAGATCATAAAGCTTGCATGGAGGAAAGATATAATAGTGATGAGGGATTCCAGTTACCTGGACAATTGCTGGAGGGCTCTCTTTAGTAAAAGTTAGTTGCTCAGATATTTTTTATTTGATTGCTGATAACTGGATCTTTCAGAAAGTGGTAGAAGCAATGAGGAAATCTATCCTGGATCTGATTCTTCCTAGCATAACGAAGAACTATATGCTAAAGTAAAAATAATGGGAACTTTGGACTGAAATGAATGTACAATCTTGTGGTTTATGATCAATAAAAATAAGTAGGCTGAATAAAGTAACAACTCATTTATATAGAAATGTTAGATTTACAAAACTCTTTTTTCCCAACTGCCATGTGTGATAAGCAGTACAAGTGTTTCTCCTCCCCATCCCCCCAATAGGGACAGAGGCAAAAATATGACTTACTAGATAGAGAGAGGGACTCAAAGTTGAGATGATGTGGGTTAAAATCCTATTTCTGATATATTCTGGCTATATGACCCTGGGTAAGTCACTTACCCTCTACTACTCCTAAGTGACTCTCTAAGACTAAAAGTTGCAGAGAAGGTGCCAACTGCATTGGTGGAGGAGTTTCCTTACCCATGAGTTCCCTTGTATTAACAGAAACAAAGGAACCAGATCCAATGGGATCCAAAGAAATGTACTTCTACTACACAACTCAGGGAGTTGCTGGGAGCAAAGCAACAATTAGCTTAATCTTTTTGTGTGTGTGAACTTTTTTTCATGAGGCAATTGGCAATAAGTGACTTGCCCAGAGTCACATGGCTAGTAAGTATCAAGTGTCTGAGGATGCATTTGAAATCAGGTCCTCCTGACTCCAGGGCTGGTGCTCTATCCAATGTGCCACCTTGCAGCCTCTAGTCTAATCCTTAAGATAAGGACATGGACACTCAGAGAAATAAATTGAATTGCCCATTGTCACAATTAGAGTTGTGATTAAAATCCAGGACTCTTACCTCTTTCTTCCTTTTTTTCTTTTTTTCTTTATTCTTTTCTTTCTTTCTTTCTTTTTTGTAGAAGTTACCTTTAATTATGGGCAAAGAAGACTAGATCAATGTATATACACATTGAGTGTATATAATTACTAGTCTCTTTTTTAACAGTTAAACTAAATTTGTCCTGGGAAAAGATATTTTTTAATATTTAGAATTTTATTTTTCCCCAATTCACATGTAAAAACAAATTTTACCATCGATTTTAAAAAAACTTTGTGTTCCAAATTATCTTCCTCCCTCCCTCCATTCCCCCTTAAGAACTCAAGCAATTCAACATGTTATACATGTGTAGTCATACAAAACATTTCCATATTAGTCAGATTGTGAAAGATAACAGCCAAAACTTTAGAAAAAGGAACTAACAAAAACATTTTACTTCAATCTGTATTCAAATACCATCAGTTCTTTCTCTGTAGATAGATTGCATTTTTCATAAGTCCTTCAGAGTTGTCTTGGATCATTATACTGCTGAAAAAAACTGTCATTCACAGCAGATCATCTTATAATATTGCTGTTATTTTGTATACAGTACATTTCACTTTGCATCAGCTCATGTATGTCTTTCCAGGTTTTTCTTATAGCATCCTGATCATAATTTCTTATAGCACAATAGTGTTCCATCATAATCTTATTTTGTTTAGCCATTCCCCAGTTGATGGGCATCACCCCAATTTTGAATTCAACTTTAAAACAATCTCTTTTAGGATACCAACCTAGTAGTGGTATTGCTAGATCAAAGAGTATGTTTGGTTTTATAGCCCCTTGGCCATAGTTCCAAATTGCTCTACAGAATGTTTAAAACACTTTACAACTTTACAAAGAGTGTATTAATGTCTAATTTTCCCCATATCTCCTACAACATTTGTCATTTTCCTCAGCTGTCCTATTATCCAATCCAATAGGTATGAAGCAGTACCCAGAATTGTTTTGACCTGAAAAGTTCTTGTCTTTTGATCATCTATCAATTGGGGAATGGCTCTTATTTTCACAAATTTGACTCAGTTCTCTATGTTTGAGAACTTAGGCTTATCAGACAAACTTTCTTCATATTTTTTCAGTTAATATTGCTAACTGTATTTCCCTCTATCCTATTCCCTCCCCTTGATATTTACTCTATTTTCTATCTTCTTTCACCCTATCCCTCCTCAAAAGTGTTTTGCTTCTGACTGACCCCTCCCCCAATCTGCCCTCCCTTCTTTCATCCTCCTTCCCATCTTATCCCCTTCCCCTCCTACTTTCCTGCAAGGCAAGATATATCACTATACCCAATTGAGTGTGTATGTGATTCCCTCTTTGAGCCAACTCTGATGAGAGTAAGGCTCACTCACTCCCCAGCACATTCCCCATATTCCCCTCCACTCCATAACCTTTTTCTTCCTTCTTTTATATGAGATACTTTACCCCATTCCACCTCTCCCTTTCCCTTTCTCCTAAGTGACTCCTAGTGCATACCTCTCAGTCCTTATTTTTTTTAAAGATATCATTCCTTTATATTCAAGTCACACCTGTGCCCTCTAAGTATATTCCTTATAGCTGCCCTAATAATGAGAAAGTTCTTAAGAGTTAAAGTATCATTTTCTCATGTAGGAATGTAAACAATTTAACTTTTTAATATCCCATATGATTTCTTTTTCCTGTTTACCTTTTTATGCTTCTCTCAAGTCTTGTATTTGAAAGTCAAACTTTCTATTCAGCTCAGGTCTTTTTATCATGAATGCCTGAAAGTCCTCTCTTTTATTGAAGTCCCATTTTCCCCCCTGAAAGATTATAATCAGTTTTGCTGGGTAGGTGATTCATGGTTGTAATACCAGTTCTTTTGCCTTCTAAAATATCATATTCCACGTCATCTGATCCTTTAATGTATAAGCTGCTAGATCTTTTGTTATTCTGACTGTGGCTCCACAATACTTGAATTGTTTCTTTCTGGTTCCTTGCAATATATTCTCCTTGACTTGGGGGCTCTGGAATTTGCTCTAATATTCCTGGAAATTTTCATTTTGGGATCTCTTTCAGGAGGTTATCAGTGGATTCTTTCAATTTCTATTTTACCTTATACTTCTAGAATATCAGGGAAATTTCCCCTATTTCTTGGAAGATGATGTCTAAGCTCTTTTTTGATTATGAATTTCAGGTAGTCCAATAATTTTCAAATTATCTGTTCTGGATATATTTTCTAGGTCAGTTGTTTGGCTTTTCAAGATGTTGACTTTTTCTTGATTTTCCTGTATCTCATTTCTCTTTCCATTTTTTCCTCCACTTCTCTTACTTTATTTTCAAAGTCCTTTTTGAGCACTTATATGGGCTGAGACCAATTCATATTTTTCTTGGAAGCTTTGGATGTAGGAGCTTTGACCTTGCCATCCTCCTCTAAGGGTGTATTTTGATCTTCCTTGTCACCAAAGAGACTTTCCAGGGCCAGCATTCTCTTTTGTTTGCTCCTTTTCCTAGCCTATTTCTTGACTTTTAACTCCTTCTTAAAGTGGGGCACTGATTCCAGGATACATTATCCCAAGCTTCAGGAGGTCCAAGGTGGTATGGTTTAAGAGGCATGTTCACCACTTGCCTGACCTGTGCTCTGGTCTGCAAGCAACTACAGGCCTGCTTGCCTTTTAACCCAGAACAGAATCCTGTTTCACTATGGCTGCAAGCTTTGGTGTGCCTGCAGCCCTCTCCCACTTGCTGCCACCCAAGATTGCTTTCCATATCATAGCACAGGCAAAATAACAGAGTCCCACCTCAGTGCCAGCAGAGGCCCCTGTAATTTCCCCCTGGTCAACCACTCAAACCCATCACCATCTCTGAGTTCCAGAAACAGCCACTGATGGTGATGATTCCAATGCTCCTGAGGCCTGTTTCTCTGGGGCGGCCTGCCTGGGGCTAGATCTATGGTGGCATGGCCTTCACAGGTCTATGCTTCACTCTCACCCCAGTACAACAGACCTTTCCTGCCAACCTTCTAAGCTGCCTTTGGCTGGAAAATGATCTCAACCTTTCCTTTTTTGGGTTCTGCTGCTCCAGGAATTATCTTATGGCATTATTTGAAGGTATTTGGAGAGGTCTTGGGGGAGAACTCAGGGAAGTCACTGCCTTTCTTCCACCATCTTGGCTCCCCCCACTTGACTCTTTCTAAGATACCATACTGATATGTCCCCAAACACTGAAAGACAGATTTCAGCATTCCAATACTAGATATATATCTTTCTTTTTTATTTGTGATATATAATTAAATTTTATACATATATCAAACATAGATATAAAATATATATACACACATATATGACATATAATGTTATTTTCTGTTTTTATGTTTAGATATACATATATATATGTATTCTAGTACATATAACTTAGTATTTTAAATCCTTTCTCTTCTTTTTTTTGCATAAACAGGTAGTTGTCTTTTTTTAATACAGTTAAATAATTGTTTTATAAATAACATACATATCAATTTATGTAAATAATATATTTGACAATTTTGTTTAAATAGAATTACTCTATAAATAAGACCTAAATAACTCATATATGTACAACACATGTGTGTGTGTGTGTGTGTGTGTGTGTGTGTGTGTGTATATATATATATATATATAAATACATCTAGTACACTCCCTAGCACACCCCTCCCCCACCTATGATCTATGATTCTAGAGGGAAAGTTACCTTTAAAAGGTGGTAGCTAGGTAGTTCAGGGAATAGAACATGTCTGAACTGGAATTAGGAAGACATGAATTCAAATCCAGGCCCAACACTTATTAGCAGTGTGACCCAGGAAAAGTCACTAAATTACTCTGGTTGCTTCAGTTTTCTCATCAATAAATTGTAGACAACAACAAGATTGTTGTGAGAATAAAAATAAGAGAATATTTGTAAAGTACTTTATAACTGTTAATTCATTATACAAATGATTGTTATTAGTGTTGTTTTGTACTGTTGTTTAAAAGGATATGATTCCATTCTACAAGTCTTTATTAAGCATTTACTCTCTCTGTGTATATATATTTATATATGCACACACATATACACCTACACATATATAAATACACACATGATATATAACATATATACATTGTGTGCATGTGCATATATACACACATATAAAACTTATTAGCTACATATCCCTGGGCAAGATCTGCACTGAGGATATTTGCCCCAAAGGTGAGTATCCTGCCTATTTTCAGCTTGTTTGGGCTTTAGTGTTTTCCAACTTATTGGACAATATATTTAAATATATGTATATAGCAGTGCTCCCTCCCCCCTTCTCTCTCTCATATATATATATATATATATATATATATATATATATATATATATATATATATATATATATATATATATATATATGTTTGTGTATCTATGTATTCATGTGCACATATGTAGACACATAATATAGATATTCTGTATCCATAATATATACACACATAGGTATATATACAGAGAAAGAATATCTATGTACATAAAATATCTGTATATAAATAGAGAATCTGTACTTATAGACAGAAAAGATCTTTCTAATTTCAAACTCAGAACTCCATTTACTATATAGTCCTACCCTACTAAATACTAAGGTCAACAAAATGGGCTCTAGAGGAAACTCAAAGATGGGATCAGGACATTATTTAAGATAGGTGCTATTATTATAATAATAGCAGATGACAGAAAGGCATTACCAATCAATTCTAGCTTCTGTCTTTTCTACCAAAAAAAAAAAAAGATCCTCTTCATCTTGGAAATGGTAGAACAAAAATAATTAACAGGAACTGAAATTCAAGATAAGCGAGAAGGTGGTGGTTGAGGATTGAGTTCCCCTCGATGTATTCAGGTTGCCAAAGACTGACAAAAAAAAATGCTATTTGGAGTAAGGGAAGGAAATGTAGATACAAGTATTTAGGTACTACCAATAACCTTTGAAAATTTATGAAGACCAGGAAAGTTGCCACAGACCTGAAGATAAGAAAATTTCCCAGTCTTCAAAAGGAACATGAAAGTGTATTCTCTAAACTATAGGTGATAAACATATTTTTTTTTTGCTATTAGAAAACTTCTACAAGCCATTTGGATGTCTAGTAGTTATAAAGGAAAAGTATTGATCATGATGAGGCAGCATGGTTTCATCAAGAACAAGTCTCACATACTCTAGATCAGGTGGGATTTATACTAGGAATTCAGGGCTGGTTCAATATTAGGAAAATTATCATCATATTTTATCAGATCAATAACAAAACTATCAGAAATCATGTGATTATTTCAATAGATACAAAATAGGTTTTTGACATAATACAGTACCCATTCCTAGTAAAAACACTAGAAGGCATAAGAATAAATGGAGCTTTCTTTAAAATAAGTATTATCTATCTAAAACAACCAGCAAGCATTATCTGTAATAAAGATACGCTAGAAGCTTTCCCGATAACATCAAGACTGAAGCAAGGGTGCCTATTATAACCAGTATTATTCAATATTGTACTAGAAGTGTTAGCTATAGAAATAAAAGTAGAAAAAGAAATTGAATGAATTAGAACAGGCACTGAGGAAACAAAGGTACCTCTCTTCACAGATGATACAATAGTATACTTAGAGAATCTTAGAAAACCAACTAAAAAACCAGTTGAAACAACAACTTTAGCAAAGTTGTAAGATGTAAATTAAACCCACACAAATTATCAACATTTTTATATATTAACAACAAATCCCAGCAGTGAGATAGAAAGAGAAATTCCATTTAAAATAACTATAGACAATATCAAATACATGGGAGTCTACTTGCCAAGACAAACCCAGGAACTATATGAACACAGTTAGAAAATACTTTTCACAAAAATAAAGTCAGATCTAAACAATTGGAAAAATATCCAATGCTCACAGGTAAATCAAGAAACTATAATAAAAATGACAACTCTACCTAAATTAATGTACTTATTCAGTGCCATACCACTCAAATTACTCTCAAAACCCCTATTTCATAGAGCTAGAAAAAATAATAACAAAATTTATTTGGAAGAACAAAAGTTTCAGAATATCAAGGAATTAATGAAAAAGAAAGCAAAGGAAGGTAGCTTGGCCATACCAGGTGTTAAACTATTTTATAAAGCGGCAATCATCAAAAATATTTAATACTGGTGAAGAAATAGAATGATTTATCAGTGGAATAGATTATGTACACAAGACAGTAGCAAATAATCATAGAAATCTAATGTTTGCTAGACCCAAAGACCCTAGCTTCTGGGGTAAAAATTTACTATTTGACAAAAACTGGTGGGAAAACTAGAAAACAATATGGCACAAACTAGGTATAGAACAACATCTTACACCACATACCAAGAGAAGGTCAAAATGGATACATGATTTAGTCATAAAGGGTTATACCATAGACAAATTAGGAAAGGAAGGAATAGTTTATCTGTCAGATCAGTGAACAATGGAATAATTTTTTGACCAAACAAGAGATAGAGAGATTTATGAGATGTAAAAAGGATAATTTTGATAATATGAAATTTAAAAGGGTTTGCACACATAAAACCAATGCAACCAAGATTAGAAGGGAAATGGAAAGTTGGGAAACAATTTTTATAGTGAGTGTCTCAGATAAAGGCCTCATTTCTTAACTATATGGAAAGCTGAGTCCGATTTATAAGAACGCAAGTCATTTCCCAATTGACAAATGGCTAAAGGATATAAACAGGCAGTGTTCAGATGAAGAAATCTATAGTCATATGTAAAAATGCTCTAAATCACTAGTGATTAGAAAAAAGCAAATTAAAGCAACTATGAGATACCATCTCACACCTATCAGATTGGCTAATATGAAAGAAAAGAAAAATGATAAATGTTGAGGGGATGTGGGAATATTGGGACATTAATGCACTGTTTGTAGAGTTGTGAACTGATCCAACCATTCTGGAGAGCAGTTGGGAACTATACCCAAAGGACAATAAAAACCCACCAAAAAACCATACCCTTTGATCCAGTAATGGCACTACTAGGTCTGTGTCCCAAAGAGATCAAAAAGCCTTAAAGACTTAAGTGGACTGATGTAAAGTGAAGTGAGTAGAACCAGGAAAATATTGTGCATACTAACAGCAACATTGTGTGATGAACAACTATGAATAACTTAATTCTTCTCATCAGGACTCATATTGGAAAATGCTATCCACATCCAGAGAAAGAACTAATGGAGTCTGAATGCATATCAAAGCATACTATTTTAACTTTTTTTTTGTGGCCTTTTTTCTTTTGGTCTGTTCTTTCTTTATTTATATTGAATTTAAAATAATAATAGACATTTTTATTTAGAGTTTTGAGTTCCAAATTCTATTCTTCCTTCCCTCCATCCCCTCCTTCCTTCTCCCTCCCTCAGGTGGTAAGCAGATAGTTATACATGTGAAATTATGTAAAACAATTGTCAAATTAGTAATTTTGTATAAGAAAACTTGAATAAAAAAATGAAAGCAAGTGAAAAATAGCATGCTTCAGTCTGTGTTCAGTCAATATTATTTCCTTCTTTGGAGGTGGATAGTATGATTTATCATTAGTCCTTTGGGATTTTCTTGGATCATAGTATTGCTGAGAATAGTTAAGTCATTCACAGTTCTTCATTGAACAATATTGCTGGCACTGTGCACAATATTGGTCTGTTCTTTCACAACATGACTAATACGTTTTAATAATCATGTTTTACATGATTGCACATATATAACATATATAAAATTGCTTACCATTTTCTAAAGGGGGAGTGGAGAGAGATAGGGAAAAAATTGGAATTCAATTTGTTTTATGAATGTTAAAACTGTTTTTACATGTAATTGGAAAAAATTTTAAAAACTATTTAAAAAGAACAAGTCTTGCCTGATGAAGCTCATTTCACTTTTTAAAAGGATTACTAAGGTTATAGATCAGAATTGTAATATGTAATGTTGACTTAGACTTCAGCATGACTTTTAAAAATATTTCATAGATTAGATGACAGTACTATTAAGCAGATTAAGAGCTAGTTTATTGGGCAAACTCAAGAATTAGTGATTGGGGGATCAAAATAAACTTGGAAGGTAAATAGTCTGCAGAATTCCTCAGAAAGTTTTTTCTTGGCTATGCTCTATTTAATATTTTATCAATAACTAGAAATAAGGAATAGATGACATGCTTATCAAATATGAATTTGATGTGAACCTTGGAGGGAGAGCTAAAAAAATTGGATGACAGCATCAGGATCTGAAAATATTTTGACAACTAAAAGTGAATGTGATAAGATAAAATTTAATAGAGATAAATGTAAAGTTTCTGCACTTAGGTTTTTAAAGAAATCAACCATACAAGTACCAGATGGGGGAGATATGGCTAGTAAGCAATCCATAAGAAGAAACTGATGAGTTTTAATGGCTTGCAATCTCAGTGAGTCAACAGTTTTATATGGCAGCAGCCAAAAACCTAATAATTTCCTGAGATAAATTGACAGAACTATAATGTACAGAATGGACATTATATATGGTCTTTCTGTGCCTTGCCCTGATTAGAATACATATGGAGCTCTAGACACCACATTTTAGAAAAGATACTGACAAATTGAAATGTGTCCAAAAGAGGGTGATGAGTGAACTTAGAACCTACCCTCTTTCATCATACATTTTAGTTTCTCTTCATCATATCATCTTCATATTTGATATAAATGCAATATACTCCTTTATCTGAGCCTGTAATAAAAGTAATGAAATTCACAGGGTCAAGGATGGATAAGACTAGAGAACTGACACCAAGCTGACATCAATCCATTGAAGGCTTTTCTTTGGGTATAATCATTCAACTGGTTCTGAATTCACCCAATTGAACTATAATTGAACATGCATCTCTTCATCTTGCCTCTTGATACAATGGTCAACATTGCTGCTTGGCTGCAACACAGATCTACCTAAGATATTTTACTGAACAATCATTGTGACCCTGTTTAAAAAAAAAAGAAATGCAGTTAGTCTGTAGGATCATCTTGGCTTTTAGTGGTCACTGTTGCCAAATACTCATAAATTATTTGCTTTAAAAATGTTTCAGAATTTTTGTTAAGATCAGGGTAAAGCCTACTTTATATAGTTAAAAAATTTGTGCTCTATCCAGTTTTGAAAATCAGGACAGTATTTGTCCATTTCTAGTCTAGGGCACATTTCCCATTTTCCATGCTTTCTTTTTTTTTTAATGGTCTATATATTACATTTTTAATATTTTAATTGTCATTGAGATTTTATTTTATATCACATTCAATCATGACTATATTCTGCATCCCTCCACTACTCAGTGACCCATTACTTATAGGGTAGAGGGGGGATTTGGTTCTCCCTCATAACAATCCTACTCACTTCAGTTGTTATAGTTACAGGATAAAATCTCACACAGTAAAGCCATCTTGTCTTAAAACCCTAATATCCTCTCATGAAGTATTAATATCTCTAATTTGGGTTATATGTGAGAAACACCATTTCCCTAGGTGACCTTTAAAAACTAATTGATTTTCTCATCATATTTGATACAGATCTGGTTACTATAATTACAAAGCTTTGTTTTTGTTTGTTGATGATTTTTCCATGTATACTAAATGGTCATTGTGCATATTGTTTTTCTGGTTCTGCTTACTTCACTCTCCATCAGTTCATATGTCTTTTATGATTTCTGAATTTTTCATATTCATTGCTCAGCACAAAAATATTTCATTATATCCCTATACTATAATTTGTTTCCTTTTAAAAGTAAAGTAATGGGGCAGCTAGGTGGTACAGTGGATAGAGCACCGGCTCTGGATTCAGGAGGACCTGAGTTCAAATCCAGCCTCAGACACTTAACACTTACTAGCTGTATGACTCTGGGCAAGTCACTTAACCCCAATTGCCTCACCAAACAAACAATCAAACAAACAAACAAACAAACAAACAAAAAAAGTAAAGTAAAATCCCTCAGGCAACATCTGCAAGGTGCTATGGTATTGTTCAACAGGGCTTGGACACTTTGTAACTACTTGACCTTAGATAAACCACTTAATTTCCCTTGGGATTCAGTTTCATTATGGATGACATAGAATGGAATTAGATCAGGATTTCTTAAAATTTTCCATTCATGACCCCTTTGTGCCTGAGAAATTTTTACACTTCCCCAGGTATATAGGCATATTAAATAGGTATACATAACTTTTTTTTAAAAAAATAAAAGCATTTTATTATTTTCTAGTTACATGTAGAAATAGTTCTCAACATTTGTTTATATAAGATTTAGAATTTCAATTTTTTCTCCCCCCCTCCCCTAGACAGCAGGTAATCTGATATAGGTTATATATACATAATATTAAACATATTTCTGCATTAGTCATGTTATAAGAGAAGAATCAGAGCAAACAGGAAATACCTCAAAACAGAAAAACAACAGCACCAAAAGAAAAAGAAATAGTATGGTCCAATCAGCATCCATATTCCACGGTTCCTTTTTTTTCTGGATTTGGAGAGCCTTTTCCATCATGAGTCCTTTGGAACTTTCTTATACCATTGGATTGGTGAGAAGAATCTAGTCTATCACAGTTGATCAACACATAATGTTGATGATACTGTGTACAATGTTCTGGTTCTGCTCATCTCACTCATCATCAGTTCATGCAAGTCCTTCCAGGTTTCTCTGAACTCCTCCTGCTCATGGTTTCTTACAGCACAGTAGAATTCCATTACATTCATAAACCACAACTTGTTCAGTCATTCCCAAATTGATGGATATCCCCATAATTTCCAATTCCTTGCCACCACAAAAAGAGCAGCTATAAATATTTTTTGTACATGTGGGTCCTTTTACCTTTTTTATGATCTCTTTGGGGAAAGGACTCAAAAGTGGTATTGCTGGGTCAAAGAGTATGCACAGCTCTAAAGCCCTTTTGGCATAATTCCAAATTGTTCTCCAGAATGGTTGGATCAGTTCACAGCTCCACCAACAATGCATTAGTGTTCCAATTTTTTCACAGCTTCTCCAACATTTATTATTTTCCTTTTTTGTCATATTAGCCAATCTGATAGGTATCAGTTGGTACCTCAGAGTTGTTTTAATTTGCATCTCTCTAATCAAAAGTGATTTAGAGCATTTTTTCATATGGCAATAGGTAGCTTTGATTTCTTCATCACAAAACTGCCTGTTCATATCCGTAGACCATTTCTCAATTGGGGAATGACTTGGATTCTTATAAATTTGATTTACTTCCCTATATATTTTAGAGATGAGGCCTTTATCAGAAGTACTGGCCATAAAAATTGTTTCCCAGCTTTCTGCATCCCTTCTAATTTTGGATGCATTGCTTCTGTTTGTACAAAAACTTTTAAATTTAATTTAATCAAAATCATCTATTTTGCATTTCATAATATTCTCTATATCTTGGTTGGTCATAAACTGCTCTCCTTTCCAAAGATCTGAAAGGTAGACCATTCCTTCTTCTTCTAATTTACCTATGGTATCACCTTTTATGTCTAAATCATGTCCCCATTTTGACCTTATTTTAGTATAAGGTGTCAGATGTTGGTCTATGCCTAATTTCTGCCATATTATCTATACATAAGCTTTTACTGTTGCCATTTTTTTTGCAACCCTTACATTCAGTTACACAACACTACATGTGGTTGTGATCCAGTGTTTAAGAAGCTAGAGACTAGATGACCTCAAAGGTCCCTTCTGGCTCTAAATCTATAATCCAATCATCCTGTGACTTCAATTCTTTCAGGGAACTAGCCATTCTTTTATCATTTTGTTATATAATGTGGGTTTCATTTTCCTGCTAACCACTTTTATCACTGAATGCCTTCCAACAGAGTCTGGATCACCACTTGTCAAGAATATTATAGAAAGGAATTCTGCTCAGGTGGAGGTTGAGCCAAATAAAGTGTAAACTGTCTCCCAAGTATGAGATTCTTGGTTTCTGGATTCATTATTCTT
This sequence comes from Dromiciops gliroides, assembly GCF_019393635.1. Classification (NCBI taxonomy): domain Eukaryota; kingdom Metazoa; phylum Chordata; class Mammalia; order Microbiotheria; family Microbiotheriidae; genus Dromiciops; species Dromiciops gliroides. The sequence continues at coordinate 163,670,191 of NC_057866.1, read as the reverse complement.
CCCCTTTAAAATTTGGTGTATTTACCTTCCACCTCCTCCTTCTCCTCCTCTTCCTCCTTCTCTTCCTCTTCTTCCTCCTCTTCCTTCTCCTTCTTTTTACTATTATTTCTCTTATTTTCCAAGATTTTTTCCAAAGATTTTCCAAATCTTTTTTCAAACATTTCTGAAAAATGGTACCCAATAACACCTTTACATTTTCTAATGAAGATGAGACTATCAGAACAACTAAAAAGTCTTTTAAAACATGTAAGATATGATTATATTAGAGGTTGGCTATGTAACCAGCTAGAAAATTTTCTGAAAAATTTTGTTTTTGCTGTTAAGACAGTACTTAAATTTCTTCTTGTAATTGAGTTGCAAAGTGATCATTTTTTTTCAACATAGAGTTTCCATTTTTAAGAGTTGTAATCGTGCTTAGAAAATTCTGGTATTTAAATGTTTTAAATGCTTTATTGATTGTTTTTCTAATTTTTACATTGCAAACATTTATAGATTATCCTTACTCCATGAAAAGCCTTTTGTAATAAAGTAAAATAGTTAAGTAAAACTAATGAAAAGAGTGACCTCATCTGAAAGTGCACTGAATGTTTCACAACTGTAGCATCCCTTCATACCTATCTATTTTTTTAATTAAAAGAAATCTCTTTTCTTTTCCTCCCATATTCCATGCCATGGGAAAAATAAATACATTTTTGATAACAAATATGCAGGATAAAGCAAAACAAATGACTTTAAGGACTATATACAAAAATATATGTCTCATTCTGCTCTCTAAATTTGTTGTGACTCTGTAAGGGATAGCATGCTTCATCATCATTCCTTTAGAATCATGAATGGTCACTGTATTGATCATAGTTCCTACAGCTTTCAAAATTGTTTCTCTCTATAGAAAGATCCTGCTTTTTAATGTGTTCATATTTCCTGGTTTGTATAGTGCCTTCAAAGTTAATGGAGGATGGAATCAGAGAATAGAGACCAGGCTTTGAGCCTTGGTCCCATCAGCTGTCAGGATTCTGAAGGGAATGGCTCAACTGTCCCTCTCTAAGACACTAAGAAAAGCAGTGATGTGTTTCATCTCCCTTTCCTCCACTCTTTTTCTTCCTGCAGCTGGTGGGCATTTTGTGTAAGATTTCTCCACTATTTAATTTGTTCATAATAGTTTATATAGTACTTTGAAAATCAGTTCACCATAGGTAAAACCTGATTTAATTGTGAATAAGGAAGAAAAATAAGAACTTTGGGGGAGAGTGAGAGAGAGACAGAGACAGAGACAGACTGAGAGAGAGAAGAGAGCAGGAGTGAGAGAAACAGAGAGACAGAGAGAAAAACAAACATAAAGAGATGCTCTTTATGGATTACCAGATAGAGGAAGAGGAGTTTCTCCCTGAACCCTGGTTGGGGACTTGAGACAAATGATGAAGAGTGAGGTTTTATTGTATTTGTATCTCTTATAAGTTAAGAAAACCTAGGTGGTGCCATTGAATAAGGGACAGAGTAGATGTTTAGGCCAAAGGAAGGATATATCCCCTCTGCTCACTGAAGGAATGAGTTAGGAGAAAGTGTCTAATCTGTTTTATTTTGTAATGATTGCTATGTGTAGCTATTTTAATAAAGAACAAATCAGTTAAAAATGCTTAATTCTAAACTTAACCATGAAACATGCCAATCAACAAAAAAAGAGGAAAACCTTTTTAATAACTCCTAGCATTTAATAAACAACTGTCAATTCAATGTGTTTTTTAAAACACCATATTTTTTTTGTGTGTGTGAGGGTTAAGTGACTTGCCTAGGGTCACACAGCCAGTAAGTGTCAAATGTCTGAGGCCACATTTGAACTCAGGTCCTCCTGAATCCAGGGCCGGTGCTCTATCCACTGAGCCACCTAGCTGCCCCTAAAACACCATATATTTTTAAACAATGGAAAACAAATGATGTGAACTGCATCTCCAATAAAACATGCTATATCATGGAGAACATATGGATCAAGAAACCTCTGGTGTCTCTACTTACAAGAAAAGTACATATGAGAAGAACAAAATTGTATCTTAAGCACTGAAATTTCAAACCTCAATTATTGAGAATAAAAGCAAAAACATTGTCAATTATCCTTGTGCTTTGTAAAAGAATAAACCAACCAAACAAATGAAATCCAAAGATCTTTAGCTTTTGTTTTGTAACATAAGAAAGCCATTCTGTGTCTCTGGCCATCTAATTGGGGCAGCTCCTCCAAAGTAAATTAACCACTTCAAGTTTATCATTAGCAAAGGGGATGACCCAAAGTTCCTGGTCTAATAGTTGGCAATCCTCAATTTATACAGACCAAAGTGATGGACAAAGCTCTAGGATTGCTATTGAAATTGAGGAATTAAATATATGCACATCTCATTGACATGAAAGCATTCACTCAGTGCCTGAGCATTTATTCCCAGAAAACAGTTTAATTTCCCTAGCTCACCAGGGTATCTAGCCAAATATCATTAATATATAAAACATTTCCATTCTGCAATATTCAATATGTTAAATATTCAAAAATATCCAAAATATGTGATTAAATATTAAACTTCTACAGTAAAAAGGCAGCATACCAAGATCCAGTGTATACAACAAGTGGGGAGGAAATATTCTCTCTTCCCCATAAAGCACTGGACAAGATGAGAAAATGCACTGAAAATAAATGTATTATTATAATGGAGAGTTAATGTTGATTTACAAAAAAGCAAGCTGTGCCTTAACAATCTAATACAATTTTCTTGAGCAAGGGCATGAAGAATTTATTTAGGGACAACAGGGCCAGTGACCATATAATTTCCCTAGGCTTTTGGAAACAATCTGATCTAGTAGACTGCAAAAGAAGTAATCAACAAGGTTACCAAGTCCGATGTGAGAGGGTGAGATATTTAAATTAGAAAAAAAAAATAGCTTGAACAATGAAGAAAGAAAGTAATCGAGAATGGCAACAGTTTAGGACTAACTAATGGACTGCTACAGGAATAAATAGTACAGCTGATTTTCCATTCACTTTGTCCATCAATGACCTGGAAGAAGACATGTGCATTAAGATGATCTAATCTCCTGATAAGGGGATAGTTGGGGTATTGAAAGGGGGCAGTTACAAAAGACTGCTTGGAATAATAACTTGAACAGACTAAAAGCATGAAGTGCTGAGGAGCTTATTCAATTCAATACTGAGGAAATTATTCCAAGAGCATGAAATCACAAAAGGTAAGAACATCAATGAGGGGTATGTGTGTGCGTGTGTGGGTGGTGGGGGACATCTTTCAACATTTTGATAAACCCAGTAAATCAATGTGAGTAAACCCTCCAGACCAATGCACATCTGAAGAAAAATATATAGAGAATATTGTAACTGATGCTTTAAAACAATGCTATAGGAAGTGGAATGAAGAAAGACTGCCATCTATGGAAATTATGTCAATGACATATACAACGTGTAATTCATTGTATTATAGAATCTCAGAATGTTAGAAACAGAGAAACCTTAGAGATTACGTAGTTCAACCTTTCATTCAAAGATGAAGAAAAATTAAGAAGGGTGATGGTTCATAAGACTCAAAGACTCAATTTAAACCCAGATCTTATTAATCCAAGGTCACCACTCTTTCCATCACAACACTATCCTGCTGCCATAAGAAGTCATATGTGGAGCTGATGTCTGGTAAATCTTGGATTTCATTTTGAAAGTGATATTCTGAAGACTAAGACGATTCTTCCTTTCTCCAGAATTCTTTCTTCATCTAACTCCTGGTCCCTTGGAATCTCTAGCTTCCATCAAGGCTTAACTCATGAAAGCTTTTGCAAGATACCTTTTCTGATCCTCCTCGTTATTAGGGCTCCTTTCCTTTTCAAATAATCATGTACAGATTTATGTGTATAAGTTTATCTCGCCAGGAGAGTATAAATTCCTTTGAGGAGAACTTTTTCCCCCCAGTCTTTGTTTCCCCATCACATAGCACAGTGCCTTGCACAAAGTAGGTGTTTATTTGATTGATTTTCCTTCCTCTTCCAAAAAAAACAAAAACAAGTTGTATGTGGTATGTACTCAACCCTGACGATGAAAGGAGGTTATTTCTAGATGGATTTGTGTCTTTCTTTTTTTGGATTTATGTCTTTCTAAAGGAAGGAAAAAAATAAATGACTAATGAACTGAGATTAATTGAGAAGAAACTTTAAAACAAATTATTATGTTGCCTTGGAGGTAATTTTCCAGCCTGGGATCAGTATGGTACAGGGGAAATAACTTGGAAGGCCGAACTCAGTCATTGGATCTGAGTCCAAAGCCCTTCTCTGCTGCTTCCTTGACAAGGCACTTTAACCTCTGTGAGCCTCATTGAGATCACTGGTGATTGAACTAGGTGATTTCTTGCTCTTGATCTATGTATGAGTCTATGATCACTGATAAGTAAAAAGTCCCTTAAGCTACACGGTGTCAAAGTATTGCATTGAATGACAAATTCCTTTACTATAATAGTTTTTTTCTAGTATATCAGAAACTTAAAATTGACTTAGGGAACAACAACAACAACAACAACAACAACAACAACAACAACAACAACAGGTTAGATCACAGAAATGAAGCTTCTTTGCAAAGAGTTTGTTGTAGATGATCAATTTGATTTGTAATCAGCCAAAATGCTATTTAAACAGTAAAAATAAAGGAGTAGATTTAGGAATATAATCTTGAATGTGATAAGGGAAATGCAATTATTATTTTTTCCTTTTCCTTTTCCTTTCCCTTTTCTTTTCTTTCTTTTTGTTTTTTCTTTCTTTCTTTCTTTTTTTTTGCAGAGCAATGAGCATTAAGTAACTTGTCCAGGGTCACATAGCTAGTAAGTGTCAAGTGTCTGAGGCTGGATTTGAACTCAGGTCTTCCTGAATCCAGGGCTGGTGCTTTATCCACTTTGCCATCTAGCTGCCCTGAAATGCAATTATTCTTAATTTTCTTCTCTATAAAGTAAGATTACTGGATTAACTAATGTCTAAGATACTGTCAAGTTTAAAATTTTATGACCATATATAACTCCATTCAGTCATTTTGGGTAATCAATCAAATAAGTCAAAGGCAGGGCCCTATTCAATCCAGTTTCTTGTTGCCTGACTATATAAAAGACATGTAAAAGTAAATAACAATACCTTATTATTCTATGAAACAACATTAATAACAAGAAAAAGAATGAAACACTAGTAAAGGCATTCTTGACATTTATGCACATGAGAGCAATCTCCTATATTTCTAGGGGACTTATTATCTAACTCATTTAATTTCTAATGCCAACAGGAGAAAATGAACATTTTGTTTCTTAAGATGACAGTTATTTCAAAACTCAAAATTCCATTGATAGACATTTACTGAGATGCCTGATGCAGAATTACTGCATTGGCTATATATATTCTGAAACCTCTCACTCATTTCTGGAGTTCTTAGGGCACAGCCATGACTCTTGGGTTTGATGATAGTGGGGCCATATGACTCCTTGGGGTCCTTTTCTGTCTAACTCTGTCCCAGAAAGCCCACGTTGGTTCTCCTTATCATTTGTGCTCTCATTCTGTCTGTTCTAGCTGTTTTCCCTACCTCTTTAATTTTTATTATTTTTGAGTCCTTAGAAATCCTTACATGGTGACATCATCATACCATCATATGCATCCTTCTGGGAAATGAATGAATGAATGAATGATTATTAAACACTTACTATGTGCAATACAGCAACAAAGCAGATGGTAAGTCTTCTTCTTTAATGTCATTTACACTGATAACATCATATCAGTTTTTGATGTTGAATTATTTGACAGTGCCAAGAACTTTGGTGGCAAGAACTTTCCATTCTGAGTCTTTGGTAGCAGAGGCTGAAGCCAATGTAGGAGCAGTTGTCAGGTTGTAGCAACACAAGAATGACTTCCCATGATGATAGGTGTGGTTACTGGCTAGAAGTACAGCTATTCCCAAGGCTCTTGTTTTTGGGATCTTGAGCTGTCTCAATCAGGGTCTAAAGGGACATGATTTGACTTGCCTGTCACAAGCTGCCTCCTCTTGCCCCTTAAGGTGTCTTTTTGCTTCATCCAGGCTGGTTCACATGCCCTGTGGGTAGAAGTTGGGAAGAAATGTTGTGCATAGAATTTTTCAAAGAAAGAGACTTCTGGGGCAGCTGGGTGGTGCAGTGGATAAAGCACTGGCCCTGGATTCAGGATGCCATGAGTTCAAATATGGCCTCAGACACTTGACACTTACTAGCTGTGTGACCTTGGGCAAGTCATTTAACCTTCATTGCTCCACAAAGAAAAAAAAAGAAAAGAAAAAAGGAAAGAGACTTCTTCTACACTAAGTATATGTGGGACATGAAGTCCTAGAAACTTGCCCACTCTACTATATCATGAATACCTTGTTCAGCTATACACAGAAACAGCAATGTTGTAACTATGATCAATTATGAAAGACTTAGGTACTCTGTTCAAGACCATGATCCAAGAGATTCCAAATGACTTGATGGAAAATGTTGTCTACCTCGAGAGAAAACTGATGAAGCAAGATTATAGAATGAATCATACTTTTATCACTTTTTAAAATTTTTCTTATTTGCATATTTTCTTTTCAAACATGTTTTATATTATTTCAATGTATATTTTAAAATTTTAACACTTATTTAATATCTTATTTTTCCCCAATTTTATGTAAAAAGCATTTTTTAACATTCATTTAAAAAATTGAGTTCCAAATTTTCTTCCTCCCTCCCCTCCCCATGTTGAGAAGTCAAGCAGTTTGATATAGCTTATACACATAGTCATGTAAAACATATTTCCATATTAGTCATGTTGTGAAAAAATACAGATTTTTAAAACGCCTACAGGAAAAATAAAGGAAGTTTTTAAAAGATATGCATTCAGACTCCATTCTTTCTCAGAATATGGATAGCATTTTTCATCATAAATTCTTCAGAATCATCTTAGATAATAATATTGCTGAAAATAATTGTCATTCACAGTTGATCAATGTATGTATAATGTTCTTCTGGCTCTGCTCATTTCATTTTGCATCAGTACATGCAAGTCTTTCCAGGTTTTTCTGCTCATTTTAAAGCACAATAGTTCTCCATAATAATGATATACCACAATTTCCTCAGCCATTCCCCAGTTGATCTGCATCTCCTCAATTTCTAATTCCAGAAACATAGCTGCTATAAATATTTTTGTCAATAAAGGTTCTTTTCCTTTTTGTTTTTTTTAATCTCCTTGGGATATAGACCTAGTAGTGGTATTGCTGGGTCAAAGGGTCAAAGCCATGTATACATGGCTTTATATCTTTTTTGTACATAGTTCCAAATTATTCTCCAAAATAGTTCAATCAATTCCCAACTCCACAAACAGTACATTAATGCCTCAATTTTCCCACATCCCCTTGCACATTCTAGTATTACTTTTACTTTAGTATTACTTTAAGTATTAGGATTTTTATTATTTAATCCTTGTAAAAATAATACCTATGTCTGTTCACTTAAAACATTATCTGAATAAAATAAAAATATCTGTTAAAAAGTGTTTTGCTTCTCACTTTTACTTCCCCATATCTGCCCTCCCTCCTATTAGTTCCTACCCCTCTTATTCCCTTACTCTTCTACTTCCCTATAAGGTAAGATTTATTTCTATACTCAACCACTATAAAAGCTTTTCCCCACTTATTTTATGTGAGATAATTTTCTTTATTCTATCTCTAATTCTCTCCTTGCATTCCTTTTTCTCACTCTTTACTTTTATTTTTTAGAAAATCATCCCATCATATACAACTCATACTTAAGCCTTCTGTCTATGTATACTCCTTTAAACTACCCTAATAATGAAAATGTTCTTAGAAGTTATAAGAATCATCTTCCCCCCATATCAATGTAAACAGTTTAACCATATTGATTGAATCCCTTAGGATTTCTCTTTCTCATTTACCTTTTTATGCTTCTCTTGAGTCTTGTATTTGAAAGTCAGATTTTCTATTTAGCTCTGGTCTTTTCATCAGGCATGCTTGAAAGTCCTTTATTTCATTCAATATCCTTTTTTTCTCCTCAAGGATTATACTTAGTTATTCAGGGTGGGTAGTTCTTGGTTGTAGTCCTAGCTCCTTTGTTCTCTGGAACATCATATTCCAAGCCCTCCAATCTTTTAATGTAGAAGTTGCTAAATCTTGTGTTATCATAACTGTGGCTCCATGACATTTGACTTGTTTCTTTCTGTTTGCTTGTAATATTTTCTCCTTGATCTGGGAGCTCTGGAATTTGTCTATAATATTCTTGGGCATTTTCATTTTTGGGTCTCTTTTAGGAGGAGGATTCTTTTGATTCCTATTTTACCCTTTGGTTCTAAAATATAAGGGTAGTTTTCCTGTATAATTTCTTGAAAGATGATGTGTAGACTCTTCTTTTGATCATGGCTTTCCGGTAGTCCAATAATTCTTAACTAATATCTCTTTAATCCATTTGCCAGGTCACTTGTTTTTCCAATTCGATTTTTCATATTTCCTCCTGTTTGTTTTCATTCTTTTTGTTTTGTTTTACCGATTCTTGATGTCTCATGAGTCATTAGCTTCCATGTGCCCAATTCTAATTTTGAAAGAATTTTTTTCATCATTGAGCTTTTGTACTTCTTTTTCCATTTGGTCAATTCTGCTTTTTATGGCTTTCTTCTCTTCAGTAGATTTTTCTGCCTCTTTTACTAAGCTGTTGACTTTTTTCATGATTTTCTTGTACCACTCACATTTCTTTTCCCAATTTCCCCCTACCTCTCTTATTTGATTTTTAAAATATTTTTTCAAGCTCTTCTATTAATTTTTTTGGCGGTCTGAGACCAATTCACATTTTTTTCTTTCAGGCTTTGGATGTAGTAGTTTTGACTTTGTTGTCTTCTGAGTTTGTGTTTTGATCTTCCCTCTCACCATAGTAAGTGTTTATGGTCAGAATCTTTTTTGCTCATTTTTAATACCTATTTGTTTTTTTAAACATATATATCAATATTTTACATGCAGATATTATATAAGCAAATAATCATATACAGCAAGTGTCATAAAATAATGGAATTTGGCAGATGCCCAGGCATCCCACCTGAATGATCTAGTACTATTTGGGAAACTAGATAGGGATGATTGGATATGGGCTACACCTGGCCTGCCCTGAGTTACATATGCTGCTAATGTCAGCAGGGGAACTATTCTCCAACATCCAGCTTGAAGGACCTCCCTTTTGGTGGAGGGAGAATAAAAGTAGAAAACGGAACACTCGCTGAGGGGAGCTCATCTTTCCTGTTGGTGGGCTTCCTGGAGCAGACTGCTGAGTGGCTGCACAGCTGTTTCCTATTGAAACTACGGACCCCAGGTGGTGAGTTAATAATGAGTCTGGGGGCAGCTAGGTGGCACAGTGGATAGAGCACTGGCCCTGGATTCAGGAGGACCTGAGTTCAAATCCAGCCTCAGACACTTGACACTTACTACCTGTGTGACCTTGGGCAAGTCACTTAACCCCAATTGCCTTACCAAAAGAAAAACAAACAAACAAACAAAAAAGAAAGAAACAAAATCAGGTCCAGCTCTTGGAATTAGCTGAGCTGGAAGCAAGTTTGGGGATTGTGTCAGTCTTTGCTAGAGCCAGGGAGCTTATCCATTTTTCTCTTTCCCCATTCCCTTGTCATTGGCTTAATTAATTTCAACTTTGCTGTGTTTTTTATTTACATTAATAAAACCTGATTTGTTTGTGGAAAAGAGGCCATTAAAATCCTTTCTTATTGGCCTGGGAGAAATAACTAAAAAGGTAGTTCAGAAGGGAGGAAACTTTGGACCTAGAGGTCCCCCATTATTTCCTGAACCCCAATATTATGGCAAGCCACCCAATTAACTCTCCCCATATTGAATTTGGCCCCTACACAAGAAAAACATTGCAAAACTATCAGGAACAATGCCAATAGAGTGCTAACACATGCACGATAATTAATGTATATGTAGATAATGAACAGTAAAATAATGCATGGCTAATAGTTAAAGTTAGTGTCATGTAGATATGATAATGATTTAATACCCATTTCTTGACTTTTAACCTTATATTAAAGTTGGCTCTTCTCCCAGCATAGAAGGATCATTGTCTCAAACTTCAGGGTTTTATTTTTTGTGCAGTTGTTTTCAGAGTTTCTTTTGGTGTTCTTTAAGTTTTCAGTTCTTCCAAGCTAGTATACTCTAAGGAATGGTGTTTACTACTCTCATGGCCTGTGTTCTGGTCTGTGAGTAACCACAAGCAATCTTGTCTGCCCTGAAACTGCTACCAGGGTTCCCACTCCCCTGATGCCACAGGCTCTGGAATACTAGTATTCCTCCTTGCCCTGGGACTGCAACCCAGGACTGAGACCTGGATGCAAATATGGGCAATGCAACAGAGTGCTGTACCCTGTGCCAGAAAACGGACCATGTAATCTCCTTCTGACCAGTTGTCCAATCCCCTTATGGTCTGTGGGTTGAGAGCTCTGGAAGTAGTTACTGCAGCCACTGATTCAGTTGCCCATTAGGCCTGTTGCTGGTTGACTTGCATTTGGACTATCTTGGTGCAGCATGTACTGGGCTGCAGTCCAATCTCACTTAGGTGAAACAGACCTTTTCTTCAAATCTTCTAAGTTGTTTTCGGCAAAAATAAAAGAAGTTTTATCCTGCTCTTGTGTGGGTTCTGCCACTCTAGAATTTGTTTGAAGGTGTTATTTAAAGTTGTTTGGAGGGGAATTTGAAAGAATTGAAGTGAGTCTCTGCCTTTTCTCTGCCTTCTTGGCTCTGCCCCCCCTCACATGTATAATTGATTAATATTGCTTGTCTTCTCAAGGAATGGAAGAGAGGTGAGAAGGAAGGAGAAAATTTGGAACTCAAAATTTAAGGAAATTAATATTAATTTTAATATAACTAGGAAATATTTAACAAAATAAAATAAATGAATACCTTATTCAGGATCATGAATATAGAACATTGGAAAACATAATTCCAGATTCATAGAATCTTAGAATTACAAAAGACCTTAGGAAAACATCAATTTAGAACCAAAATTTTGGAAACTGGGGCCTAATATGATAATAATAGCTAACAATTTTTATGGTGCTTTAAAGTTTATAAGGCACTTTTTATATTCATATGTAACTCATTTGATTCTCACAACAATCCTGTGAAATAGGTGTTATTTTTAACATTATTTTACAGATGAGAAAACTGAGTTGTCCAGTTCCTTGTCAAGGATCATATAGCTGGTAAGTGTCTGAAGCAGGATTTAGAAATAGGTCTTCCTAACTTAAAGTCTAAGACTATTTACTAACTGAGATTAAGTTACAGAACAATCGCAGATCTAATTAAGGGGTGAAAACCCACACTGAAGATAAGATTTCCAGTTGGTAAAGGCTTTAGAGATTATTTGGGTCATTTCCCTCACTTTTGCTGATGAATGAAGCTTAGATAGGAAATCTCAAGTATACATAGGTTTTTTTTAGCATAGCAAAGATTCAAACCCAGGGCTTCTGGCTTCGGATTCAGTGCTCTAATAGCTACTGAAGCCAGAGCCTCTCAGCTACCTAATGTAAAGAATCCAATTTTTTTTCCCCTATTAACTAGACAACATGAGAGATCAGTGCTACATTTATTTGTCAAACTCTTTGTTCTTCTGCAGTAACAACCTAATTTGTGTCACCTTGCTATCTTCCACTTAGATACCATTAGAAAATAGCTTAAAACCTTACATTTTTATAATTTTCAACTACCCAGAGACATTTTCCAAACTCTAGCTCTTAGCTCACCTACTACTACTACTACTACGAACAATACATATTTTCATGGCATTTTCTCATTGACAAAGCATTTTCCATTTTCCTTGTATCTACTCTGCTAGAAATACTAAAGGTTTGGATACTTCACAAAATCACACTGCCAGAAAAAGGCATGTCATTCTGAATATAAGGCCAGTGTTTTTTTAATTACCTCATGCTCTAATCCAATATATCAAATTAACTAATTACCTCATGCTCTAATCCAATATATCAAATTAACTAAAAAAAATTGGTGTGGAAGGGGAAAAAGGGAATTGCTAATTGCAAGGTGTATCTTCTGCAAAATCCTTGCATTCAGAAATCCATAATTCCCTCTTTTGGTTGTTTGAAATTAATTACTAAGGTTGCAATAGTCAGTAAATAAAGCTTTATTGAAGCTTATTTTATTTACAGAAAAAAAAAACATGTAAGAATGAAATTAGATCAATATTGTTGAAAGAACAGCCCGGTGTTTCCTAATCATTGACCTTGAAATGGATTCAAAAAGTGAGAGATTTGTATATGCCACAAGTGAAGAGGTAAATTGTTAAGGGTGGCCTGTGATATATTTTCTAAAGGGATTATGGTTTCATAAGGATATTATGAAATAGAGGTACCCAGATGAATTATACTTTAATGAAGCTCTTGCTTTTTTTCCAAATTGGATTTCCCAGGCTTCCACTGACCACTTGGGATGGTTGTGTGACCTTCAAGTCTCTCTGGATAAAATGTCTCCTCTTATGAAGTGAGATAAGAGAAGGAAGCAGAACTTTAGAGTTGAATGGTCTAATGCTAGTTGCCAGCAGCATGTTGGGAGACTCTTTTTTATCCCTTCATATTTAGCAATCAGGGCAGCTAGTTGCTGCAGTGGATAGAGCACCAACCTGTAGTCAGAAATACCTGAGTTCAAATCTGACCTCAGACACTCACTAGCTTTGTTACCCTGAGCAAGCCACTTAATCCCATTTGCCTCAGGTTCCCCATTTGTAAAAAGAGCTGGAGAAGTAAATGGAAAACAACTCCATTATCTCTGCCAAGTAAACTCCAGGTGGAATCATGAAAAGTCAAACATAACTGAAATGACTGAACAACAAAAAACATTTATGTAGCACTTACTATATGCCAGGTACTATGCTTTATAATTATAATATCATTTGATTCTCAAAACAACCCTGCTATTATAAGGTATTATAATTATCCCCATTTTGCAAATGAGGAAACAGAGGCAAATAGAGGTTAAGTGACTTTCCTAAGGTCACACAGCTAGTGTCTGAGGCTGGATTTGCATTCAGGTTTTCCTGACTCCAGGCCCAGTGCTCTACCTACTATGCCACCTGGATCATATCAGCTTTGGGCTCACCAGTTTTCTGAGATAGTTCAGACTTTTCTAGCTACAACACCTCTATACACCAGTTCAAAACTGGCCAGAAATTAAATTTGTTGGGAAGCATTTGATAATGCCCCACCCACCCACCCACTCTGGCATAGTGGTTACCCTGGTTTCTCAAAGCCCAGGGCAGCAGGTTAGAAGATCTGAGAAGTGGTATCCAGTTGAAAATTTTTTGAGTATGTAACTCAGTATTGACCCCATGTCCATCATCTGAGGATCAGCCTGGCTTAATTCCAGGTGGGCTAAGGGTGCTATGTTTGTTGTTGTTATTATTGTTTTTGTTTGTTTCTTTGTTTTTTCTTTTTTTTGACTGGATCTGTGATTTCATTGGTTTAGGGATCTGTAGGTGGGGGACTTCTATCAATGTAACTCTGAACTTTCTCTTTAATTTAGAGTATTTTGTTTGTTTGTTTGTTTGTTTTGCTTTTTTGCAGGGAAATGAGGGTTAAGTGACTTGCCCAGTATCACACAGCTAGTGAGAGTTAAGTGTCTGAGTCTGGATTTGAACTCAGGTCCTCCCGAATCCAGGGCCCATGCTTTATCCACTGAACCACCTAGCTGACCCCTAATTTAGAGTATTTTAAGTTGATTGGAGAACTGAGAGGTCACACAGGGTCACTCAACCAATTTAAATCAGAGAAGAAACTTCCTAGTTGGGAGGTATATTTTTGTCCATATGACCTCTCAAAGACAATCTACAAAGTTAAGGGGGATTGGAAAAAGTATCAACAAAATTATAGATCATTGAAATATTGAAGTGAGGTATGACATTTGTTCTTTATAAACAGTTGGTACTTGAGGTATTTTTTTTTAATTTGCCTGTTCTTTACTAGTGTTTTTCTCTAATATTTTTAAGATTTTTAACTTAGAATGGAAAGAAAACTGTCCAAATATTCCATCCCATTCCATGGTGGCAAAAACTAATTGCCAAGACGTTTTAAAACTAGGATTTCATTTTGTTGTTATTCCTTGTGGATTGTGAGACTAGCACGCTGGGAACCTAGCTGTTCCTGAGTACTGGCATTGTTGGCATTTTGCAGTGAAGGAGAATTTGTTTCCTACTGCTAGCAAAATCCCAGGTCACTATGACCTTTCAAAGTAAGTTTTATCCTGGATTTACTTCCTTCAAGGCATAGTTGAGGTGCCACCTTCTATAGGTGGTGGTCTCTGGAACTCCTAATTGTCAGTACTCCTGCCCTCTTCGAATTACTTTACATTGCAAGTCAACAATCATTTAAGTACGGACTGCATGCCAGGAATTTTGTAAGGGTTAGGGATACAAAGAAAGCCAACAACTGGGTCCCCAAGACAAAATGTAAAAGATAATATACATTCTGCTTATATATAATGTGTAAAATGGGAGGCAGTCACAGAGGGAAGGCAATGATAGCTTCTTGTTTGCTTGTATATTTTAGGTGGGAAGAGGACGAACCAGGAAAGGCCAATTGCAGAAACCAGAGAAATCAGAAGGGAGAAAAGAGAAGAGGTCATACCTGAATTGCTCCTCTTCCTCCTTCTCCTCTTCCTCTTCCTCCTCCTCCTCCTCCTCTTCCTTCTCCTCTTCTTCGTTCTCCTCTTCCTCCTCCTCCTCATTGTTAATGTTTTAAAGTTTACAAAACCTTTCACAAATATTTTTTCATTTGATCCACACCATCTGGGAGATAGGTGTTGCTATCACCCCCACTTTACGGATGAGGAATGTGTACAGTATTTTTAGCCTATCATGTAAGTTCCTTGAAGGCAAAAATTATTTCAGATTTTCAGACTGATCTTTGTCTCTTTGAGGCCAAATTTAGTTTCGTACCCCTGGTAGGTACTTTATATATATATATATATATATATATATATATATATATATATGTGTGTGTGTGTGTGTGTGTGTGTGTGTGTATATATATGTATATATGTATATATGTATATATATATATATATATATATATACATTGAAAAGGATTGAGTGTAATCTAGCTATTATATTGTATTCAACCATCATACCAAAGTTCAGCCCAGTTTTGACAGTGATACAGCAGGCCTTTCAGGTACACAGGATACGAAAGGTGACATTGTAGCCAATGAATATATGTCTGTTTGAAGATGCATGTATTTTTTGTTGTTCAGCAATGTTTCAGTTGTGTCTGACTCATTGTGACACCATTCAGGATTTTCTTGGCAAAGACATTGGAATGGTTTGCCATTTCCTTCTCTAGATCATCTTATAGATTAAGAAACTGAGGTAAAGAGGTTTGAGTGACTTGCCCATATGTGTATGGATAAGTATCTACAAAAGTATATATGCGTATAGACACCTATACATACATTCATATATTCACACATAAATATATACATATACATGTGTGTGTGTGTGTGTGTGTGTGTGTATGTGGAAGGGAAGAAATGAGAGCAAGGTGACTACAACCCTGAATTTCCATTGTATGATACAGGCTGAGAGCCACATCATTCCTTTTTACTTTTAAATAAGTTGCCCATTGAAAGCCCCAACAAATGCCACTATGGGCAGATGCATAGCTCTAGACCTACAAAATTGCTAATGAATTTAAGCCATGTTTTTTTTTTTTTCAAACACACCAGAAAAGATTGCTTCTAGTGCTGACCTGCGAGGCATATTCCCCATGGCCTGATGCAAATTACGATAGACTTGTCATAAATATTTCTGGAATGAGGTTTATAATGGGAACACCACCAGATCCTTCACTGCAGAAGCACTGCGGGGGGCCATTAGGATATTTTATAGAACCGCCAACTCAGGCCTAACAGCAAATGGCAAAGAGCAAGATGTACAATTGACAGTAAAAGGGAAACAAAACAAAAACCCAATCAGTGACAATGAAGACATCATTAAAAGTAGAAAGGCAATGAAAATGCCCATAGCGGTTTTTCCATTAGCTGTGACCTTGGGCCCCAGGCACAAGTTCATTGTTTCATTATCTCCCTCAGAAAAAAAAAATGCCACCCTCTTTTGTCAGCCTGGGCTCAGATGTTCTGAGTTTGATCACTAGGAAGAAAGAGGGGAAGCCAAGGGGCTGGAGTCAAAAGCCAGCTGTCAAAAAACAATTTACCATTCTCCATTTGGAGCTTTCCCTCTGTGCATTTCATTATTGCCTCACAGGGAACCCACTGTGGGATGACAGTGAGAGAAAAATTAAAGAGAGTCCTCTTTGGCCATGTTGAATGTTTGTATCTGCCCAGCATGGTTCCTTGTGTTAATGTTGATGAGGACATAGCATTCTGCATAGCTTTTCTCCATCAGGGGGAAATACCATTGACTGCACTCAGATCTCTTGGTTGCAACTTAAACTATGGAGTCAGAATCTCAGAAGCTAGTTCTTTGGGCATTCTAAGATGTCATTGGAGATTCTCTTTCAAAATAGGGCTCCCATCTTTCTTTTGAAGCTCATTTTCCTTATTTCCCATCACTCACTCTATTTTCTAGTCAACCAGGCCAAATGACCATTCCCAGCATGCTACATTCCATTTGTCTTTGTTCAGGCTGTCCTTCATTCCTGCAATGTTTCCCCCCTTTACTTTCTTCCCTTGGATCCTCTACTTGCCTTCCAAGCTTCAGCTAATGTCCCATCTCCTACAAAACACTTATGGGTTATTTGTACCCCTTCTCCTCCCAACTCCCACCCTCTTACTTTGGGTCAGGTGTGACTAGAGTTCTGGACCCCAAGTAAGAAAGACCTTGGCCTCAGATACTTCCTAGCTGTGTGATCCCAGTTGGGCAAGTCATTTAACTTTTTCATATGAAAAATGAAGATTTTTCATTTTCTTCATCTGAAAAATGGGAATAATAATAGCACACTGAAAATTCAGTTTCTTCATCTGAAAAATGGGAATAAAAATGGCACCTATCTTATAAGGTCTTTTGAGAAGATCAAATGAGATAATGATGAGATAATGTTTGTAAAGTGCTTTGAAAACTCTATAAGTGCTAGATATTATTGCTTCACATTTATTTGGTACTTTTCTGTGTACATGTTGACTCCAGCCAGTGATTTGCTATTAAATGGTTAACAACAGATTCTTCTGAATAAAAAAAAAAAACAATACTGAGGATGACACAATTTTAAGTTTAATAATCTTCATTATCAACATTTTCTCTATCACTTCCTTAAGTCTAGACAGTCAACCAAACAACAAATTAAACCCTGATTTGTACCATTTGTAGATCTCTGACGTATAATTGTGCAGAATGAAAATTTAACAATCTGCTTTCCTGATTTAATGCAAGTGCTGCTTCCAGCCTAGTAGAAGGTAAGCTCTTTGAAGGAAAGAGGGGGTTTTTTTGTTTGTTTTTTTAAGAATATTTTTGCCTTTATTTCTAGCACCTTGCATACAACATGACACAGAGTAGGAACTTAATAAATGTTTCCTTAATATGTTTCAACTCAGGGCAGCTAGGTGGCACAGTGGATAAAGCACTGGCCCTGGATTCAGGAGGACCTGAGTTCAAATGTGACCTCAGCCACTTGACACTTACTAGCTGTGTGACCCTGGGCAAGTCACTTAACCCTCATTGCCCTGAAAAAAGAAAAAAAAAAGTTTCAACTCAAATGTGTTGAATCTGAATTATAAACCATTTAGAAGAAACACACTTAGAAAAATGAAACTCAATGGGCATATCACCCCAACAACAAAGTAGTGAAAGCTTTTCCCTCTTTCATTATTTGTTTATTTTTTAAATCATCTGATTTGTTGTTGTTGTTGTTGTCCTCATCCTAATCATCATTGTTGTTGGTGTGTTCACATATGGGAAGGGAGCTCTAATGCCTCACTGGGACCTGGGGAAGCCCCATCATGGGTTATAAAGACTGAAGTAGCATCTCACCACCTCCCTCAGGTCTTATCAAGCTGATAAGGTTTCTAGTCTGAGAAGTAGCAGATCTGTTTTTGTCCCATTAGGACAGGCCCCCCTGCTTTCTGTGACTTATCACTAGAGACTGGGGCACCAGGATATAGATTTTGTTTGGGATGTGTTTTGGACGGAGAATCATCATACGGATGGAATTACAGATTTTCCATTTTCAGGCTGTATGTAGAACATGTGTTCTTTTTTTTTAAATTTTATTTTTAGTTTTCAACATTTGTTTAGATAAGATTTCCAATTTCAGATTTTTCTCCCTCCCTCCCCTCCCCCCCTCCCCTAGACAGCAGGTAATCTGATATAGGTTTTATATATATATATATATATATATATATATATATATACACACACACAATATACATATATATAATAACATTAAACATATTTCTGCATTAGTCATGTTATAAGAGAAGAATCAGAGCAAAAAGAAAAAAGCTCAAAAAAGAAAAACAACAGCACCAAAACCAAAAGAAATAGTATGGTCCACTCAGCATCCATATTCCACAGTTCCTTTTTTTTTTTTCTAGATTTGGAGAGCCTTTTCCATCATGAGCCCCTTTGAACTTTCTTGTACCATTGGATTGGTGAGAAGAATCTAGTCTCTCACAGTTGATCAATACATAAGAACATGTATTCTTAACATCAGTGTGTGTGCATGCGTGAGTGTGTTTGTGATAAGATTTCTTGGGCAGTCTGGTAAAGTTCTATGGACCCCTTCTCAGGATAATGGGTTTTGACGAATGAAAAACCCAAGAGACAGAGTTTCTGGGTAATTAATAATTAATTAATTTATTAGGCTATCTAAAAATAAATAAATTGATAGTATTTTCTCTCTGAAAACCAAAGACCCTCAATGGAGACACTGAATTCTTTAAATACCTTTGCAAAAAGGGATGTCCTTGGGGCAGCTAGGTGGTACAGTGGATAAAGCACTGGCCCTGGATTCAGGAAGACCTGAGTTCAAATCCAGCCTCAGACACTTACACTTATTAGTTGTGTGACCCCGGGCAAGTCACTTAACCCCCATTGTCCCCCCCCCAAAAAAAAAGTATGTTGTATGTACATTTTGGTGGAGGGCAGCTAGGTGGTGCAGTGGATAAAGCATGAGCCCTGGATTCAGGAGTACTTGAGTTCAAATTTGGCCTCAGACACTTGACACTTACTAGCTGTGTGACCCTGGGCAAGTCACTTAACCCCAATTGCCTCACTAAAAAAAAAGTGTTATGGGGGAAATGGGGTACAGGGTTTGGGTTAGGGGTAGAGGTTCTTTATTTAGGGGCAAGGGAAGGGAAGGGAAAGGAAGGGAAACCAAGAGAAATCCTTTGACTTCTCTTGGGGAGAAAGGCACAAAGCATGTGGCTCTGAGGTACCAATCTCCTTGAACAGGAGACCCGCAGGTCCTTTTATAGAGAACTGATGGAGGGGAGGGCGGTGACCATTTGACTGTGGAAAGTTCCTTTAGTGAGGGAGGACCATCCCCCATGGGTGGTAGCTGGGGGAATTGGGTGAGGGGTGGCTACGGATCTCTCATGCCATCTCTCTCTTCTGGACACAAAGGCCACAGCCACACCCAAACTTATCTCCCCAGGGGTAAGGGAGATCAGAATGAAGGGTGGAGGTCCCGAAGCTAGCTCAGTCAGATCTGGTTCCCCTTACCTCTCTAGGCATATCTGTCCTCTGGCTTAGTTTCTCAAGGAGAAGATTCCTTAATGTACCCCAGAGAATTTCTGGGGTACTCTGGGCCCCATGACAAAAGGGATGTCCTTGACAGGAGAAATCAACCCTGATTGGTAGACATTTAATGAGGATGTGGGCTAGAAATCTTCAGTTTTTCTTGCTGAGAACATTGTTTGATTGGGAGACTCAGCTGCCTCAAGCA
The DNA here is from genome assembly GCF_019393635.1 of Dromiciops gliroides. Classification (NCBI taxonomy): domain Eukaryota; kingdom Metazoa; phylum Chordata; class Mammalia; order Microbiotheria; family Microbiotheriidae; genus Dromiciops; species Dromiciops gliroides. The sequence goes on along the minus strand of NC_057866.1, from coordinate 163,650,226 downwards.
ATCTGGACAGAGGAATCCATCTGTACCCAGGCCACTCTGTTTGGTTTTCTCTTTCATGAGCTGGGTTGCCCTAAATTCCAATGGAGGGGTACAAGGACAGGGGCTCATTCCTTGGGGCAAGAATTCACCTAGATTAGATTCTGCTTATACTCTAAACAGAAGTAAGGTCTCCTAGTTGGGTGGAGTCCAGCTCAAAATTGAGTAGTATGTTCCCAAAGGATTAGGGACATCTCATTAATCAGCCATGTCCTTCAGACACTGACTAATTGACCTACAGGAGCTGGGCCCTAAATGAAGAAATAAAAGAGAAAAAGCCTTACTTCTAATTTAATAATTGATTGCTAGTATAATAGCAAAATAATAATTTCTCCTGGTTTTTAAATATACAACATAAAATATTTAGGATTACAAAACAACCCTAACTTTAGAAAAAATAAAGATGTAATTTTTTTTCCATCCAAGTTTGTTGACCCCTTTAAATCTATCCATGGGTGAATTTGGAATCTGTGGACTCCAAGTTAAGAAGCCCTGATTTAGAGTATATAGACAGTCTCAAAATAATTTTCCTATATTTCATTTGGTTCCCAGGACCAAATACTGTCTCACAGTAGAATAGATTTAGAATTGGCAGGGACCTTAAATATCATCTATTCTAACCCCTTACTGTTACAGATAAAGAAACTGAGGGCCAGGGACATTAACTTGTCCAAAGTCATGTGGGTAGTAAGCATCAAAGGTAGGCTCTTTTGTTTGTTTGTTTTTCGGGGCAATGAGGGTTAAGTGACTTGCCCAGGGTAACACAGCTAGTAAGTGTCAAGTGTCTGAGGTGGGATTTGAACTCAGGTCCTCCTGAATCCAGGGCTCATGCTTCATCCACTGCGCCACCGATCTGCCACCTAGCTACTCCCTCAGAGGTAGGTTTTGAACCCCATCTCCTTAGATGTGAGAGTTACTACTTGTTTTTTCCCAAGAGTACCATATACTCTGCCTTCTCTCCAGCACCTACTAATTATGTGGCCAAAAACAAAAGGCAATTTCTGCAAGCGTCAATTTCCTCATCTGTAAAATGAGGGCAATAATGCTTGTGCTACATCTGGGGTTTGTTGTGAGGAAACTCCTAAAAAATCTTGGAGCTGTATATAAATGTGAGCTCTAATTCAGGTTATAAAACACTTTTGTCTGAAATAGCTGGATGATTCTGTGATCCTATCATCCAATTTTAAAAGTTTTTCCCCTTTTAATTCCTTGGAGAATTGCCTCCGTCTTTCCCTTTGTTTTGTACTGTCTTTATATTATCTTTATGTAGGGGGATGAATTAATTGTGCCCATAAATTTTGTATTTTTTTCAGCTTTTGGAGATCTTCTGATGAAAAGACTGGCAATTCCATTCCCGTTAAAATGACTAAGTGGAATTGTATTGGCAAGATTCTGCCACAGCTTAAGGGATTAGGAAGGAAGGTGATGCATCTTAATACAAAGGGAGGATTTTATTTTTCTAGGTCTGCTCACCATTAGTATGTACACAATCATAGTCTAAGAAACACAAAACAAGGAGGTGAAGGGTGTATACAGTCTGTGTGTGTGTGTGTGTGTGTGTGTGTGGTGAGAATCACTAGTTGAAATCACTCAGGATTTAGGTATTAATCTAGCAAATGATCCCTTGGCCACTTCTCCTAAGCAGGGGCTGACATATTACAGTTGCAGGACCCAGACAAAGACCAGGGAATCTGTTGAAGCTAATGGGGCATGATTTGTCCCCAAACTCCCCTTCCAATCTTATCTACAACCACACTTTTTCATGAACCTACTCAAGGCATGAATGAATCATGTTGGACTAGTCAATTAATTTCAGTTTGCATTTATTAATTGTAAATTAATACAATTATATTAATTCTCATCCATTTTGATCTTTCCCTCTGTGTACTTCATTATTACCTCACAGGGAAACCACTGTGGGATGACAGCAAGAGAAAAATTGAAGAGATTCCTCTTTGGCTGTGTTGACTGCTTGTATCTTCCCAGCATGGTTACTTGTATTAATGTTTACGAAGACATGACATTCTGCAAAGGTTTCCTCCATCAGAGGAAATACCATTGAGCATGCTCAGATATCTCAGTTTCAAGTTAAACTATCAAGTTGAACTATCAATGTACCACATGAATTAGAATCTCAAAGATTGGTTCTTTGGCCATATTAATATGCCATTGGAGAGAGATGGTTAGAGCTGAAAGAAACTTCAGAGATTACCCAGTTTAACTGCTTCACATTATGATGCCTAGCACATAGTAGATATTCACTAAATACTTGTTGAGTGAATGAATGAACTTGGCAATCATCTCCAAAAGGGCAGTGACAGTGTCTTACTCTTAAAAAACAACAACTCACCTTGGCATATAGTAGGTACTTTTTTTGTTTTTGATAATGAATTTAAAGTCCACTCCAGCATAGCTGATCTAGGCTATGCAGGTGGGGACAGTCAATTAGAAGTATCAGACAGTAGGAATTTTTATAGGCAGAACCTGGAGAATCTTGATGGATGAAAGATGGCCTTAAGTGTTGACTATTGCTCTTGGCAGAACTGATTCTTTTTACCTGTGTGACCACAGGCAGCAAGCCACCTTCATTCAGTGACTATCAGTGTCCATATCAGAATAACAAAGAAGTTGGACTAGTATAGCAAAACAGAATGAGTCCCTGAATTGGAAAACAAAGAACCTGGTTTCATAGCCCAGCTATGCTAATGACCATCTTCAAGATTCATATTCCTTATCTGTAAAATGAAGTGCGTGGCTTAGAACAGAGGTTCTTAACCTGGGGTTCTGGGATCTTGATAAATACCCTGATTACAGTATTTCAATAATTGACTTCCTTTGTAATTATATTTATTTGATTTTGTGAATTTAAAGACATTTTAGGAAGGGGTCTGTTTATAAGCTTATCACTCAGATCACCCCCAAAGGGTCCATGATGTGAAAAAAAAAAAGCTAAGAATCTCTGGGCTAGATAATATCTCAGGTCCCTTCCAGCTCTAAATCTCTGGACCTCTGTGCTATCTGAATAGAGTTCAACATATTTTGCACTTGGCAATCTCAGGCATATGACGGTAGGAATTCTGTTGGAAGACTTAGCTGTAGCTGTCCTTTCCCTATGGTCCAACTTAATTTTTTGTATCATTTATATTTATATTTTGATTGTTTTATAAGTAGGTTTATAAGCAGAAAAGGAAATTTTATGTTTTATTGGCTTAAAATAAGAGAAAACAACCATGCCAACTGCTGCCCCCAACCCTATATACAACGCTACTCTTGAAGTTTGCCTAATTAAAATTCTAGTCATTGTTCAATGTTGGTGCCAAGTTCTGTCCTTTGTTTTAGGATCATGCACTCTCCTAATTCTTTCTGTCATATTGTTATACAGTGATGGTTTTTGTTTCTTCCAGTCTTTCAATCCTGTGATTCTGCCACCCCGTGATCTTATGAGTCTGTAAGCTGACCAGCTGCTTAGCTGCTCTAAGGGACAGTCATCAAGGCTTGCTTTCTCCCATTCTGGCTATCAAGAGATAATAGATCAACATATCTCAGCCCCTTTCCAGTCTCCATAGCCTGAGTAGGTCCAGTAGGTTTCTCTCACAAAGAAAAGAGATATTCCCTTTGCCTCTTCCATCATAAAGGCCCTCAAAAGGTGTTTAGAAAGTGACTTGGAATGGGTCAGGTCAGAGGTATGAATATTAAAACTGTAGCAAATACTTATCTTTTCTCTGTCCCAACAAGTTAAGCTTTTCTGGATATGTGACCCCTATCTGGATCAAAGTTTTCATTAGTTTCCTATAGCCTACTTTTGTCTAATGTTCAATTCTTCCTATAATTTGTTTAGAGGATTGGATGAGATAATCTCTATAAGAGATTCAATGTGTTGCAATAGAGAGGGTTCTGAAGTAGATTTTTCCAAACTTCTCATGTTACCCCCTCTATGAACTCTACCTTCCCTCTACTCTGTTCCTCAAGCATGTCATATATTTTCCAGCTTTTATGATTTTATACTTTCCCCTTTGTCAATATTGTCCTCAATATCTCTCTCTCTCTCTCTCTCTCTCTCTCTCTCTCTCTCTCTCTCTCTCTCTCTCTCTCTCTCTCGGCAACTGGGGTTAAGTGACTTGCTCAGGGTGTAAGTGTTAAGTGTCTGAGGCCGAATTTGAACTCATGTCCTCCTGACTCCAGGGCCGGTGCTCTATCCACTGTGCCACCTAGCTGCCCCAATCTCTCTATACTTATTGAGTTACTACCTATTCTAGAAAGGAAAGAAAAAAGGAAGGAAGGAGGGAAGGAAAATTCAATTTTGCCCCATTGCAACTCCCACCATTGCTACTTGTTCTATTCTCTAGGTTCGAACAGAACACATCTAATCTCCTGTTCACATGATAGCCTTTCTTTTCCTACTAGTAAAGAAATGTGTAACTATGTTTTTTATTATTGCTATTATTACTTCAACAGTTTCAGATGCATGCGTGATAAGCAAGATGGAGGAGGACCATGCATTAATTTCACTATTACAAGGGACAAAGTAGTCTCATTTGGATAGAACTGATGGTCTTTGAAATATGTTATGCTACCATGAACTACAGGTCATTGAGTGCATAATAGTAACAAATGAAAGAAACTCCTCATTCAAAAGGGAACAAAGTCATGATAAAACTCTTCATGGATTATCCTCCACCTTTACTTCTGGATCCCCTCATTGAGAGCCATGGGTGAAAATAGAATGAAGACAAAAAACGGTTACCACCTCACAACTAAACCAGGGTCTCATAAAGAATAGTGTGACACATCACTCCTACCACCATATCCCTCTACCTCCTTAGCAACAAAGAAGTTCATTATGGATGTGAAAACTCTTTAACACATTACAGTTAAGGAATCACAAAGGAATACTGGAATAAACATTATCATCAAAGACAGATTTGAACATAAAAAAGGACTGGTCATACAGTGAGAGCGTGATGGTGTGTGTACTCCACTGGTATCATCCAGATGTCAGGAGGATATATAGAAGTCTCACCATGACCAACTTATGAGAGAACATGAAAAAGAGTCACATTTTATTGTTACTGTTCAGTCATTCAGTCATTTCCAACTTCGTGACCCCATGGACCGAAACACACTAGGCCCATCTATCCTTCACTATCTCTCAAAGTCTGTTCAAGTTCATGTTCTTTGTTTCTGTGACACTTTCTATCCATCTTATCCTCTGCTGTCCCTTCATAAGTAAGAAGCTTTACACTTAGGGCAAGAGGTCGGAAATCTACCACCAGTTGGTGAATGAGAATAGAGTGAGGGATGGACAGGAATCTTCAGAACCCTGTTTCAAAGCAGGAAGGAGAAACTCATCCCTGTGGATTATTGGATAACTCATAATCCAATCAAATCCCACCAACATGTAAGTACCCATTATGTGCAGAGGACTGTGCTAGAAACTAGGCTTGCAAAGATAAAACAAAGAACAGTTCCTGTCCTCAGGAAGCTTGTATTCTACTGTGGTAGAATTTAAAGACAGAAATTTACCTTTTTTTTTTTAACTTATACTATTTTGTTCAACATAAGAGTTTGAGGTAGAAAAGAACTCTAATAAGATAGGTTTTCTATAGGAAGATAAGGATTCTAAGAAATAAAGAGGGACTAGATTTTAGGCATGAGGGAAATGAAGTGCCAAGTTGAAATAATAGCTGGTCATTAAGAGGAGGTATATGAACATTTTGGAGGGGAGTAATGTGGAATAAGTTTGAAAGTGTAGACTGGAATCACACGATGAAAGCTTTAAATTCCAAGATGAATGGTTTTATTTTACTCCTGAGGCACAGAAGAACTCGTGAAGCTTCTTGAATAGGGGACGGACATGGTGCTTTAAGGAGACTAATTTTGGTAGCTGTGTAAAGGCTAAATTGGAGGAGAGAAAGTGGAAGGTGGAACTCTAATTAGGAGGCTGTATTCATCATTCAGGTGAGAGATTATGAGGGTATTACATAGAGTGGTAGCATTGTGAAAAGAAAGAAGGGGGCCAAAGTAAAAGGTGTTGTGAAGATGGAATCTTGGGGAAAGAGGAAACGGCTGACTCCATCTTCCCCGGGTTTTGTCAGAAGGGAGACCATAGTCAAACAGTGGCCACCTGGATCTCTGGGCTTTCTCCTCATCTTGCCCGGCACAAAGCCTCTGAGTCACTTGCTGTTCTTTTCCAAACTGTGCCATGAGGAACATACCACTCCCAGTGTTAGCTTCCCCCCATTAGAATGTCAGCTCTTTGGGGCATCCTGCTTTTCTAGTCATTCATTCATTGCTGATCAGAGGAGCCCTAAGCACTCATCATGCAACTATCCTATCCATCCTGGTTTGCCTTCTTTTACATAGATCTCTAGGTGCTCCCCCCATATTTGGGATATCAATTTGGCGTCATCTGAGTTTGGCCCTGTGTGGGGAAATGTGTTCCTTTCCCAACAATAATTACAGTGCTATCTCATAGGATGAATAATGATGAACCCCTCACAAAAATGACATCACAGTGTCATTGAAGTATTGGGGTATATTTGTTGAGAGTCAACTGAGCACATGGCATCACACTCAAAGTTATATTGTGCAGTCTACCTATTTCAATTTGAAAAGTTTCCCTTGTTAATGTTGTTATAAAAAGATCCTACATAGCTCTGAGCAATCCTGGAACTCCACCAAATCTATATTGGGTGAAAATAGTTCTTTTATTTAGGTGCTTATTTTAAAAATATAGTATTCAAAAAAGTGGTCATATTCAAATCTTTCTATAAATCCTCAAAGTCTTGGGGTTTGGGTTGTTTCTAAAAGCTTCTTTTTTGTTGTTGTTTGTTTGTTTTAAGGGGCAATGAGGATTAAGTGACTTGCCCAAGGTCATACAGCTAGTAATTGTCAAGTGTCTGAAGCCAGATTTGAACTCAGGTCCTCCTGAATCCAGGGTCAGTGCTTTATCCACTGTGCCACCTAGCTGCCCCCATATTTCTAAAAATTATTCAAGAGAATTAAGACTCAGCAAAAATATTAAGCCACTGTGGCTGCCTTTAAGGGTGTAACTACAAGTGTAGAGGGGCATGAGACATTGGGCAAGTCTTTAACCATTCTGCAGTATGTTAGATCTTAATTATTAAGGACTCATTTACTTTCTTTCAAGTCAATTCAACTTAATTCAATAAGCTTTGATTAAAAACTTAGTAAGTACTAAACAGTGAGCCAGACATTGGGGAAAGGAAGAGAGAGAGAGAGAGAGAGAGAGAGAGAGAGAGAGAGAGAGATCCTTCACTGAGGAAACATTCTATGGGGGGAAGTGGCAGAGGTACAATCAACATACACACAAATAAGTAAGCAAAGAAATAGCAATAAAAAGTAACTTCAAGACTGTAAAAGTGAAGTATTGAAGTGAAGATCTCTGATGAGATAAGAAAATATCTAATACGGGGGATGGTACCAGAGCTGTGCTTTGAGGCAAATGTGAGCACAAAGGAAGTTTATTCCAGACATGGAGGACCATATGGGCAAAGCTCAGAGGCAGGAGAATGTTTTATAAGGGGAAAAGATAGTAGGTTAGTTTAATAGGAGCAGATAGTGCTTTAAAAGTAACCTCAGATAAGAATTGCAAAGCAGTTCAGAACCATGTTGCCAAGTGCTTTAAATACTGTGCTGAGGATTTTGTACTTCATTCTAGAGGCAATTGGGAGCCACTGAAGATTTCTGAAAAGGGAAGTGACACGGTCCAATCCATGTCTCAGTTACATCATTTTCTAACTCCAGTAAAAATATGGATTTAAAGGTACAGTCCACTGCCCAAAGAACAATAATTAGCTCCCCTGGTCTAATGTGATCTATTCCATTTGTTTCTATTAATTATTGACCAGTAAGGCTCTGGCACAAACTTGACAACAGACAGACTCTCTCTGGCCTCATATAGCAGCAGTTAACCCATACAGAGCGCAGAGGGGCCTGTCTGGAATCTGCAGATCTTGGCAATGAAAAAATAGACAGGGTGCTCAGAGGAATCCAGACCAGTCTAACTTCCAGGTCAGGGATGCCACTGAGTATCTGAATTCCCTCTAAGATCTGGCTCATTGTTTGGAAAACATCTCTCACAAAGGTAGGGATAATCTTCCTGAAGACTCTGTGAAATTTGTAAGGTCAGGACCAGAGTTTGACAATGGAGCTCTCACACTTCAGCACAAAGTCTTGGCCCTATAGGCTTCTCTCCTGAATTCTGCCTTTCTCCGCTTGACACTATTGGGAAAAGTTTTCAAAGCATAGATGAACTTGTCTTTTACTTTCATAAAGCGAATCTTAATTGTTATTCATGAATGACATTGTACCTTAAAAACGAATCATTGATATGTCATTAGTATTCATAATATACAGAGATGCTGCTGCTGCTGCTGATCATGATAACAATAATTATCAGAAAAGCCCAGTAGTATCTGCCTAGTTGACAAACTTAGGGGAGGGAGACGTAAGATTTGGTTTTTTGGTGCAAATACCTAAAATCCAGCAACAATTAAAAACACGATATAAGCCTATGTATAGAACTTAGAAAAGAAATACAAATTGCTGTTAGGGTCATTGTCAATGTGTGTATAGTCGTGTTGATCCTTCTTATAAAATCATTGAGACATTATGTTAAAAAACTGAAAGATAACCATATGGCGATGGTGTAGTGAGTACCTCTTTCCCCAAGAATTCAAGTCACTGGGAAGAACTTCAAGAATATGATATTTCTCTGGGCTTACTTCTCAACAGGGATCAATTTAGTTGTGGTGCAATGAAAAGTGGGTTGGTTTGGAGTCAGAGGATTAAGGTTTAAATCCTATCTCAGTCACTTTCTGTGTGATATTGCAGAAGTTAAGTAACCTCTCTAGGCTTCAATTTCCTCACCTTGAAAATGAAGAGCTTGAACCATATGGTCTCTAAGGTCCCTATGTGTGTTCTATGACTTGTTTGAGGCAGATGACATCAAGAATATCACTGGGGTTTAGTGATTTTTGGTCGGATGCTACTCCGTGTAGGGCCCAAGGTAAAGTTGAAGGGATGTTCTGTTACAGACAGATATGGGAGACATTCAGTAGCCAAAGGATCCAGTATTTAGGTATCAAGGATAGGGGTCATATGTGACAAGTTAAACTTGTTCCAAAAGGATATGATATTAAAAAGGCCTTTAGACCACTAGGCATGAATTTTTATGTAAACACCTTAAGGGAAAGATATGTGTTCTTCATTTATGTATTCTCAGAAGCTGATTGAGTGCCTTGTATATATGTGAAGGCAATATTAAAAAAAATCTGTGATTTATTCTATCTAGGGAATGTCAGGTATGAGAACTCTATTCATTAATACAAATTGCTACCCATCTATGACTCAGTTCAGGATTTCTTAACCCTTTGAGTGTCATAAACCTGTTTTGGGGGGCAATCTGGTAAAGTCCATAGACATCTCAGAATGTTGTTTTTTTAACAATTGAAATAAAATAGTTTGATGTTAGTGAAAAGAAAAAAATAATTGGTTCTAATTTCACAGACCCTCTGAAATCTATCCAATGGCCAAGTGCTTTAAGTTCAATGCTGAGGGTTTTTTTATGTTATTCTGTATTTAGACTGTTGATCCAAGGTAAAGAACCCCTGACTTAGATAAATCCTAGGGAGTTGCTTGAGGTACATAGACATGAAATGATTTGCCAAAGATGACACAGCTAATAAGTGTCTGGGATAAAATTTGAACTCAGATTTTCTTGTCCCACAGTCTAGTACTCTAAGAAGCATTTCATGTAGCTGTTGAGTCATTTTAAAGTTGTGCTTGAGTCTTTTTTGGGGGGGTGGGGGGCAGGGCAATGAGGGTTAAGTGACTTGCCCAGGGTCACACAGCTAGTAAGTGTCAAGTGTCTGAGGCCAAATTTGAACTCAGGTCCTACTGAATTCAGAGCCAGTGCTCTATCCACTGTGCTACCTAGTTGCCCCCTGCTTGACACTTTCTGACCCCAGTTGGGGTTCTCTTGGCAGAGATACTGGAGTGGTTTGCAATTTCCTTCTCCAGCTCATTTTACAAATGGGGAGATTGAGGCAAACAGAATTAAATGATTTGCCCAATGTCACACAGCTAGTAAGTGTCTGAGACTGTATTTGAACTCACAAAGAAGAGTCTTCCTGATTCCAGGCCTTGCATTCTAACCACTGTGTCACCTAGTTCCCCTGTGCATATAGCAGTAGGTATTCAATGGAGGTTTGTTAAATCTAACTGAATTGAATTAAATTGAAGAGATGGAAAGTTAGTACACTACTGTGCAGCCTCTCCCCTCACACCCACCAAGAAATCATTAGACATAACTTGGGGGAGTTTTTCAAGATATATTTCCAGTATTTCCATTTAGTAAATACTAAATGACTTAGCCCATGTATGTTAAGGGCCAAATTCTTGTAAAGCTGTATAATTCCATTTGGGAAAAAAACAAATTGCTCTTAGTCTGGAGTTTTATACAAACATAACCAAAAAAAAAAAAAAGCCCCAAGCCCAGAAACACCCCAAGCAACCTGGAACTATGTAAATGCCTCTCCCCTTCTTTGGCCTCCTTATAAATCAAAAGCAGCTGCATTGATTTAAAGATTATTTGTTTTAGGAGAAAAAATGTATTGAGCCAACAATTTTGTAAACCAGTGCTCAGCCTGATGGAAAAGCTAAATTCACCCACCATGATCCAAGGGCTCTTGTGGCCTCTCTGATAAATCAGCAGTGCAAATATCCCACCCTATGTCAATGACCACAGTCACTGGTGGAGGTAGGAGGCTGGGCACTTGGCTAGGTGTGTCAATTCACAAAAATACATCAGGCCCTCCTATTATTTATACTGAAAGATTTGTAATCTGTCTGTGGAGTAACAGGTGGAACTCCCCTGGGTCAACAACTCCTGGTATTATGCATGGGAGAAAGAAGGTATGCACCACATTGATCAGGGTTGGGAATAAGTTATTTCTCAGGATAATGTTCTCTCTGAATCTGCTGTATTAGGAGGGTTATATTCGTGGTGTTCTTTGTAGAGCCTACAATTTGATATGGTGGGTGAACATCTCAGTCCTTGGATAGATTGAGACAGGAGGAAATTAGTTAAGCATGTTTATAATTATATCCTTGCTCCTATTGGATAGGATCATTCTTCACTCCCAGTATAATACCCCATTTCATGTCTTTATCCCCTCAGTTGGAGTATGGCAATAGTCTCCTAATTGGTCTCCATGCCTCAAGTCTTTCCCCTAATTGGTCTCCTTGGCTCAAGTCTCTCTCTTCCCTATTACTTCTAGAATAAAATACAAATCCCACTGTTTGCTACTTAAAATTGTTCACAATTTAGTTCCAAATTTTTTTTTTCTGGGCTAATTTCATCACTATTCCCTGTCACATAACTTTTTGTTCTGGAAAATACTTGTTGTTCCTTGAAATCACCATTCTATCTCACACCTTCATATTCTTACCTAGGTTACCCCATGCCTGGAATGCACTTCTTCATTGTGACTTTCAGACTGAGTTCACTCATTTGTATACTCATTTCTTTGACCCCCAAATACTTTGAAATTCATGTTGTATATAAGTTGTGGTATATGAATGTAATGGAATACTATTGTGCTGTAAGAAATGATGAGCAGGCAGATTTCAGAAAAACCTGGAAAGACTTAAGTGGACTGATGCTGAGTGAAGTGAGCAGAACCAGGAGAACATTGTACACAGAAACAGCAACACTGTGTAATGATCAACTGTGATATACTTGGCTCTTCTCAGCAGTGCAATGATCCAAGTTAATTCCAAAGAACTCATGATGGAAAATGTTCTCAACATCCACAAAAAAGAACTGTGGAATCTAGATGCAGATTGAACCATACTGTTTCTACTTTTTCTTTGTTTGTTTTTTCTTTTTTTTGAGATTTTCCCCTTTTGTTCTGGTTTTTCTTTCATGACATGACTAATGCAGAAATATGTTTAATATGATTGTACATATATAACTTATATTAGGTTTTTTGGTTTTGAGGAGGGGGAAGGGAGGGAGGGAGGGACGGAAAAATTTGGAACTAAAATCTTATGAAAAGAAATGTTGAAAACTATCTTTAAACATAACTGGAAAATAATAAAATAATAATAATAATAATAAAATATTTTCATGACAAAAACAAGACATTTATGTCTTTTTATTTACTTCTTTGCATATAAGCTGTTTTTCCACAATAGACTATTGAGGGACTATTTCATTTCTGTTCTCATATCTTCAGTGCCTAGTAGAGATCCTAGTATTTAATAAGCACTTAATAAATACTTGTTGAATGAATGAATGAAGCCAGTTCACCATCTGTGAGTCTTTAGCATACACGGAGAAAACCCTCCAATCATTGGAGTACATTAGGATGAGAAATGATCATTACTTGATTAATGTCACTTGGTTACTGGTCACAATCATGTAAAGATGGAAGTGTGCTGGTTGGAGAATATAACCAGAAGCTTACTACCTTGAGTTTCCATCCCATTTCTGACTATAAGTTTTGAAGGATGAATCCACAAGTTACAGGAATTTTCTGATGAGACATTTATCTTTGTTTTTTAGACAAGCAAAATATTCAAAATACTTAATATCCAAAGTGGTTTATCTGATCCAATTTTACTTATTTAATGGCTGCTAATGTGTCAGGTACCTCTAAGGACCTGGCATTTTGTACTTGTCCTAAGTGTATATATAAAGACAAAACAGAAAAAACAGCCCCTGACTTCAAGAAGCTTGCATTCTAGTGAGAATTAACTTGGGCTAATTAATGGTTCTTGCGGTATCTGCAGAATAAGTCCTACATATCAGTGTTTCCCATGAGTCACAATAGATCACAGTATCTAAGTTCTGAATCATATTCTTTTTTAAAATTTGCATGCTATTTACAAAAGAGTAGCATTCTTCCTCCCAAGATATGAAGCATAGCAGAGACAATGTCATAGAAATAGATATTGTTGACTTTCTTCCAAAGAATGATTCTTTCCTTTTCTTTAAAATTAGAAAAAGAAAAAAGGAAGTTTAAGCTTTCAAGCTTTATTCTACCACCTTCTTAGCATGAATAAGTATGGAAACCAGAGCTGTCATGAAAGATGGAGACTCGCAACAGTGATAAATAATGTGATTTGTTCATCATGGATTGAATAGCCATCCCAGCTCTTCAAGGACACTGTCATTGGTGGCCCCCATTTTGTCTTTGGAGACAAATATACCACTCAGGCTACCTCCCTCTGGCCCATGAGGAAAGGCTTTTGAAAGGAATTTGAGCTTTTCTATTGGAGAACTATTTTGAAATCAACAAAGTATACAGGATGTGTCTCCCTGAGGTTTCCTATTGGATATCCTGCCTTTAAATATATGCCACTGCTTTGAGTTATCTTCATCTCCTACATTAAAAACTCCAAGGCAGCTTTCTTGCAGAGTCTGGGCTGGGCAACCTCATGAGTTGAGTAGATTAGAAGGAATACTTACACTTTGAATGATACAATTTGAGCTAAAAGTCCCCTCACTAGCCAACTAATTCAACCCCTACTAAAAAGCAACCCCTAAATCTGGCCTCAGACACTTGACACTTACTGGCTGTGTGACCTTGGGCAAGTCACTTAACCCCCATTGCCCCACCAAAAAAAAAAAAAAAGCAACCCCTACTACAATATATGTTATATAGGTGGCACAATGGATAGAGAATTGGGTCTAAAGATAAGAAGACTCATCTATTTGAGTTCAAACCTGGCCTCAGACACTTACTAGCTGTGCAACCCTGGCTAGTTATTTAACTCTGTTTGTTTCAGTTTCTTCATAGGTAAAATTAACTGGACAAAGGGGCAGCTAGGTGGCACAGTGGATAGAGAACTGGCCCTGGATTCAGGAGGACCTGAGTTCAAATCTGGCCTCAGACACTTGACACTTACTAGCTGTGTGACCCTGGCCAAGTCACTTAACCCCAATTGCCTCATAAAAAAATAACTGGATAAGGAAATGGTAAACTGTTCTAGTATCTCTGCCAAGAAAACCCCAAATGGGGTTACAAAGAGTTGGACATGACTGAACAATTCTACAATATACATAACAAATGATCACCTGGCCCCTGCCTAAAAGTCTCCAGAGGAGTCCCCAAATTTACTTGTACTTTTTAGTTTTCTGCCCTGTAGTGCCAGGAAGGCAGCATGTTTTAGTATTTGTTATATCTGTTATGAGAAGCAGGTTCTAGTCCTAGCTTAGCCACTGCATGTTCTTGGCAAGTCACTCCTTGGGATCCTTAGGATTAAATCTAGAAAGGAACTTAGAGTGTGTTGGACTAGAATATAGAGTATTAGAGTTAAAACAGGAAGACTTGAGATTTAATCCCAACTCATATAATTATTTATGGGCAGCTATATGGTACTGTGGATAGAGTGCCAAGTCTAGAGTCAGGAAGACCTGAGTTCAGATCCAGACTCAGAGACTTACTAGATATGTAACCCTGGGCAACTCACTTCACCTTGTTTGCCTCAGTTTCTTCATTTGTAAAATGAGCTGGAGATGAAAATAATTAACCACTCTGGTATCTTTGTCAAGAAAACCCCAAATGGGGTCATGAAGAGTTAGATATATATTCTCTAAAATATTAATCAACCATTTGACATCATTTATTCTCTGAAAAGGTACAGCAAGGACAGAAGTTACAAACATGTCCCTCTCACCAGGTCACACTCTCATCTTGCAGACACAAAGTCCCAAGTGAAAGTGGATTCAAACTTTCCCCAGAAAAGTAGAAAGTATATGCTCCTATGTAAGAAACATAGGGAACCAAGGGATCCCTTTCAGTTCCTAGACCTGGGAGTCCTTTATTCTTTTCTTTTTCTTTTTCTTTTTCCCTTCCTTCCTTCCTTCCTTCCTTCCTTCCTTCCTTCCTTCCTTCCTTCCTTCCTTCCTTCCTTCCTTCCTTCCTTCCTTCCTTTCTTTCTTTCTTTCTTTCTTTCTTTCTTTCTTTCTTTCTTTCTTTCTTTCTTTCTTTCTTTCTTTCTTTCTTTCTTTCTTTCTTTCTTGTGGAACCCGTACCAAATTACCGCAGAGTCAATGAATCACTCTTTGTTAATTTAATAGAAAATTTCCTTGGATTTTTCATTTTGGGATGATCTCAGACTGGCCTCCATATAGGCAGTGATCCAACTTTACCCACCAAGGGAGAGCTAGTTTTCATTCAGGAGGCTAGAATCTGTGTGATTGGATGCGATTCATAAATTTGCAGTAATTGATTTTAATCAGCTACTGTCGTTTTGTTAGTCTGAAACACCATGCTGCTTGAAAAATCAAATTGTTGGATGTTAGCTTTCACCTCAACTCCCACCCAGGCCTGCCTTTCTCTTGCCAGTTTCCCTGTTCATCTTCCCCTACTAAGCCACACTAGTTGGAAGCACATTAGAGAAAATCTTTCCCCCCTTCACGATGTCCCACCAGTTCTTTCCTTTTTCTCCACTATGACTTCTCATCTAGACAACTGCTTATTTGTCCTGTCAATCTAGCCCTCGTTCATCACTGTCTCCTTTTCATGAATCCTAATCACTCCTCCTTCTTTTCAGGTTTCCAGTACCTTCAAAAAGGGGGCCAGACCATGAGAACAAATTTACAGATGGGGCAGAATGAACTTTCCCACTCCACCTAGCTCCCAAATGGAGAAAGTACAAACCATTCCAAAGATTATTGAGGGTATTGACCATCATCTTCTCTGGAAGTCCAACCCCATACCTGTGAAGAAAAGGAAGGAAAGTCTGTTACTGTAATTTAGGATGACAGAATTTAAATTGGGGAATGTCTGTAAGAGAAGAAATGACTTTTCCAGGGTCAAAAAGGTAGTACCAGCAGAGCTGGTACTTGAACTTCAATCTTCAAACTATAAATCAAATATGTTCTCCACTAAATCTACTCATCTCAAGTAAGAGAATTTAAGAATAGCACGCAAGCATTTCTATAGGCTTATAATACCTAGATGCGAATTTATACTTTTTTTGTATTATGGATCCTCTTAGCAATCTGATGAAGCATATAGGTTCCTTATCATAATATTTTTAAAATTCATAACATACTTAGTATCACAAAGGAAATCAATTATAGTGAAAGTAAAGCTTTTTTTTTCTTCCTTTCCAAATTAAGAGACTCCTTGTAATTTATCCACAAGGGGCTTTGGAACCCCAGGTAAGAATTCCTGACTAGATAGTTTCTAGGTGTTCATGGATTATTTGTCAAATTGACTTTTTTACTTTTTAAATTCTCTGTTGCTTCACATCAACACTACCATTTGGAACAGCTTTGACATCTGTCTCCTTCACACAACCACCACCCTCATCCATCTCTTCATCACCTTTCACCTTCATTAGAATGTAAGCTCCTCAAAGGTCAGGGATGGTCCTTTGTCTTTCTTTGTATCCCCAGTACTTAGCACAATGCCTGCCACCTAGTAGGTGCTTAATAAATATTTATTGAACCATTACAATAGCTTATTTATTGGTCTCCTCCTTCTCTCTCTAATCACCTCTCCATATAGCTACCAAATCAATGTTCCTAATAGATGGTTTTGACTGGATCATCTCCCTTATTCCACATTCTTCAGTGACTTCCTATTATTTCCAGGATAAAATGTAAATTCTATAGCATAGTATTTAAGGTCCTCCACAATTTGGCTCCTATCTGCTTTTCCAGATTTATTTCATATCCCTGTTTTTGTCCTTTACATTGCGGCCATATAGACCCCTTTTCCCAATTTCAACCTTCCATTTCCAATTTCCATGCCTTTGCACAGGCTGTACCCTCATGCCTGATATACACATCTTATTCCATCTCATAGACCCTCAGCTCCCTTCAAGACTTCGATCATGAGCAACTTCCTATTCAAAGCTTTTTCGTGCTCTCATCTCCCCTGTCCCACCCAATTGTTAGTACCCCACCCTCACAAATAATTTTGTATTTATTTACTTGTGTGAGTGGTGTATTGGCTCAGTAGAATGAGTTCCTAGCCAACACTAAGAGTTTTGTCTTTGTATTTCGAGTTCAAATGCTTCTTGAATGAATGAAAGAATAAAACACCACAAACTTCACATTCATAGCTTCCACTCTACTTTTTCCTTACCAATTTTCCATTTTATACTTTCACATCCTTCCCACTAACAATCATTTTGTCCTGTCACAGGATCAGAAATTTGGAGCCGAATAGCACCTGAGAGTTCATCAAGTCCAACTCTCATTTTATAGATGAGCAAACTGAGTTTCCAGAGAAATTAAGTAACTAAATCCTCACAACATACCTTTTGGACAGAAAGGCACAAGGTACTCTTTTTGAGTCATAAAACATATTTACTTGGAAAGATAGAGTTAATTTTTAACAGTGTTTCATTCACCAGAAATGATATTTTTTAAAAAAAGAAAGAAAAAAGGAAAGGTTTTGCAGGTAGGAGACATTCCCCTTCCCTGTATTAGCTTCTGCCAGGACTTCTTAAACTTTTTCCAATCATGGTCCCCTTTTGCCTGAAAAATTTTGACATGACCCCAGGTATATAGTTATATAGGTATATAAAATAGGTATACATAACCTTTTACTGTTGCCAAATTTTTCTGCAACCCCCACACTCAGTTAAATTGTGGGGGTCCTACCCACAGTTTAAAAAACTAGGGCTTATACAATGGCTTCACTGAGCCTTCTTTATTAATGGGATTGAATGGGTGGCATCTGAAAAGAAGAGAGGAAGGAAACTGTAAGGCAGTGGTGTCTGTACAAGGGACTCTCCATTTGCTCCCCAGCCTAGTTTTGATTCAACAGAAGAGGATGCCCCTCCCAGGTTAAACTCATCACCTCTGATGCCATTAACTCAAGCTTTGATTGACAACACCTCCCTTAGCCTTCTCTCCTCTCTTACTGGAGGACTGAGAACCAAACTCCTCCCAACTCCTTCTTTAGAGAGCTTAGAAACTAGACCTCAACTCACTTCACTTGGCATTTGCTGTCCTTCCTGGTATCAACTCCACAAAACAAGTGGGCATCTGTGCCAGGTACTCCATCTTGTCTCCTGCCTACTTTCTTGCCTCCTTTTGTGTGTTGTCTCTCCCCAATAGATTATGAGCAACTTGAGAGCAGGGGCTGTCTTTCTTTTATTAATTCTATCACCAAAACTTAAGCACAGTGCCTGGCACATAGTATGTGCTTTATAAATGTTTACTGGATTGTATCAGATCTGTGATTTTATCCATGTAGGTAATTCTGTATGAAAAAAAAAATCTTTCATCACTGATGGAGAGAGAGAAGTTAAGTGACTTGCTTAGCGTTACACAACCGATATATATCAAAGTCAGAATATGAAACCAGGACTTCCTAACTCTGAAGCCACACCTTTATCTACTATAACACAACTGCCTCAAATTAGAAAGCATAGGGAAAGAAGTTTATGTAAAAGGAGTTTTGAAAAATGAAATGCTATACAAATGAAAAATTATATTATCAATTCTTCATATAAACCTAGTATGTGCCTCGCTGGTTTTTGAAGAGAAGTGTTATAAGAAGAATGGCAACTGCAGTAATAACAGCAATAATACTTTGTATTTACATAGTATTTTAAAGTTTGCAACTATCATAGAAGTCTTATTAGTCCCTGTGATCCCCACAAAATTAAAGGAAGAAATCCTTGTAGTAGTCTTATTACATTTTCTGTTTGTCAGATAAAGGATATTATTTTCTAAAGGTGATAATGTTCCAATCACTGGAAAAGGGAGATAAATACTTAGTTTTCCTCCAGGGAAAGAGAGATGCACTATTGAAATTTTAAAAAACAACAACAACCCTGTAAATATGTAATGGGTTTTACTTCAATGCTACAGAGTTTAGGACTTTAAATCTTGAAGAGGAGTTGAATTCCTTTTGACTTTGGACTTCCCCAGGAAGTATTTCACCACATCATTTAACAGCCACACTCTTGCACTGACCCTATTCTAACAAGAGTCCCAGGTGACAGAAGCAGCCCTGGTACAAGAAGCCTGCTGCTTGCAGCCAACTGGATGTGTTTTCTCATTCCTACAAGGCACTAGGAGCTCTGCTGCCATTGTTAATTACTTGTGGTAGTTGGAAGGACGCACAATGAATCAGCCTGACTTCAAGGGAAGAACAGCAGACAGGAGTCTGGATTACTTACCTCTATTATTTCATTACATGTATATGTGTACACATATTTATATGTATGTACAATATATTATGTATATGTATGTATATATATAAATGCAGGTATGTGTATTTATATGTGTGTGTATATATATGTGTACACATACACACAAAAGGGGAAAGGTTTGAGAATAAAATAAAAATTGGTATTCTCCTCAATCTCATTTAAATGATTTTGAAATATGAATATTCAAAGGTTCTTGTTATTAATTTGTAATCTATGGAGTTATTTAACAATGGATACACATGAATATCTAATTCATGTATTTGGTATGAACATTATATGTGATAAATATATATATGTGTATTCAGGACTGAAATGTCATTCTTTGACATCTATCTCTATCAAATTCTAGAGTTCATTACATAAGTCAGAGACTTAGGTTATTGGTCTTGAATGGATGGAAGAGGAAGGTCTCAGAAGTACCTTTTTGAGTGGTTTGTCTAATGGGAGATAATAGTGTTTTTGTTATTTTCAAAAGGAGGTTGTGTTTGTGAATAGAATTTGTTTCCACAATGTTTGAAACTAAAAGAAGAGGGGTCAGCTAGATGGTGCAATGGATGAAGCACTGGCTCTGGATTCAGGAGGACCTGAGTTCAAATCTAGCCTTAGACACTTGACACTTACCAGCTATGTGACCCTGGGCAAGTCACTTAACCCTCATTGCCCTGAAAAAAAAAAGTGGAAACTAAAAGAAAATCATGTTCAAAATTCATTAGACTTGCATTCTAACTTAGTTATGTCACTGCCTCTTAGTGACCACAGCCTGAAATCTTACTACCCAGAAAAGACTCCCAACTTCTTTACAAATTGAACACAGCAGAAGCAAGTGTACCCAATCAAATTTCAAGATGAGTGTGACACTGCTATACCACAGAGTTCATGCACAGCTTTCTGGGTGGTGTAGTCTAAGAATTTCTACCAATGAGTGATGCTTTATTTCAGTCCTAAGCTTTTGTTAGGTCTAAATCAGTTCATTGGAGGCAACAGTATGACATCTGAGACAGGGATAGGAGTATGGAAAGAGGATTATAAAGACAGAAAGAGGCAAATGACTTAAGAGTAGGTAACTTGTTTTCTTTAAAGTCCAAGTACATGCAAAATAACGTTTTTTGATTGTCTGAGTTATAAGAGACAAAGAGAAAAGGAATAATTAAACTCATAGACAAACCTACTCTTTAGCCAAGTCTCTGCCTTCCCTATTAAAGCTGGTAATGTCACAATATTTCCCAAACTTGAATTTTGCCTTTCCTCCTTGCCATTGTTCACTTTCTTTTGAAGGTGGTAATGAGTGGAGAAATGAGGACAATACACCAGGAAGTGAGAGAAGGAAGAGGTGGGGGTAAGGGAAGAATCTGCAGTTTTACCTAAACTGGATAAAGAAACTGGCTCCTTTTTTTTCAAATCAACATTGAGGTGCCTTCCAAAGCCTACCTATGATTTTGAATGTAAAATTCTCATATTCTTCCAATTTGTATACTTCTAATTTTATGTTCTCATTCTAATTTTTGTTCCTCTCATATCCCTCCTAATAATTACTAATATTTACATTACTCTTTATATTTTGCAAAGTACTTTACATATGCCATCTCATTTGAGCCTTACAATGGCCCTGTAAGCAGGTGCTATTATAATTTCTATTTTACAAATGAAGAAACAGCCTGAGAGAAGTGAGCCAAGTTGACTTCCCCAAATTTAGATAGCTAGGAAGTAACAGAGGAAGGATTTGAACTCCTGCCTTTTTCACTACAAGTCTAAAACTCTAGCCATTGCACCACCCAGCTCCAATACCACTAAGGGATTAGAACTCATCCCCTGATCCTTCATGTACCAGTCGCTTTTTCACAATGTAAGAATTAAACCCTGACTGGTAGATACAACCACCTCTTACAGCTCAAATCCTCCAGCCTGGATGTGTCTACCATTTTAAATAATTACCTTAGTCCTGGGAAAATATTGAGACCTCAAGAAACATGTATTGGGCAGCAGGGAGGTGGGGGCAGAGAGAGAAGAAGAGTAGAGTAGAAGCACCAAGGTGTAAAGAATTAATTGTTATTTGAGGTTTTTATGCCTTGGTGCGCACTGGCCTGGAGCTCCGCAAACCGCATGGTGCTCCACCCACTGGTTGTAGCCATTGCCATGGTGCTGGCACCTCACATCACCACACGGACACCTACATGGGCCTGGCAAAATTATAATGATTGGAAGCCTAGTGAGGGCAGTCATGTGACTGTCAGAGCAGCCATCCCATTGGCTGGGGCTGTGTGGGTTTTTTCTGGGATTGGGGCATTCTAGCTGGACACTGGAATGACAGGAGGTCTTCTCAGCTGATTCCTGGGCGGTGGTATCTTTTGAGGTTGTATAATTTCCCTTTCCCCATTTTATTTCCTTTCCCTTGATCCTACTGATCCTGTGCGTGTGTGTGTGTGTGTTTTTAAGTTCATTCTTGTTAAAATAAATCCTGTTCCCAATATTGCGGCGAGCCACTTAGCTAACACTCCCCAGTTAAAAATTGGTCCCTACAAGGGCAAGTGTTTCATTTCAACCGTGATTAGCTTTATATTGCATTTCAATTCTCTTTGCATATTTGCAAAGAAATAAGATTCTCACTCCTAGCCACACTTGCCTTCTGTTCAGGCCCATAGTGAGGACAGACTCTTGAGCAGGTGACAGTGCAATCTGTCACATGGAGATGGCTGTGATTCTACACATGGTGCATTAACCCTATCCAGTGTAAGGAGAAGAGAGAATGATGTCCTTTGCTCTTGGCTAAAATGTCACCCCAAACTGTGAAAAACACGGATTGAAAGTCTGCTATGGCTCCATTTTTCAAGATGATACATTTTTAGTTTTCTGCATGAATGCCCAGATTCAAAAGCAAAGAAAGAGGAACATCTGAAGACTAGATGAGGCACCTTTCTCAGCTACTTTAAGCAGGGTTCAAGTAAACAGCCACCCGACAACTGTTTCTGGGACTAAAGGGAAAAGGCTAATAATTCCAGCCCTTTTAGTCCCTAGGACTGAATGGGACTGTTTTCTTGGCCTCAGTGGTCCAGATGTGAGAGATGCAAAGGGAAGCAGCTCTTAGGTTCCTTTATGTTTATTTTTGTTTTCCCACTGTGTATTTACCTGTTCATTTCCCTTCTTCCCCAACTCCCCGGTACAAAATTACCAATGAGAAGGAAGATGGGGGACCAAAGTTAATTCTTAGTGACAGATTAAACTCTAGTCTCAGGGCAGCTAGGTGGCACAGTGGATAAAGTGCTGGCCCTAGATTTCAGGAGGACCTGAGTTCAAATCCAGACTCAGACACTTGACACTTCCTAGCTGTGTGATTTGGGCAAGTCACTTCACCCTCACTGCCCCACCAAAACAAACAAACAAACAAAAGCCAAACCTCTAGTCTCTCAGGCCATAATTCAGGATGTGGGAGAGATCATCTTGAAGTTTGTGAGTTTAAAAAAAATCAAATAAAAATGTCTTTTCAAATTTTGTATAATTTTAATTAAGAAAAAATAACAATTTAGGAATTGTCTCTATATACCAGACACTGTTCTGAATGTTAGATATAGAAAAACAAAAAGGAAAGCGAGACTATATTATATAGAGAGAAACAATATGTATGTAAATAAATATATACAAAATAAACTAAAGATGAATCTCTGCCGGGAGGACACTGGTAGCTGGCAGGAATCGGGAAAGGCTTCTTGGAGAAGGAATTGATTGGATTCTAAAAAGCAGAGATGAGGTGGGAGAGAGTCTCTGAGGTCATGAAGTGGTAAAGATCTGGGCTGGAGTTAAGAAGACTTGACATCAAATTTGACTTTAGACAATTACTGGCTGCATAGGATCAAGGTAATATTTGTCAATTCCTTAGCATGGTCACTGGCACGTAGTAGGTGTTTAACAGATGCTTGTTTCCTTCCTCTGGGTCATGGGAAACAGCCATTGCAAAGGCTGAGAAATGGGACATGCAGTATTGTGTGTGAGAAACAGTAAAAAGTCTGGTTTGGTTAGACTATAGAGTGTAGGAAGGGAAGTAATATATAATAGTATTGACAAAATATTAGGAGACACCCAGGTAACAGTATCAGAAAAGTAGGCTGGGGTCAGGTTGTGAAGATGATTAATAGCTAAACAAAGCAATAGCATAGCAATAGGGAGCCACTGGAGTTTATTGAGTAGGGGGGTAACTGGTCAGATCTATACTTTAAAAAAAATCTCTTTGGCAGCCCTGTGGAAAATTGGGTGTGAAAAAATGAGACAGGAAGGTCAATTTGGAGGCAGAAGGAGATCAGAGCCTGAACTAACGTGGTGGTGAGTAAGTAGAGAGAGGGGCGACAGATTGAGAGAAGTTGTGGAGGTGAAAATAAGATTTGGCAACTTAAATGACTATGTGTGAGTGAGGGAGGGTGAGGAGTCAAGGATCTCTAAGGAGTAAAGAAATGAAGTTTTGAAAGTGGTCAGAGAGTTTAAAAGTACAAACTATTAGTTAAAAAAAAAAGCAACAGCATTTATGACTGTCACAGCCTTATCTCTACTCAAGTCTTTGTGTGATGGTTCATCAGAGTGAGGAAGTAAGTAACTCTGGCTCCTCCAAGGGTAACCTGCTGCTGTGGAGCCAACTCTGACAGGGCTTCCCATGCTGGAAAGACTCCAAGGAGAAGACCAGCAAGAAACAGAACAAGCTAAACAAATGATCATTATTTTTTATCATTTTACCATAGCAATTAATGAAGTAAGCTCTAAGCTTCTTGAGGGTAGAGATTGTCTCACCGATGGGCTTGTTTGCCTAATGCCAAGGATAGTGACTGGCACATTGTAAGTAGTCTTGATTGGTGGATTGAAGAAGACCTCCAAGGGGTAGAGACAATCCTCCAGATAGATAACATTATTAATCCTTACAGAATTGATATAGGTATGGATTATGGTTAGTGTGTGTGTGTGTGTGTGTGTGTGTGTGTGTGTGTGTGTGTGTGTGTGAAAGGTCAGTATGTCAGTAGATTTTTACCTGTGTTGATACTTTTGCTCTCAACCTAATGATTAATTTAATACATCTCTTCATTAAGGACTATTAGCTCATCAAAAAGTCTCTGTTTTGTTTTCAAAATTACAATAATAATGACTTCCATTTACATGGCCAAACGTGTTTCACACAACCACCCTGCCCCTTGAAGGATATAAACTTTCTTACACTCTTTAGTCATAACAGATAGGGATAGGTATAGACATTGAACATAAGATTCCATTGTTATAAGGAACTCTTAGGTAAAGAAAGACCCTCTACCAATGTAGGTCAAGATCTTCTCTACACCTTAGTGACTTAGATGCCTGGAGCTCCAAGAAGTTGTGATTGGCCAAGGATCTTACAACTGGTATATGTGAGGGACAGAATTTCAATCTAGGTCATCCTGATTTGAGGCTAGTTCTCTCTCTCTGCTATGCAACACTGCCTTAAGAGCAGGTATTCTTGGGGCAGCTAGGTGGTGCAGTGGATAGAGCACCGACTCTGGAGTCAGGAGGACCTGAGTTCAAATCTGGCCTCAGACACTTAACACTTACTAGCTGTGTGACCCTGGGCAAGTCACTTAACCCCAATTGCCTCACTAAAAAAAAAAAAAAGAGCAGGTATTCTTACCCTAAGGTCCATAGATCTACCAAGGGTAGATTTCAGAAATTTGGATGTAGAAAAAAAATCACATATTTTATTTCAATATAATTAATTTCCTTTGTAATCTTTTGTATTCTGTGCATTGAAAAAACATTCTTCTGAGGAAAGAACCACAGGGCAGGCTAAGAGGCACTATAGTGCATAGAGTATCAGGCCTGGAGTCAAGAACACTCTTCTTCCAGAGTTCACATGATCCTCTGTAATCCTGGGCAACTCACTTAGGCCTGTTTGCCTCAGTTTCCTAATCTGTCAAATGAGTAGGAGAAGGAAATGGCAAACCACTCTAGTATCTTTGCCAAGAAAACTCCAAATGGGGTTACAGAGTCAGAGATGACTGAAAAAAGGATTGAACAACCATAAACTTCAGCAGAGTACCAAAGAAGTCATATCATTAAAAAAAAGTTAAGAAACCTTGCTCTCAAGAATAAGACTGTAAGAGTGACATGGCTGTGACAGGGGAGAAAAGTCATTACTCCTTTTTCATTTCTGCCATCATCCATTTAAAGCTAGAAGGGACCTTAGACATCATATAATCCCATCCCCTCCTTGTATAAAGGAGGTGACTGAGTCTGAGAGAAATGAAATAACTTACATACAGGTAGCAAGTTGCAAAGTCAGAATTCAAAGACAGGCCCCTTAATGTCAAATCTAATGGCCCAGGACTAGCCCAGAACCCTACATTCTCTAATGTGCACCTATTTCATCTCCCGCATACTTTGAAAAATTAGTTCCCAGAAAGCTTTTGCTTAAATGAAATACTAATTTGTGATGCTTAATCAAAAGAAGGATGCTTTCCTCCCCCCATGTATTTTAACTTGATGTAAGAATTAGCTTAAAGTACTTTCAATTTGACTCATTATGTAGGTGCTGATTACAAATGGAGAATTGATACACATGTTTGGAGGATTAGGAAATGGGACTTTGCCAAGTTAGAAGCTGCCCCGCCCTCATGAAGTTTGAAGTTTTGAACTGAAAAATGAATCTTTTGGTGTTTAAATTCATTTATTCTTGGCAATTTCTAACTTTTTGTATTTAAAGGGGGGAAAAAAGACTCAAAAGGCTTCCTGGAGATCAAATAACTCTTACAAAGACATCCTTTGATGACTTAAGTGTAAATGAATCAGAAGTACATGGATTAAATGTCCTTAGACATTTCAGTGGGGGTAAAAATAAATGAGGAACAATTCCTTGGCAAGATGAGAAAAATCTTAGTGTCGCCTTCTAGAAAACCCCAAAGATCCCAATATCCCATAAACCCAATGTACAATGAGGTTTACCAAGGTTCTCTTTAGGCTCTGGATTTTGCACTGGAGTGATACAATGAGATTAGGTGAGAAGGAGCAAGTCTGGAAGCCAGAAATGCTGCGTTTCAGGCCTTTACTCAACTATTGACATCTCAGGTGACTTGAGGCATGCCATTTAATCACTAGACCTTAGGATTTACTGCTGGTGCTGCATACCTAGTAATTCTGGTCATATGGCAGAGCTGTAACTAATATGGTGTGACCCCTAGCCTACTGGCATCCATAGAGGCACATTTCCTCCCCTCTGTCAGTTCTGCTTGGTGCAATAACACTCCCCAGAGCTGCTACCCCACTTCCCACCCCCAAGAATGTTATTAAGGTACTTTTCTGAGATCCACTTTTCCTTACCAGGGTGACTATACCCAATTGGACAGCTAGGTGACACAGTGTATAATTCATAGGCTTGGAATAAGAAGACTCATCTTGCTGAGTTCAAATTTTATCACAGATAATTTCTAGCTGTGTGATCCTGGACAAGTCTCTTGACCCTGTTTGCCTCAGTTTCCTCATTTGTAAAATGAGCTGCAAAAGGAAATGGCAAATCTCTCCATTATCTTTGCCAAGAAAACCCTAAAATGGGATGATGTGGAGTCAGGCACGACTGAACAATAACATACCCAACTGGGAGAAACAGAATGTGTTGAGCTGTTAGACCTGGGGACTCATGCCATGCAGACTGACCAGGATCAATAATAATGTTAGGACTTCTTTACTCCCCCTTTCTCCCTCTCCACCTCTCCCCCATGCTCAAATGAATTTGCCCCAGGTGAAATAAATGTTAGTTACAACTCTGCCTTAAGTGCATTAACTCGTGGATCTTGGCATTGCCTTTTGGGCAAGAACATGGAAAGCCTAGAATGAATGGGTTTGTCTTCATGTAGAACAGAAGTAACAAATAGGATCCTAAAGAATGCTTTGCCCAAATATTACTTATGAAGTGTTCTCTTCTTCAAAGTTGGGAGTTAAAGATGTTTTGTTTTTAAATTTTATTTGCAAATACTTTAAACATATTTTTTCCAGAGGGCTTCTACTTCCTATTGTTTTGTTTTGTGGGGCAATGGGGGGTTAAGTGACTTGCCCAGGGTCACACAGCTAGTAAGTGTCAAGTGTGTGAGGCTGGATTTGAACTCAGGTCCTCCTGAATCCAGGGCCGGTGCTTTATCCACTTCACCACCTAGCTGCCCCCTCCTATTGTTTTTAACTGGTCTCTGATTGGAAAAACAATGCCTCAACCAATTCAAAACCAAGCCAGACTTGCAACTTACTGTTTCTCTTCCCCCACCCCAAATCTTTTGCC
Source organism: Dromiciops gliroides (assembly GCF_019393635.1). Lineage (NCBI taxonomy): Eukaryota > Metazoa > Chordata > Mammalia > Microbiotheria > Microbiotheriidae > Dromiciops > Dromiciops gliroides. Next base: position 163,622,709 of record NC_057866.1, on the reverse strand, counting down.
TTATAAAAGATGATAATGAGCTCATCATGGCCAAGCAGGATTCAATTCAATTGAAAAAACCTTTATTAAATACAAACTAAATGTCAGGTGCTCTGGATTCAAAGACAAAAATCATTGAATGAATGAATTTATGCATACATGAAAAGGAATTATGAAGAATTTACTATATGCTGGACACTGCTAAGTGCTGGGGTCATATATAGAAAATTAAGATGTTCATGCTATCAAGGAGCCTACATTCCAATGGAGAAACAACACTTATTGGAAAAATTCATCCTCGAGTCAGATGGAAAGGTCTCCTACTCCTTGGGGTGCCTTGGCACAAGATATATTAATATCTTTTATTTAATGCTGTTTCCATTGATAGAATCATGTCAGTTTCTAATGTTGAACCACTTGACAGGGCCAAGGATTTTGGTGGCGGGAACTTTTTTTTGTCTGCATCTTCAGCAACTGTAGCTGTAGCATCATCAGGAGTAGTTGCCAGGCTGCATCTCCACAGGGGTTGCTTCCCAGGAAGATGGCCATGGACAATGAGGTAGAAGCATTGCTATTCCTAAGGTTTGAGGCTTCAGGGTCCTGAGGACTGAAGAAAAATGGTGGTGGTGATGGTTCGACTTGCCTGGAATGCGTTACCTTCTGCCTCACCCTCAGGAAAGATTGCTTGCTGCTTTGGCTAGCTTGTCTTGCCTGCCCTGTGGATGGCAGTTGGTTGGCACTTAGCAGGGATGTCTGGATTCTTCAAATGAAGGCTGTAAGTTCTGGGTTGGAAGCAGATATGCTAGTGTGGGAGCCCCTACAATTCCAGGGCCCCTGTGCCTGTCTTGTCTTATGGTTGCAGTTGGTCAACAGTATTGCTGGTAATGGTATTGAAGGTGGGTCCCTTCTGCACAATCATTTTCATCCTCAATGATGCCTATAGAGGTTGGACTGGAAGCAGGTCTGGTAGTTGGGGGCACTGCTATTGTCAATACTGTTGGCTTCAGAGTACTGGGCTATTTATATTGTGTTCTCAGGAGAGGTGGTAGTCAAGATGGTGGTGTGTTTTTAACTTGCCTCTGGGTGATGGTTGGCAGATAAGAAAATGAAAATCAGTCCACGCTCCTAAATGGTTTACCTATACTGGATTAAGATCATAGATGTGGAGCTAAAAGAGAGCTTAGAAAATCATCTGCATTTTACTTTTGAGGAAGCTGAGGACCAGATAGTTAAGTGAATCACTCAGGCAGTGTTAGATAAAACCAGAATTTGAATCCAGCTTCTCAAACTCCAAATGCTGCATGCTGTGCCGTTAGGCAAAGAAGTCAGTCTTGTCTCAGAGTGGAGGGCTGGTGCTGCTAGCTGTGAATCAGAAACCACAGGAGAGAAAGCATTCCATAGGAAAGTGATCTTGACTTAGAAAGTTCTGCCTTGATTTTTTCCTCCCTCAAATTTTTTAGTAGTTCTCCCCTTGGAGACCAGGATCTCCTGCCTGCATCCTGAATAAGGAACATCAGAAAGTGAAACTATAACAGTTTAGGGTGTGTTCAGTTTTTATGAGGGGGTTGAACCTTATGAGGGCAAGAACCTTGAGAGGAATACAATATTGTGCAGAGAGTGGGTGTGCTGCTGGTGCCCAGTCATGCTTTTCATTGCACTATTTCTTATCAAGGGAGTTAACCAAACAAGGATAGTAATTAATTCAGTCTTACAAAGCGTCACCTGCCCACTCAGCCAGAGAGAAAGTAGCATGCAGCTCCTTAATGGTTATGAATACATGTATATGCACCACACACATTCCTAACCCTCTACTTGGTCACCCCTTCTCCACTTAGCAGATAAAAAGAGAATTAGCAAAACAGATATATAAAGTGCCAACTATATATGACAGTGCACTAGGTGCTGGGGAGAAAAAGGGGAAAAAAGATAATCCCCACTTAAATTCTACTGAGGGAGGGGCGGCTAGGTGGTGCAGTGGATAAAGCACCGGCCCTGGATTCAGGAGTACCTGAGTTCAAATCCGGCCTCAGGCACTTGACACTTACTAGCTGTGTGACCCTGGGCAAGTCACTTAACCCCCATTGCCCGGCAAAAAAAAAAATAGGGAGAGAGTTTACAAAACATAAATGGATGCTTTAATATCAGAAGGAAAGGCACCAACAAGTAAGCTCATTTGAAAGGCCTTATGTAGAAGGTAGCACCTAATCTATGCTTGAGGGAAGAAAGAGAGTCTGAGAAGCATATATAAGGAGGAACTGCTTTCCAAGTATGAAATGTCACCTGCAAAGGCAAAGAAATGGGGAAAAGAATGTCATTTGATTTGTGAGGAGGAGCTAATCAGCCGTGTGTCAAGACATTTAGAGCAGCTCTTTTAGTCTTTGTGGTGGCTAAGAATTAGAAATTGAGAGGATGCCCAACAACTGGGGAATGATTAAGCAAGTTGTGGTACATGATTGTAATGGAATATGATTGTGCTATAAGAAATAGGGGACAGCTAAGTGGTGCAGTGGATAAAGCATCAGCCCTAGATTCAGGAGGACCTGAGTCCAAATCCAGCCTGTGACACTTGACACTTACTAGCTGTGTGATTCTGAGCAAGTCAATTAATCCTCATTGCCCTGCAAAACAAAAACAAAAACAAAACAAAACAAAAAAAAAAGAAATAAAAAGCAGATTGATTTCAGAACCGGGAGAGACTTACATGAACTGATGCAAAGTGAAGTGAGCAGAACCAGGAGAATGTTTTACACAGTAACAGCAGTATTGTATAATGAAAGATTGTGAATGACTTGGCTATTCTCAGTAATACAATGATGGAAGACAAAAGGACTCATGATGAAAGATGTAATCTACCTCCAGAGAAAGAACTGATGCTTTCTGAATACAGACTGAAGCATTTTCTTCCTTCCCTCCCTCCCTGTACAAAATGACTAATATGGAAATGTTTTATATGATTGCACATGTACAACCTATATCAAATTGCTTACTGATTCAGTGAGTGGGGAGGGGAGGGAAGGAGGAATAGAATTTGAAATTCAAAACTTTAAAAATACCAATGAAATTTAAACTTATTTTTATATATAATTGAAGAAAATGAAAATATTAAAATATTATATATAGTGTTATATGTTTTAATGTATAATATTTTTACAGCTTTGAAATTTATTTTAAATTTTAGTTTTGATTTCAGTTTCAAGTTCTCTCCCACCCTTGACTCTTTATTTCCATTACTCACTGAGATGGCAAGAAATATTATAGATATGGAGTAATATGAAATAAGACTATGAAGGTAAGTGCACACAGATAAAGGAATACAAATAATTTCAAAAAGAAGAGAAAATTGAGGCAGCTAGGTGGTGCAATGGATAAAATACTAGCCCTGGATTCAGGAGGACTTGGGTTCAAATCCAACCTCAGACATTTGACACTTACCAGCTGTGTGACCTTGGGCAAGTCACTTAATCCTCATTGTCACACAAAAGAAAAAAAAAAAGAAGAGAAAATTAACCAGGGAACCACGAAAGGGTTTATCTCCAAGCTGGTATCTGAGTGACATACTGAAGGAAGATGGAAGTTTATGGAGAGCAAAAGTGGAAATGGGGTACATTCTATACATGCAGGATTAGCTGTACAACAAAAGTTATATAAAAAGGCATTGATAGACACTGAAGAGAACATTTTAAAGGACACCAAGCCCTATACATAAAGATGAACTTATACTCCCTTTAATAGAGGGAAGGACAATCACACAGCTGATTATGGTACAAAGGAGAATGAGTAAAGTATAGGAGAGATGTCTGGCCAAAGTCATATAAGAATGAATACATGAATGAAGGGTCATGTATTTATTAAACATTTGCTTTGTTTCTAAGCATCCTAGTTGGGTTCTGAAATATGATGAAATAGGCAGTGAGTGCTAAAGGAAATAGGCAAGGGATAGTTGATTTGTGCATTTGTCAAACCTCGTCTTGATTAATCCATTTAGTTCTGGGCAGCACAGTTGAAGAAAGCCACTGATAAACTAGTGGTCCTTCTAAAGGAGGGCAACTAAGATAGTGAAGGACCTTGAGACTATCTCATATGAGGACCACTTGAAGAAACTGGACATGTTACTACTACTGATACTGTTGCTGCCACTAATATACTTCCATCAGATAAGACTTTTCTTGAAGGGTTTTTTTTCTCTCTCCCTCTCTCTCCTCTCTCTCTCTTTGTGGGGTAATGAGGGTTAAGTGACTTGCCCAGGGTTGCATAGGTAGTAAGTGTCAAGTGTCTGAGTCAGGATTTGAACTCAGGTCCTTCTGAATCCAAGGCTAGTGCTTTATGCACTGTGCCACCTAGCTGCCCCAAAGGTCTCTTTCAATGCAATAAGCACATCACTTTGGTCCTTCTTTGACTATCCTTGACTTGCTTTAAATTCTGGTTGGTCCTATAACTTCACATCCAGATCACTTTTGTGTCTACATTAAATCCTCCTGGAGTACCCAAGGTTGCTCAAGGTAAAAAAAAAATGGCAAAAGAGTCTGAGAATGGTGGGGGGCAGTGGGGGGGAAGTATATCCCATGTCCCAGTAGTTTTGCATTCTTCATTCTAGGGCATGTTTTCAAATAGCCAAATTAAGACCAACCCAACTTCATTTTCTATAATTGTTCCAATGAGCTTGGCTTTAAAGATATAGTGAAAATATTTTATTTTATAAGTCATACTCAGTCTTTGTGTAGACATCTCTCTAATTGGCTTTGATTGAGAATAAAGAGAAGTACTCATCTGTTCCCTATCTTGAGTCTAGGTTTTAGTCCAATGAATTTTACTCTGTTATATATGTCAGCTTCATCATACAAGAATCAAGTGTTTATTAATTATCTACTATGTCCTAAGCACAACACTAAGTACAGGGCTGGTCTCACAAAAATAGATCAGGAAGGCTATTAGAAATGAGGTCTCAAATCAATTAGATATATGCAGGGTCATTATTTATTGCCTTTTGGTTTGGCATTCATGGAAATCGGTGCTTGTGGGAGAAATGTGCATCTGTGTGTCTGGGTGTGTCTGGGTATGGTTCTGAGTATGAGCTATAGGAAAATATCTCAAGTTTCCATCCGTGAAAATGTGAAATAATAAATGGGCAGTGTGGCACCATGAAATAGCATTCAGTCCTTGCTTTTTCATGTATATTATTTGCTGCAGAGAGGGATGACAAAATTTGGTGTGATAAGCAGGTAAACAAATATACAGGCAGGCAGACAAGATATATGTGTGTGTGTGTGTATATATTATGTATATATACATACAAGCGTGTATGTATATTCTCCCCCACCCACTTATATTTAGAATTACATCAAGTTCATTAAGTTTTGAAAAATCAACAGAAGCTATTCTCTTTCGGTGAAGGGCAATAGAATCTATACATATATTGCATATTTATATGCATATGTTGTGTATATATTGCATATATATATTTTGTGCATTTATATATACAATGTGTATTTATATATTGAATATTCATATATTCTATATTTATATGCAGATGTTTATGCATATATTGTATATTTATATGAAGATGTGTATTTATATGCATATACTGTGTGCACACATGTGTGTATATGCACACATATATAGATATATTTATGTATAAAATGTATTTATGCACATTATTTTTACGTGCATTTATATGCACATACATATATACTATTGATCTATCAATCTGTCTATATTCATCTATATATTCCTGTCTCCTAATCTGTTGTCTCTATCTGCCATCTATCACCTATCTTTTCTATATTTATATATATATACACATATGTATATGCATATGTACATGCATAAACACATGTATATACATATGCATATGTATACCCATGTACTAAAGCTTACGATGATGTCTTTGATTGGTTTTATAAAAACTAACAAATCCGGAATTTAGATGTTCAGATGTCAGGTCTCTGGCTAGGTTAAAACTTCTTAGAGAGGCCAGATGAGTTAGAGCAGAGATGAGGTGCTCAATGGTTTTTATTCTACAAACCTCTTTCAACAATGATGATGACTCCTCCCCTCCCCCTCACCCCAGTAATTTAATACACCACTCATAATATGATGCTGGTTTTTTAGTGCTTGGGGCAAATCATTAAAACATTTTAATGGGGAATCCCTTGAATGTGATTCCCCAAGGGGATATTAAAGAATTACTGACTGGGAACCACTGGTATAGAGGAGAAGAGAAGGTTGTCCCTGGGGATAGGATAGAAGGCTTGACTTGCAGGGTGTAGGAACAAAAACGACTGGATTTGAAGCCAGATAGCTGCTGTTTTCAGCCACATCCAGCTCTTCATGACCCCATTTCAGGTTTTCTTGGCAGAGGTTCTGGAGTGGTTTGACATTTCCTTCTCTAGTTCACTTCATAGATAAGGAAACTGAGGCAAAGCCAGCTATACCTGGGTTCAAGTGCTGCTTCAGTCACAGATGTACTGTGTGGAGCCAAAGGCAAGGCAGTGTCTCAGGCTTCTTTTTTTCTACTCTTCTGGACTCTAAGTGGAGGGAGTTTTCCTTCTGGCAATTCCGTGCACAGAAGAAATCATTGATTTGGACCCCCCCTCCTCCCTCCTGCCCACTCCAAAAATAAAGTCACCTTTCAAGCAGGCTCATTCACAAGTTTAAAGAGCTGTTATCTGAGCATCAGGAAGTGGGAGGTAGGTCCTATTTCTTTAACACAGTCCCCAGAGTGGCTCCTTTCAGTCGGGGCCTGGCTTGATGGCTCTGAATAGCACCGACTGATGTCTAGCTTAAATCCAAGGCCACTTGCAGAATGCGCCTGAGGAGGCCTACAGCTTGAGAAGGAGAAACACAGGAAGCTCACCCCTCAGCCCTACCAGTCAGCCTTCTCACTCTTCACAGAGGAAGACTTTCATCTGACAGATTGAAATGTCTGTCTGGTTCTTTTCAACATCAACTTCCCTTAGCCTCTCCCTGGTCCCCCTCCACCCACTTATATTTAGAATTACATCAAGTTCATTAAGTTTTGAAACATCAATAGAGGCTGCTCTGTTTCTTTCAGTGACGGGGGATGGAATAAGCTTTTCTTTGTTCTGATCTTTACCCCTTGGTCTGGGAATTCAGGATTGGAAGGTGAGAGAGCAAAGTAAGTCCTGGGTTTGAGTCCAGCTGCAGATGCTAAGTAGCTGTGTGACACTAGAAAAGACACTTAACCTTTTGGAGACTCAGTTTCCTTCTCTGAAAAAGGGGGATGATACAGACACTTACATATATACACACATATATATATATAGATATAGATATATTTATGTGTATATGTCTTTGTCTATGTGTTGTATATATACATACATACACATATACACACAACACACATGCACACACACATATATATCCATAAATCTGCATAATTTGGTTTTTATAAGAATATGTACCTCGTAACATGATTTTTATAAGGATATATACCTGCATATGTTTTTATAAGGATCAGGTGAGAGGATGAGAATGGGGAAGGGAATATGCATTTATATAGTTTCTGCTATGTATTCACTTTAAAAACCCCTGCAAGGTAGGTGCTATTATTAACTCCATTCAACAGTTGAGGAAACTGAGGCAAACAAAGATTAAGTGACTTGCCTAGGGTCACACAGCTAGTAAGTGTCTGAGATCAGATTTGAACTCGGGTCTTCCTGATTCCAGGCGCAGCGCTCGATCCACTGGGTCACCCAGCTGCTCAGCTCCCATTAGTATGAAGCATGAATATCGTGAAATGATAGCATGTCTTTGAAGTCTCACCATTCCAAGTTATAATTACATAAAATATTGTCATTGGTTCCAGTCCAGTGGAAATATGCAATGCAAATTCAAATAATGTGACCACTTCATGAGGTTCATTATTAGCACTAATCAGGACATAGCTATGCTTAATTTCTCCAGCTATGAAACAGGATATAAAGGCTCATAGAATGTCAAAGATAGAAAGGATCTCAATCCAAACTTTTTAGATGAGGAAACTGAGATTCAGAGAGAAGTCACTGAGCAAGGATTTGAACACAGTGGCCTTGCCCTGTTTAAAAAAAAAACCAACAAATTAAATTAAATTTTAATTAAAAGAAAAATGAGATTTCATTGCCATGACGGAGAGTTTAATCCCAAATCAGTGTGCTTTCTGTGTCACCATGCCACTTCCATTAGAATGATATTAAACCAGACCCCATCCATACTCCTATATATGTTATGAGGGAAAATGAGTTGGCAGCTCTTAGGTCTTTTGACTCACTGAGTGGAAGGTGTTATATAAATACAAAGCTTGGGATGGGTGTTACCTATTTCAGGGCCAGCTACTTCACTTAGTGTTCATCCCCAAATATCCAGATGTTCTGTAAGAGGGGCCCACTACATTTTTGTCTACCCTTCCTGAGCTCCACAGACTGTTTGGTCATCTTTATCCAAGGAGCCAACATTTCTTTATCGTCTGCACTTGTGATTTCATTGGTATGGGAAATTCTTGATCAGGAAACACTCCTTTCCAATGCAGATCAGAAACTGTTTTGAAACTTAATGAGTAGCCTAGGGACGCTGAGGGAGTTAAGTGGATTTTCCAGGATGCATCAGGGCCTGGAACCTTGGGTCTTAGTAAGTCTGAGGTCAACTCTCCACTATATAATGTCTTTCTTCAAACTGAGAGAGAGCTAGCCCTGAAATTAGGACGTTTGCTAGCTTTGTGATCCCAAGAAAGCCATTTTACAAAAAATAAATAAATAAAAGTAAATAAATAAAAAGAATCACTTGTTTGAAGTTCTGTGTTTCCTCTGAAACACGAGGTATATACTATGCACACTACCCACATCATGGGGGTTTTGTGAGGGAAATGTTCTTTGATAGATAAAAAGCCCAATACAAATATGAGTTGCTATTATTATTAATTTCCTTTGAGTTGAAAAATTTTCAAGTCCTGTCTCTTTTTAGGCACTGAGGAGAAATGAGCCATTCCCGTCTACCTCTACAAAGTCGTCTCCTCTAGACTCTCTTCTGGCTGACCAGAGATGAGTTCCTGGGCTTCCATCTTGAATCCATGTAGATGCTAAGGGATGGACATTTCAAATGTCACCAAGGTGAGCCATATCTGCCCCTTCTCCATGGCTGCACGCATCCACCCAAACTGGGGAAGTCATGTGCAAGGTATAATTTTTCTTCCCATTTTAGTTGTTCCATGATTCAGGCCGACTGAAATCCCAAAATCCAAGGTCTTTTATATTTATAACACAGCTGTGCTCAGAACGCAACCTCATCTCAGCCAGACTGAATGCTGGCCCCTTTGTTTGAGGTTCTTTCTCATTTTCTCACATTTCCATTTCCTGTCCTTCCCTCTCCTAAGTAGCCTAGAGATGGGGGCCACCTACCATCAAATTTGACTCTTTCTCCTATTATAATATGACCATGCAACCTTACCATTGTGCATACAGTCTCATTCTAAATTCAGTCACATAGCTGTCTTGGATTGTCTCATGCACAAGGAAGGACATTCTCATAGAATCTATTTCTTCTAAGCAAGAAAGCCAAGAGAATGTTTGGAGTGTGAAAGGAGGTGTATAGCAAAACCTCGGCTCTAAGTCAAGCATTCCAAGACTAGGGCGAGCAGAGGAGGACCCCAAGCTCCCTGTTTGCCTCAGCCTACATAATATATACCAGATTTGAAGCCATATGGTATTCTAGCATCTGCCTTTGTGGTTTAGTCTCTGGGCCATTTCAGATTTTATTAAGGAATAGAGGAGAGGAGAGCCCCCTGTCTGAAGTTTTGCCCATCTTTTTTTTTTCTGGATGTCTTTTTAATTCTGCCTTGAAAGGAATAGAAAAACTTGATTTTTTAAAAATCCTACTTGGTTTGAAATCTAGAGGGAAGTGATTTTCCACACCCCCACCCCACAAATGCAAACACCTCTGGTCTCCTAGGGAAAATAGGTTTGTTTGTTTTAGGAAGCACTAGGAATAGAAGATGAGGATAAGTGAAGGACAGGCTGACTCAAGACGTGGCAGGAATTGAAGGGTACCACTGTCAGGCCAGTGGACCAGGCACAATTTTCCCAGCAATCCATTATGTGGGTACCTTCTCTTTTGGCACCTGGTTCCCTACTTCTACACTAACTCCTCTGGGTTAGATAAGGGCAGGTCATTATTGCTGGTAGGACACTATTATTAAGTGATAAGAAATTGTTGTTGTTTGTCCTTTGTGGCAATAACTTAACTGTTGATGACTTTTGTATGGACTGGAATGAAGTGAGGAAGAATTGCTCAAAGTTGTCAGTCTTGCTTTTTCTTCCAAAGTCATAAAAGTCCAGTGGCAAGACAAAAGTCAAGATGACTGGCAGTGGCCCAGGATGCTGTGGATGACCTTGGTATCTTTAATGTTTTACCAAGCCATTGAAACAAACTGTTCTCATCTGCCCATTCTTCCAGGAGAAGTTTTCACATGCTTGGGGGAAACATCCCATTGATTTACCAATGGCTTTGAGTCCTGTCAGTTACCCTTGACATGGTTTATCCCATCTGCCAGGGTTTTATTAGGGTGTGTTCACTTTGCGTGTTTTAGCTTCTCCAAGCCACAGATGAGAGCAGGGTGAGAGGTGGACACCAAAGGTCAACGGGCAGCCATGAAAAGAGTTTGACAAGCCTTCGCACCAGAGGTGCTAGTCCTCCTGAACACCCTGTGGTAGGGTACATATTTAAGGGAAAGGACAGCTGTCAGCCTCTCTTTTAAATTCCCTAAAAACTCAATTAGAACAGATTAGGTCATTACTGGATAGCATGTTTCTTCATCAGTCCTCTGAAACAATGAATTGTCCTTGAATTGATTGTAGTTCCTAGAGCTCTCAAAGTTGTTTTTATAGTATCGTTATTGTGTACTTTATTCTTTATCTTTTTATAAATTGTTCTGTGTACTTTATTCTTTATCTTTTTATAAAGCTTCAAAATTATTTGTTTTTATAATATTGAAGTTAATTTATGTTATATGTTGTTCTTCTGATTCTACTTACTTCACTCTGTATCAGTTCATAGAAAAGTCTTTCCATGTCTTTTTGAAATCATTTATTTCCTCAGTTCTTAGAGCACCTCATTACATTTACATACCATATCTTATTCTGCCATTTTTTTGCCATCACAAAAAAAGAGGTGTTTTAAAAATTTTATGAAGAAAGGACCTTTCCTTCTTCCTTGGATCTCCTTTGGATATAGGCCTAGCATTGGTATAGCTGGGACGATAGGCATGCACCATTTAGTAACTTCTTGTTCAACTTTTGTTCGAAATTGCTTTCCAGAATAATTATACCCATTAACAGATCCACTAAAAATGCCTCAGTGTACTTGTTTGTCCACGGTACCTCCAACACTCATCATTTCCACTTTTTGTCTATTGTGGAAATTTATTTTGATTTGGGGACCCTACCTTTGGGTTGAGATTAAAAAGCCTTAGGCCCTCAGGGTCTTTTCTGTGTGAAGGGCTGGTGCCCCTCACCCTCTGCTTCAGCTGAGCTAAAAAGTCCAGTGGGCCATACAAGATGCCAGGTCAGACAGCTGCGGGTAAGGAGCCTCAGCTCCCTCCACCCTGAGAAGATCTATCCAAGAGATCCTGGGCTTGTCCAGGCCGGGCTCTGCCGTAGCCTGTGCAGAGGTTCCTGGGCACACACAGCAGGGGCACGGGCCCCTGTAGCCCTGGGCATGGTATGCACAAGACTCGAGCGTCCCCTCCCCTCAGCCGCAGCGCTAGGGCAGCCAGTGGATTAGCTTGTTGTGTGTGGGGGTGCACAAAGCCCTGAGGTTTGAGTGGAGAGAAGGAAGATATATAAACTGGAGAGTTAGATGCAAAAAAAAAAAAAAGAATAGGCGAAAGGACTAGGAGGGAGGCTGACAAGATTAAGAGGGGCTGACAAAATTGGGGGGTGGCAAAGGCTGCAGAGGGCAGACTGACAGAGCAGACAGACAGACAGAACAGGAGGCAGCGGAGAGCACAGAAACAGTCAGCACAGGGTACAGGTTAAGAGAACAGTAGGACACTGGAGCACTAGGAGAGCAGAAGGAGAGGTCGGTGAGAGAGAAACACAGGGGTTCGGCAGAGGAAAGTTACACGCAGGGGGATTGACAAAGTAAAAGGGGCTTGGAGTTAGTGAAAGGAGCTGAGCAGTGAAAGTGGAACATACCCTAAGGCAAGAGGTGGCAACAGCCCTTATTGTATTAAAAAATAGTTCCAGGCGAAGCAGGTGGAAAGAGATGCACTGGAACACAGTCAGGTTGTACATTTTATTTCCCTGTATTCTTAATTTTAAATAGTATCTCGTAAATAAACTCTGCTTTGATTATTTAGTTAAGAGGCTTCTTAATCTTTTGCTTATCAAGTTTGGGAGTGGAGCAGTGTGGTGGAACTTTATAAACAGCCCATATTAAATTAATAGCAGTCAGATAGCCAGTGAGTCAAAAGTCCCAGATTAAGTACCCCAGTCAGATTAGTCCCCCCAAATTAGGCTAGTAAGTCATTCAAAATATTTCTTCACTATCATCTTTGCCACTCTGATGTTTGTGAAATAAAATCTCAGAAATGTTTTCATTTAGATTTCTCTATCAGGGATTTGGAGAATTTTTTATATAGCTACATATAGTCCAGGTTTCTTCCCTTAAAAACTGTCTGTTCATTTTCTTAGGCCATTTATTGATTTAAAGATAACTGACCATCATCCTGAAAGGCAAGATTGTGGGTGGCTACAACACTTACCTTCTTATCCTCAACTCCCTTTTAGAAGTGTGTGGGGGAAGGGCAAAGATTATGGAGGTACCATCCTCTAGACAGATGAAAGCATAAGATGCCACCCACATAAATACAATTAGGGTGTTACTACTGAAGACCCTGGGATAACAGGAAACACCAAGAAGTTAATGGCCCAGAGAGGAGAGAACAGTATGGAATACATTCAGGTCCCAAAGAACATTGTAAAATGTAGATGTTCAGGAGCAGAATAGTAATTGAAATCTATTTTTCTACCTCCCTTTCATCCTAGGACAGGTTCTTTATTTTGTTTTATTGATTGATGGATCTATTTATTTATTTATTCATTCATTCATCCATCGATCTATTTATTTCTTTATTTCTTTTTGTATTTTCTCCTCATTGTCCAAATTGGCAGGTAAGAAAGGATACACATAGATTATCTGAAAGGCAATGGGAAAATAGAGATTTTCTGAAATGATTTAAGGGACTACACACACACACACACACAAGGACAGCTAGGTAGTGCAATGGATAGAGTAGCAAGCTTGAAGTCAGGAAGACTTAGGTTCAAACCAGGCCTTAGAAACTAGCTGCATAACCCTAAGTAAGTCATTTAACCCTGTTTGCCACAGTTTCTTCATCTGTAAAATGAGCTAAAGAAGGAAGTGGCAAACTATTCCAGTATCTCTGCCAAGTATGCCCCCAAAAGGGGACATGAAGAGTTGGACAAGACTGAAAAATGATTAAACAATATACACAAAGTAGGGTTCACAGATAATTTTTTGTAAATATGTAGGATAGACTACAATGCTCCAATGAATCTTTCTTCAGCCTGAAGGTATTATCTTCATCAATACAGATCAAAAGTCACCCAGATTTGACTATCCTATGCGACTCATGTTGAGATTATCTCAAAAATATACCTGAGAATGTCATCTAATGTTCTATGGATCTTCTATGATTTTTTCTGATGTTGAAGGAATACAGAAATGGACCATATGAGCTGTACTTTGGTTATCCCTTGCCCTTGATGCATAACCAGCCCAATGTTTTGTTTTTTGTTTTTTTTTTGGGGGGGGGTCAAACAGTTTTCTTTTGACATCCTTCACATTTTTCTTGCAGTTTCTCATTTATAATAAGCTGCATGCTGCTCACACCCACCATGTTCCTCTCCATTGCCCTTTGCATCATCCTCAATGTCAATTCTTCACAGATTTTAGCATTTCACAAGTTGCAGCCATACAGCCTCACTGGAAGAATACTGATGTTTTCTTTTAATGCACTTTTATTTCATGAGGTAGTTTAGGTAGGTCATTAAAATATTTTTTCAATTTCGCCAAAGCAATCCAGTATGCTTTCCTTCTTCTGTTCATTTCTGGGCCTACCTTTCTGTCCATTAAGATTACTCCCAGTTGGGGGTGGCTAGGTGGAGTAGTGGATAGAACACTGGCCCTTGATTCAGGAGTTCCTGAGTTCAAATCCGGCCTCAGACACTTAACACTTACTAGCTGTGTGACCCTGGGCAAGTCACTTAACCCCATTGCCCCGTTTAAAAAAAAAAAAAAGATTACTCCCAGTTAGGTATGTGCATGTATACAGTTTCTATGACTATTTATAGATATTGATATCTATAGATTTATACTTATAGATTATATTGTACATTGATATTGATATCTATAGGTAGAAAGACAATTCTATAGATTGTTCATCCAGGTGCATATCACGGTCTGGACAACAGCCTTTCTTTATCCAATTGTTTTTCCCTCTGTGAATAGTTAGGATAAGTTCTTCTGAATGGTTATTAACTTAACAGGCTCATCAATGTTGTGACACTGTTGAATGTGTTACATGTAGGCAATGTTACCTGTAAGGAGGAGCGTCTGGAGGGCCATAAACACCATAGGTCCTTGTTGAATTATGTCTCACTTGATATTAATGATTAGATGATTATTGAATAAAATGATCTCTGTCACATATTTCATCATATCTTATGTAATTTTCATATGGGTGACATGCCTTGATGAAAGAGAAGCTTTAAGGTGGTATTTTGCTTTATCAAATGAAATACTTAAAAAAAATAATCCATAAACAATAAATTCAGTGGGTTCATGGATTCTCTACACCTTTTTAGGTTGTTATGTTATGATAAAGATGCGGTCTAAAGCCAGGAATGGTGTTAGGCACACACCTGTAATCTCTGCTACTGGAAAAGCTCTGGCTGGTGAATTACAAGGTCATGAGTTTGTGGTTATAGTAGACTAAGGCAATTAGGTGTCTATACTGAGTCGGGCACCAATATAGTCAGCCCCTGTGGTCAGAGAGGCCACCAGGCTGCCTAAGGAGGTAGAAAAAGAGCAGGTTAAAGCTTGTGTATTAATAAATAGTGGGATCCAGCTCATGGGTGGTAGCTACAGTTATAACCTGGGTGAGGTGGGGAGGCCAATTCTCCAAAACAAAAAACAAAAAACAAAAAAAAGAGAAAGAAAAATGAAAAAGAAAAAGAGTAGTCTATTGTGGAATATCACTTGTAAAAAGCCTTTCCATTCCCTTCTAATAAATACCCCTAATCTCAGATACAATAATGTTCATATATATATGTATACATATATATATATATATATACATATATATATATTTTTTTTTTTCTTAAGGGTAGTTAGGTGGTGCAGTGAATAGAGTGCCAGACATGGAATCAAGAAGACTCATCATGCTGAGTTCAAATATGGCCTCAGACACTAATTACCTGTGTCACCTTAGGCAAGTCATTTCACCCTGTTTACCTCAGTCCCCTCATCTGTAAAATGTCCTGGAGAAGGAAATGGCAAATCACTCCAGTATCTTTGCCAGGAAAATCCCGAATAGGGTCACAAAGAGTCAGACATGACTGAACAATAACAGGTTTTTCTTATATACATTTGGTATAGATGAGAAAGTAGTAATATGGGCCAAGAGTTACCACTATTCTCTTGTTTTCCTCTTTTGTTTTTTTACACAATAATAAGGTCAAGATTTTTTTTTTTGCATGTCTTTGTTGTCTCACCTCCTTGCATATTCCTTGAGAATAAATCCTTTAGTGTCCTCAAATTGCCTTATCTCTTGTCAGATGTCTTCTAAGGGTATTTGGCTTAAACCAGCTCTATTCCCTAGCTTTGTTTTCTTTGGTGTTTTTCTTCCCTAATTCCTCTGTCAGCATATCAAAGATGGAGATATTAAAGTCCTTAGCGTTGAAATGATTTGTTACAAAAATCTTTACAGTGAAAAATAAAAGATGAAAAAAAATCATCTTTTCCCTAGTATTTCATTTGTTTGTTGTCCTCTCTCTGGCTTCCTCCTTCTGTTCCCGTGGGATGACTTTGCTCAGTTAGGTCTCTCAGTGAACTTTCTTTAAACTTGTTTTTTTTTTCCTTTCACTGATTCCAAGGTTTTATGAAGTGATATCATTCATAGTCTTCTAACATATTTCTCCCTGAAATTTTATAAACAAATCTCTCTTCAAAATTGGGGCCACCCTTGACTTATCTACCTCTCTGCTAGGCAAGGAGATATGTTTGCTGAATGGGAAAGGTTCTAGTCTTTTTTAGTTGCCTTGTTAGGGCAATTGATTTACATTCTTACCTCCATCAATTGCCTATTTTTTAAAAAGTTAATTGCTTGTTTAAATAGGTCAGTTTGGAAATGTTTTAATTTCATGACATATCCTTTTCTCTTCTTATTCCAGTTTTGAATAAATTTGACATTGTTCTAATGTTGGTGGTCTGATTGCACCTAGACAGCTGATTGAAGAACGACTTTGACATAAGTGGAAGTCCTTTCCTGTCTGTTTAAACATTTTTGTTCTTTTCTTGCTGGCCATGTCTGTTGTTCCCTGATTCTCTTATCAAATGAAATAATCATGAGGTCAGTCAACTAGTCTCTTAGCCTTTATAAAAGCACCTGTGCCAGGCTCTCTACTAAGTCCCAATGTATACACATGAATTTACTGTGTTGTCTATAAGCATTTGACTTTTTTCATTCTTATTCCTAAAGCACATAATACACATAATACACATGCGCACACACGTGCACACATACATGTATATATAGCTATATGTATGTAGATACATTGGTATATGAATAAATGTACATATATTTATATTATATATTTATATATGTATATGTGTGTGCATATGCATGTGTGAATATATATGTATATATGTGTTTGTATAATAACCATATTTTTCTCCTCTCTGCCCACCTTTGCATTGAAATTGGAGTATCAAAGTATGTAGGTTGATTAAATTTGGAGAGTTTTTATCAAATTCTTTGTACAATTTCTTTCCCTCCTTAGCCTCTATGCACACAGCTAGCATTAATTCATGGCAGTCCTTTCCCAAGCACTTAGGAGCACTGCAATCCAAGATGAGCAAATATCCCTTGAGTGTTACAATGGCCTTCTTCAGGGAATCTGCCAGTTTGTCCCCGGAAACCTTCCAGAAGAAGTTGTATTGCTGGTGGTAAAATATGCTATAGAGAGGGGATTCCAGGTTGGACCAGAGAATCTTATATGATTTTCACATGATAAAGAACCACAGAGGTCATCTTCAACTCTGAGGAAACTCTGAGATTCTATATTTTTATTAATACTAAGAAGCAAACAAACCAACAAAAAGAATGCCACACAAATGTGACATATGCTTAGTCCAGCCCCAAAGGAGTTCATTAAAAAGTACAATTTTTAAAGCCAAACTTTGAAAGTAGAAGATGACAGATGCTAGAGTTCCTTAAGTCATCTCCTTTTTCTTAAGTCAAGCAGTCTAAGGAATAGGAAATGAAGAGAGAAAGACAGATAGAGATATGGAGACAGAGATGAAGACAGAGACAAAGACGGAGAGAGTTAAAAAAGACTTCCTAGAAAAGAGGACGAAAGAAAATGCAGAGTTCTGGGTGAGCCCCAGAAGTATCAAGTGACCTCATGTGAGCCCCAGAAATGACTTCATATAACTCTTATGTGTCAATGTATTTGTGATCTTCTTATCAACGTGAATTCTCCCTTCCAGGTTGCAGATAGCAACCCATCTATGTCCTCTTCTGCTGTGAGGCTCTTGTCTTGGCCTTCCATAAATTCCTGGCAAAAAATTTCCCCAGTGTACAGGAAGCTTTTCCCTAGATTTTTTTGGTGTGGCATAGGTACTAGCAGAACACATGAGTTGTTCATTGATTATCCATTATTCTGGATTTATTTTTCCAGTAAATTAAAATTTTAGAAGTAAGATAATTAAAACCCCCATAACGTCAGGATAGAAATATCTCCTTTTAAAAAGTGCTGATTTGGGGTGGGTGACAGCAGTAGAGTATGGGTCAAGAGGTTATCTAACTCTTACCTTCACCTATTCCATCACTTTGTACAATCTTTGCATCCCTTCTAGTGTCCTGAGAAATCACTAGAATCCCAGAGCAAGGGCTTGCTGAAGCAAATAAAGCTTTGCTAACTCAATGGTCCTGCTCTTTTCCTATCTCCCACTTACTCTCTTGAAAAACACAATCTTTTCATCTTTCTTGCCATCTGTCAAGACCAAAGGCTGCTCATGGACTGGTTTTGGTCCTTCTGGAACACAGAATATCAAACTTTGTCCATTTTCACTTGTCCAGTAAAGAAAGAAAAATCTTGTGGTATTTTTTAGATAAAGGCTTGAGTAGTCATGATGAATGACAAATTCTTGCCAAGTAACAATAAGGCAGCTATAGAAATCAATGAAAAACTTGAGAATTCTTTAATCTTTAGGGTCAACCTTTAAGATTGACCCTATTTAATTGATAAGGACAAAAAGGGACTTTTCTTTTTCTTCTAGCAGATAATTTCTGTAGCTATTCTGGAACCTGAAATAGCTGTTTGGTTTTTTTTTTTAAAATCCATTTATTTACCATGAAATTCAGTCAACTGAAATTGTCACTATGTTTATAAGGCATGCACTCCCTTTAACACATGCCATTGCCAATTTTACATGTGGTGTATACCAAATATTTGGGTAACCTCATTCATCAGATGCTGGCTGGCTCTGTTGCTATTTCCTTGAGTCGAACAACATTTAGATGAAATGTTTTAACTCGAGCTGTGAAAGCTTGAAAATGTCTGCCAGGTAAACAAGCTCTCTTTTTTCTTCATTAAAAAAGGAGGGGGATGAGAGAAGGGAGAAAAAAAAAAAACAGCAACTCAAGTTCTACGAACTCAGGAGCTTAAGGAGAGAGCTCAATTTATGATTATAAGCAGTAGCTGCAAATAGAATGGATTTGCAAATTTCTGCAATGAAGTTGGCCCAGCAGAACTTGATGAGTTTGGTGAGCCAATGGCCATTTACCAGAATTTAGACAAGGAGAGTCCCACAGCTACCATTCTTGCTATAAGGATGTTAAACAAAATCACCGTGGAAAAGTAATGTACCTGACAATCATCTAATCCAATGCCTAAAGTTTATAGATGACAAAAAGGAAGCTCAGAGAGAAGTGATTTATCCAAGATCAGAGGCAAAGATTGGGACTAGAACTCAGATCTCCTGACTCCCAGCCACACTGACATATTTATTACCACACTGACGTCCAAAGATAACAATCAAAGGTGCTTAATACATGCTTGTTGATATATAGATCAAAGAATAATAATGCTTTATTAAAATAAAAGCAATTTTATATAACATGTAATATAAAATAATTTATCAAGTATTATATATGAATGTATATGCATATGTATATACACATATCATCAAATGGCTGATTGAAATCTGATAAAAATTTTTAAAAATCCAAAATAAAAATATGGCACTTCAACCCACAGTCACAAAACTAGAAAGCCAATTTTACAAATATAGATACATTTATTGCTGTCTTTCCCAATTCATAAATTACATTTACAGGGTCAGCAGAAACAAAAGGAATCAGTATTGAATGCATCAACCTCATGGAATATATGCACATCTATGCATATATTTATAGATATAGATGGATATATGCACGTATATGCAAGTATGCATAGAGATTTCATATACATATTGTGTAGCTGTCCTTGGAGGTAGGTGCAGTCATTATCTGCATTTTAGCTATGTGACCCTAAGCAAATCACTTAAATTCTGCTTACCTTGGTTTCCTCTTCTATAAAATGAGAATAATCATGACATCTACTTCTTGGGGTTATTATGTAAAAAAAGAACTATACAAATCCTATTATTGTTGATGCCATTATCACTGTTTGACAGATATGGAAATTGAAGCAAACAAGTAAAGTGCCTTGACCAGAGTCCCACAGCTAATAAGCCTCTGGGGTTGGATTTGAACCAGGTCTTCCTGATTCCAAGCCTGCCCAGAGCTCTATTTATTTCATGGGGTATATGTGTGCGTGCAGGTGTGCACGCACACATATACACATATATGACAGTGTTATATACTTCCTCTCTGACCTTGGTCAAGTCACTAACTGTTCTTGGTTCCTGTTTCCTTGTCTGTAAATGAGGGGGTTGGACTAGATTACTTCTTAGGTCCCCTCTACTTCTAAATCATCAACCCTCTAATCTCTAAGGTCCCTTACAGCTCCAAAATTCAATTTGCCCACCAACAAAGGATGGGCTAAGAAATTATATTAAGACTAAATCTTTAAAAGTACAGTCAATTACTGATTACTCCTGCTGCAGAAGAGGCTCTCCATTCTAAGTCCTTTTGTTTCTACCAAGCCAGCAAGGTACCAATAACTCTATTTATGGTTGTGAAATTAAGCTCCTGGTTGTAAGACTGTGCAATGAGATTCCTGTCTTCTCATGCTGGATGGTCTCTTTGTTTTCAATTGTGTTAGGTTTTAATCTGAGGCCATTTTGCAAAATGCATCTTTCTAACCCAAATTCAGCTTTGCACATGCAAAACAGCTGGAGAAGTGAAAATGAACATTGGAGCCACAGAAGTCAAATAAAACTTAAAAGAGGAAACTTTGACCAAGACAGTTTTGGATTCCTCAACACTCCAGTTTCAAAGGGACAGACAGTCCTGAGGCATGCTACAGCTTTAAGGGGAGCCAGTAAGTCTGTCAGTTCAGAGAGTCCCAGCCCAGAGACTAAGAGCCTAGCAACCACCCACTTCAAGGACCTGGGTGGCAGCAGCTCCACGTTATCAGCCCTGGCTGGGCCCCCAACCAAGGCGGCCAGCTCTATCTGTATGGAGGGTTGAAGAGAAAAGGGACAAGGGTGCCGGTCCAACAGAAAGCTGGAGGAAGCAATGCTGGGTTTCAAGAATATCATCCTGTCTCTCATCCTCCCCTCCTTAATGAAATGTTTGCAAGGAGTTTTGAATGCTACACTCTTTTATCTTCTCTGATAAGGAAAGTCAAACTCAAAATGGCTTTGGGTGGGGTTAACCCCAAAACACAGCCTGACAGAGTGAATACATTTCCACCATAGCCACTTGCTGTGTTACCCTGGGCAAGTCTTCCTTAGCTAGGGCTGCCATGCTGCAGTGGGAAGAGCCTTGGATTTGGATCTGAGTTCTATCCCCATCACTTTCTCCCTTAGTCTGGGCCTCTGTTCTCTTCATCTGTAAAATGAAAGGGTTTGACAAGATGACCTCATTCTTTCTAGTTGAAAATCAGGAGTTCTTAACTTGGGATTAGTGAACTTGTTTCTTCAATATTTTGACTACTGTACTATATTTTAGTACAATATTGCATTCCTGTGTATTTTACTTTATACATGTAAAACGTTATTCTGAGAAGGGGTCCATAGGCTATCCACTGGTATCAAGCACAAATAGAAATAAATCCCTGCTGGTCACATATTAACCTGGAAAACCACAAATTAACATTGCCTGTGTTATATTATTAGGGGCTGATAGGTGCTACAGTGGATAGAGGGCCAGGCCTGAAGTCAGGAAGACTCATCTTCCCTGAGTTCAGTGTGGCCTCAGACACTTACTGTGTGACCCTGGGCCAGTCATTTAACCTTATTTGCTTCATTTTCCTCAACCTGTAAAATGAGCTGGAGAAGGAAACAGCAAATGACTCCAGTATCTTTGTCAAGAAAACCCCATATGGGGTCATGAAGAATCAGATACAAATGAAAACTCAACAACTCTTCACACTTGCTTATTAAATACTTCAGGATAATGAGTGGTAAACAATGGATCTTTTTTTTTTAATCCAGTTGATTTAAAAATAATTCATTTCAACTTCCCAGGCTGCAGGAGGAAAAAAAAAAGAGGCACCATTTTATGCTGAGCAGTAAATCAAACTATTTCCTCTGGTGTTGCTCAAGATAATGACATTGTTCTCCAGCTACTCTCTAGGTATTTGTGTAGCTGTAAGGTATAATTCCATAGGAGAGTCTTCATAATTTATAGAAGCATGGATTAATATCCATTTACTATGAAGTGTTATTGAGGAAAAATACATTTGGGGGCTTGGTGTAATGGGAGTTTGCTTTTCTATCATAGAAGAACATACCCATGTGCTCCCCCAAACAGATAAAGGATGCTGGGTATGCTGTGGCATCTCTATCTTCACTCATAAACTAATTTCATTAATTGCAACTTTATAGGCTAATAATCTGGATTTAGAGTCATAGATTTAGAGCTGGTAGGGCCTTCGCAGGTCAGTGAGTCCAAACCTCTCACTTTAATTGTTGAAGAAACCCACGGCCCAGAGAAATTCATTCATTTGTCCAAAGTCAGAGAGGTAGGAAGTAGCAAAGAGAGGAGGCAAGCCTTGGTCCCCTGACTAGAATCTAGCTCCCCCCCTTTTTTTTTAATATTCCACACTGTCTGTGGTCATATGCTATCTCACATTTACAAATGTTTTAAAGTTTACTTTCATTACGGCAATCCTGTGAGATGAATGAATAATGTATATATTGTTATCCCCTTTCTACAGATGAAGGAACTGAGGGACAAAGAGGTTAATGAATTTTCCCCCAAGTAGCATGTGCCAGTCTGGTGTTCAATAACACACTGCCTGTCCTAAGATTTGCAGATTTGTCAAATAGGAGAGAACCAAGCAGCTTGGGTAAAGTAGCATTAATCTTTCACCTTGAAAACTTATTCTATTGTTGGGGGAGGGGGGGAACCTCTGGTGCATCTTAAGGAGTACTTGGAGGCTTCACTTCGTCTTTAAGTAGTATCTTTCCCCCACAGAAGGCCTCAGTTCTAAGCAAGGCTTGAAGGTACAGTACCTGGAAATGAGTTCATGAAACACTTGTTGAATTGAATAGAATGAAACTGAACCAAAACCTTGCAAACCCTCTAAGAAGTCAAAAATTGCTTCAGTCCAGCCGCTGTTTTTGTTCTCACTTCCCAACCCTCTCTCCCTACCTTGTGTGACCCTGGAAAAGTTGCTCAATGTCTGTGTCCCAATAACTCTCTGAGACTAGACTTTGCAGGTATAAAGGGGTTCTGCAAAGGGGTTCCTCCTTTGTAGAACCCCTAGGTTTCCTTCAAAGCTCAGCTCAGATGCCATTTCCTACATGAGACATTCTGCCCCTGCTCCACCACTAATTATTAACATTCTCCCTTGAAATTACTTTGTATGAGATAATTTGAGATAATATTTGTAAGGTGATTAAAATGCACCAGTTCTTAGAACAGTAGGTGCTTACCAAATGCTTGTTCCCTCTCTCCCTCCTCTACATACTTTGTATCATCCACTTGAGTACATATTATATCCTCTCATCAGAAGGTAAGCTCTCTGAAGGCAGGGGCTGTTTTACTTTGTGTCATTGTATCTCCTGTGCCCAATAGTGTTTAATAAATGTTGAATTGGATTTGGAGGATCTGAGATTTTTTAGCATAGATATTTCCTTTTCTCACATGGAGTACAGCCACTTGAATACCCTCAGCCTGTGAAATTCTTGTTCCCCTTCCTCCCACCTCCCCCTCTTCCTCCTCTTCTTCTTGTATCTCATGGGTACCAATATATACTATTTTTTTAAAATGAGGGATAGCACCACTAATTCAATGATATCCTGTTACCTATAAAGAGATTTTGGCTAGGCTTTTTCTTCACTTAAAATTCAAAATCAGGTGAGTTCATTAACAAATGAATTCACAAGGATATTTTATTCACTGAAAGGTATTCATTGCAGAAGCTGAGCATCTGGAGAATGCTGTTCCCCCTTTTAGCCAAGAAGAATGGTGATTAAAAACCAAGAGAGACCCCATAGACACACTTTAACACTCAGAAAAGAAAGCTGGTTTCTCTTATACTGAAGACAGAATGCTGCAGCTGATGATATGAACAGTTTACACTGTATAAAAATACACGATCTCTTAAAGAAACACCAAATGCCTTACAACTGTTTCTCCTCCCCCACCCATTTCAAGGGATCCTTCAACTATATTTTGAAGTCATTATAGGAACTCAGAAGTCATGGCAACAACCCACCAAGGATTTTTATTTGGACAAGGAACCCAACTATTTCATCAAGGATTTCTATTCAGATAGAAACTCAAAGACATAGAGATTTGCACATAAAGCAGCTAGTGGCCAGGTACAAGACATTGAGCATTATGAGTAAAGGGAGATGAAGAGTCATTTGAATGTCCACTTAGTTTCAGAAAATCAAATGGGATTGTATAGGTTGGTGAGCTCAACATTATAAAAAAGGGCTTATTTTTGGTTAGAATGATGAATGTCAATGGTTATAAGCCCTGATACCTTGAAGTTTCTAGAAGGTGAGGGAGGGTAGGTAACTGTAGTCTAAGCGTACAGAATAGTGTGCTTCTCTAGCTCAAGTTACCTGGATTAAGATGTAACCCAGCACTTGCCTTGAACCATATTAACCTTCCTCAACTTGGGGCATCTAAACAACTACAGCTCATCCCATTGGTGAGAAGTTTGTTTAAAAAGATTCAAGGGATCCTGGGTAGATAGCAATAATACACAAGAAGCAACTACTAGAGAAATATTTTCTTGGGACCTACTATGTGCTAAGATATGAGGATTGTTCACTTGCTTGTTTTATACTGGACCTATAATTTTGTCAGTGGAGGGAGCTCTGAGTGAGAAGCTTCCTCAATTAAACAGACACCTGCAAAATGTAGTGTTAGAGAATTGTTGAGGAAGTAAATGTTGAGTGGCTTGTCCTGGGTCACACAGTATGTGTTGGGCAGAAAAGTGCGAGAGATACAAAAATAAAATTGAATCAACCTCTGTCCTCAAAGAGATTCACTATAGCATGACTTAAAGAACTAGATTTGGAGTCAGAAAGACCTGGGTTCAAATCCCATCTGTAACTGAAAGGTTGATGTGAAAACTGCTTTGGGAGCTTTCGCTCTTAGAAGTCAATTCCCTTTTCAGGACAGCCTAGACAATGAGGAACTGTGTCATTTTGGGGAAACCAAGATAGCTAGTTAGGTATACTGAAAGGATCATTGGATTGGGAGTTGAGACACCTGGATTCTAGTTCCAGTTCATCAACTCATTTAATGCCTGATGTTGGGTAATTCAAACTCTCTGAGCCTCACTGTACTCAACTGTAAAGTGAAATGATTGGATTAGATACTTTCTATCAATAAGGTCAGGTCCAGCGAACCAAGAGTGATAATTTGCTCGGCTAAGAGCTACTTCCAAAGATTTTCCTGTTCCTTTCAAAGGTTGGCACCCTCCTACTTCCCACCTCTCAGCCCAAATGCTTTCTATTCATTTTGTGGGTATTCTGTAATATTTTACCTATGTACTTGTTGCTTTATTGTCTTATTGCATTATTGTCTTACATAGAGTTAAACAGCAATAATACAGTTGCATTATTGTCTTACTTCCTCGAGAGTAGGAACTCTTTTAAAAAATGTTTGTCTTTGTATGTCTAGTGTCTAGAACAGTACTTTCTAGGATCAAACAGTGTCTAGGACAGTGCTTTCTAGGTAGGCTCTTCATAAATGCTTTAAATTGAGCCGAATTCACCAAAATCTCTCTCATGTCTCCTTCTCCCTATGTATACTTCATATCAAGCAATAAGCCTACTGACCAATGAGTAATATTGTCTAACCTCTTGCTGAATCCAGGAACATTTGAAGAACTGTTCTTTTAGAAGAGAAAGGAAAAAGAAAGAAATAAAAAATTGATTTTTTTCTTTAAAATTACTCCTAACCTTCTTACTTCCTACACAAATATGTGGGTAACGACTGTGATATTGTAAACATGACAGTCCCCTCAATGTGAGCTGAATTAATTGATTTATTAGAAGCAAAATAGCTATGTGGGCTGGACTAAATTGGCTTATTAAGGATTCAGTTGTGCTAATTGCCTGCAGAGTGGGACAAAAAGGAGAACAAAGGGGGAGGGGAGAAAGAAGGAGAAATAGCATTTGTTACAGGAATGGTTTCTGGTCTACTCAAACTGGACCAAAATTATTTGTCATGAAGTAGCTTAAGAAAATGGGATAGATGTTTGACTTCAGATAGACAATGAGAGGGAGAGAAGAGAACTTGCATTCTAAATAATGGAGTATAATGTGTTTTTTCACAATATCTTATTTAACTCAAGAACTACCTCCAACAGGAAGCCTTTCCTAATTCCCTTAGTGTTGTCCCCCCCCCCCCGCCCCCTTCAAATTACCCTGTATAGGATTATCTATGTGTTTGTTTTAGCTATAGAGTTAAAGTTCCTTGAGGGCAGAGATTGTTCAAGTTTTCTCTTTGGATTCCTATCACTCCTTATGATACCTGGTCCATCAGAATCACAAAAATGATGAAAAAGGAAAAATACATTTTGGAAGAGCTGGGGGAAAACAAGCATACTGATGACTTCTGGTGCCTTTGTAAATGGGTGACAACCATTCTGGAAAACAGATTGGAATTATGCAGAGGGAAAGTTGGAGACAAAGATACCCAGAGAGATAGAGCTTAAAAGGGAGGGAGAGTAGAACAGATAGGGCAAGAGGGGAGAGAGGGAGGGAGAAAGAAGGGGAGAGAAAGAACATGAGAGACAAGAAAGAGGAATGGGGGAGAGAAAGGAGAGGAGAGAGTATGAGAGAGAAGGAGGGGAGACAGAGAGAGAGAGAGAGAGACAGACAGACAGACAGACAGAGAAAGAGATTCATATCTCTCAGTAAGGCTACATGTGATGAGAGCTATAGAGAGAAATGGAACTCTGTATCATGCTGAATGATTTCTTATCAATATGGTTGGTGCTTCTGCCACTATATCCTCCCTCAGGGCTATAGAAAAGAAGCCTGACACCCAAGAGTATGTGATGAGAAAAACAGCTGTACGCCCCCATGTTTTAGTCCCATCCTCCCAGAGGCTTAGGTCTAGTTCTACATAAAGTAAGTGAGTCCAGATGGGGAAAGAGGGAATGACTGAGGGGGAGGTGGACTGCAGCTCAGTCACAGTACTTTAGCTCCTCTCTTTGGCAGCCCTGGAGTGCTGATGGCAGCCTTAGAGACCTGGGGCTAAACTAAATTGCATCTCACCTTTGATTTGTTCCATAAACTACCCCTGTGATCTCTGAGTTCTGAAGGTGAGCACTAATTTGAGGCTTAATAGAATATGCCAGGGTCACTCTGCATTAAAATAAATATTCTTCTCCCTCTGCCCCAACTGCAAACCACCCCACGCACCCACTCTCTTGGAGCCTGTCCCTAGGATTTGGCCAAAACTAAAGTAATTTTCATAGCGGTTGGAGCAGTGTGATGAGCCTATCAACGCAGGAAATTACCAACTAAAAATAATTTTCCAAAATTTCATTTATGAGTCAGCTATTTGCAAATTGGAAGTTGTTTTATGAAGTCTTATATATTTATATTTAAAAGATTTTAAGAATATATACATACATGTATATGTATGTGTGTATATGTATACATAAATACACATATTTCATATAGATACATTTACACACATATATACATACACATACACACATATCTATGTATATACATAGATATATACATCTTCATGTCCAAATAGGTCTCTTCCCTTTCCCCTCCCCTCCCCAGAGAGCTATCCTATTAACAACGAAAGAGAGAAAGAGAGAGAAGGAAGGCAGTTCCACAAAACTAACTTATGCATAAACCAAATTTGACTATATATATACAATGCAATGTTCCAATCCCATGATACCTCATGTCTGCAAATAAAGGAGGAAACTGCCTTTTCTCATCTCTGTCTTTTTAGGGGGCCACATTACACAGGTTTTTCTTTTTGTTGTTCTTTTCATTTAAATTATACTTGTATTCATTGTTTTTCTCATTAATCCTCACTTTTTATCAGCTTATATCAGTCTTCCCATATTTTTCTCTTCTTCATATTGGTTTTTTATCATGCAGTAATATTCTGTTACATTCACATATGACAATTTGTTTATTCAGCAAACAATATTTATTGACATTGTTTTCATTTCTTGCCAGTGTAAAAAATGTATTACAATAAATATTTTGGTGTATATGGTACCTTTCTATCTTTAACCCCCTTGGAGGTCTGTACTTCATTGTGGAATCTCTGGACCAAGAGGTATTAACATTTAAGTCACTTTTTAAAAGCATAATTACAAATTGCTTTCTAGAATGGTTGTACCAATTTGGAGAACTACCAAGTTTATATATGTTCATGTATTTCCACAGTCTTTCACTCTGATATTGATTATTCCCATTTTTTTGTCATCTTTATCAATTAAATTCTTAGATGAGAAATAGATGGATAGATGGATGGATAGATTATAGATAGATGAATGGATGGTTAGATAGAGAGCATTTATTAAGCACTTACTATGTGACAGGAACTGTGCTAAGCACTAGGGATACAAATTAAACCTAACAAGACAGTTTCTACCCTAAAGAAGTTTCTACTATAATGGAGCAAGAAAATATATGAAAGGGTATCAGGAAAATTAATCAAGATAGGGCAAAGCTTCTGATGTGGAGATGAAGGCCAGAGAGTAAGAGGAGCCTAGAAGGAAGGGGCCTATAGATTGCTTGAATTCAGGCATTCAAAAAGGCCATCAAATGTCTACACTAAATTATGTATTGATATGATGAGTTCCTGGAAGCAGGGCTAGGCTACCTGAAGAATGGTGAAGCTAGCCCAGGTCAGAAGTGAATGGGTCAAAGCTTCCATGCTGATCAGAAGTGGCATTGGACCCATAAGTTCTTGTTGAAAACTTAGCCTAGGTGAGAGATGGAGACTCAGAGGAAAGAAGGGAGGGAGGAAGATGAATGGAAGGAGACAGAGAGAAGAAATGAGAGTTCTGCTTTTCTTCTAATTTTTTTAATAGTACGACCTTAAATATTCAGGTTATGTGTCCATTTTGAGCTAAAAATTACATAATTGTTCAAGCATTATCTTTACCAAAGTAGGCTGATACAGGCTGTTAGAGATAGTATATTCACAGTAGAGCCATTTTTGTTGCTGGCTTTTATAAGCCAATGGTCCTAGCAACTAGTGAAAAGATGCCTTAGTTGTGCTGTTTAAGCTTTTACTCCTATCTGCCTCTTCATTCATTCCCTCTATCTCTCTGTGCTGATTCAGCAGCTCTCACTATTTGCCATTGCACAGTGGGCTTCCTATTTCACCCATTCCTCCTTTGCTCCTGTTACCAATATTGCTTCCCTAAAAAGGATAAAGAATAACTAATCCCATTAATTCATTCCATCCTTGGGAGTTAAAACATAGTAGTAGAATCTCTGGGTCAAGTGGAATGGGCATTTGAGTCACGTTTTGAACATAATTCCAAATTGCTTTTGAAAATGGTTGGGCCAATCCATAGCTCTACCAAGTTTATTAGTATTCATGTATTTCTACAGTTTCTCTCTCTAAGGTTATTTTTTTCTAATCTTTGCCAAATTGGTAGAGGTGAAATGAAACTTCAGAGTTATCTGACTCATATTTCTCTATTAGCTATATTATTGCCAAGATGGCATAGAAATTGTACCAACCTAACAATCTTATAGGAAGGAAATCTATACCATAGCTATAATAATTAAAACTGAATCAATAAGATGACAGAAATACCACACAATGTAAGAGCTTTATGAAATAAGGCTTCAATACTGAAATACTTGAGATGCTCACCCAACCTCACCACCCAGCCTAGCCTACCTACCTCACATATTGGACATAGCCAGTGCAAGGGACCTCATGGGCATGTGTTTCTTTCTTTTTGTTAAATTGGGACCAAATGTAGTTTATTGAGTAAAGAACAGAACTATTCTTTTTTTTTTAATTAATAAAGTATTTTATTTTTTTCCCTTTACATGTAAAGATAGTTCTCAACTTTTGTTTATACAAGCTTTCCAGTTTCAGATTTTTCTCCCTCCCTCCCCTCCCTCCCCCCTCCCCTCGATAGCAGATAAACTGATATAGGTTATATATATATATATATATATATATATATATATATGTATATATATATACATATATATATATATACACATAATAACATTAATCCTATTTCTGCATTAGTCATGTTATAAGAGAAGAATCAGAGCAATGATGAAAATCCTCAAAAGAGAAAAAACATCAGCACCAAAAACAAAAGAAATAGTATGGTTCATTCAGCATCTATACTCCACCATTCTTTTTTTTTCCTTGGATTTGGAGATCCTCTTCTATCATGAGTTCCCTGGAACTCTTCTGTACCATTGCATTGGTGAGAAGAATATAGCCCATCACAATAGATCAACACTCAATGTTGATGATACTGTGTATGATGTTCTTCTGGTTCTGCTCATCTCACTCATCATCAGCCCACGCAAGACCCTCCAGGTTTCTCTGAACTCCTGCTCATTTCTTACAGCACAATAGTATTCCATTGTATTCATATACCACAATTTGTCCAGCCATTCCTCAATTGATGGGCATCCCCTCAACTTCCAATTTCTTGCTACCACATAAAGAGCAGCTATAAATATTTTTGTACAAGTGGGTCCCTTTCCCCTTTCCATGATTTATTTGGGAAAAAGACCCAAAAGTGGTATTGCTGGGTCAAAGGGTATGGACAGCTTTATCACCCTTTGGGCATAATTACAAATTGCTCTCAAGAATGGTTGGACCAGTTCACAGCTCCACCAACAATGCATTAGTGTTCTAATTTTCCCACAGCTTCTCCAACATTTATTATTTTCCTTTTTTGTCATTTTAGCCCATCTGATACGTGTCAGGTGGTACCTCAGAGTTGCTTTAATTTACATTTCTCTAATCAATAGTGATTTAGAGCATTTTTTCATATGGGAATAGATAGCTTTGGTTTCTTAATCAGAAAACCTGATGGGCATGTGTTTCAACTGATACTGGGATGATCTTTCCTTGATTCCTCTATGACCATGATTCAGGCTGATCCTCACATACCATACAAGAGATGATTCTACCTAACTATGAGAAGGAAAAGAAGAGAAACTGAGCAGGACAGGAGGTAAGAGAAACTGTCGCAGTGCAGAGTTGTCTGAGAGTGAATGGCAACCATGTTCAGGGAATAGAAACCTAACTGCAGTCAGCCATCTCCTTACCCATTATCCTAGCACTCAAAGAACATAAGGACTCCCAGCCTCAGGGGTCCATAATAAAGAAAAGGTAACTAATCACAGCAGCAGGAGGGGTAGAGCCCTAGAGTGAGGCAAGAAGCTGTAACCAATACATCAGGAATATAAGAAGAAAGCCAAAACCTCAAAAGTCCAAGAAAGGAAGCATTTGAATAAACCTAGCTCCCAAGAACGTGAATCAATACTTAAACTCTTAAAGATAGAAGGAAAAAATAAGTAAAGATTGCCCTCTAACAAAAGTCATTAGAAATTAAATAGGAATGGGAAGCAGTGTGGTACAGTGGCTAGAGCAATGGTTTTAGAGTCAAGAAGACTTGGGTTTGAATCTTGCCTCCCACTAATGTGGGACAAGTCATTTGAACTCTTTCAGCCTCAGTTTCTTCACTTATAAAATGAGGACAATAATAGCACTTAAATCATAGGCTTGTTCTGAGGATCAAATGAAATCATACATGTAGAGTATTTTTCACACTTTAAGATATTTTATAATGATTAAATCACATTATTATTGCAATGTGAGGAAAGAAATTTGGCCCCAAATTTACAATGCAAAAAAAAATACTACAGAATCTCCAACTATCATGGAACAATAGCAAGAAACTCCGGAATGGTTCAAAAAAGAAATAAAAGTTTTAAATGAAGCTATTAGGATGAAATTAAGTCCATAAATCAGCACTCTCAAAGGACAAATAACTAAGAAAAATAACAGGGTAGGCCACTTAGAATATGTAAGAGAGCTTCTCACCATAATAGCAGAGGATCTAAAAAAGAGAGCTATAGAGGTAGGACAAAAATACAGGATAGGAAAAAAATTTGACTAAAGAAAAAGTCAACAACTTTGAGAGAACTTAGGAATTTTAAAGCAACTGACCTTGAAGACAAGTTGTACAGAAATAATTTGATGATCAAAACTTTACCAGAAAAAAATAGGGTCAATTAAAAAAAAAACTGGAGCATCATACTGAATTAAATAATTGAACAAAATTATCTAGAATATTTTAATTCAGTTGACCAACTACTGGTAATTGAATTAATATATGATTACCAGAGGGAAAACCACCTTCTTAATACTCCCAAGACACATAGCTTTTATATTTTAGAATTTTAATGCAAAATAACAAATTTTGCAGCTTATGCTAATGTAGCCCTTAAGTTTTGAAGGAATATGTCTAGCCCATTACTACTCCATGACCATAAGAAATCAAAGAAAAGGTTGGTAAAAGGTGTTGCCAAAATCAAATGTATTCAAGATGCTACCCTTAGAAACATATGCTGCAAATCTGAGCCTAATATTATCAAATAAATATATGGACCCTCAACAAAAGAGAAGGATTTGAGGCATATATTCCCCACTCTTTCCACCAAAAAGAAAAAAAACCCTCCAGAGATAAGCACTTGAACAGAGCATTATATTTACAAATACTTTGAACAAGAGAAATATATATATGTGTGTATGTAATGTATGTGTATACACACATCTATGCATACATGCCCATGTGTGTATATGAAGGTATATATGTCTATGTATATGTACTGTCTTTATATACACATATAGATATGTGTATATATGCATAAACACATAGTAAAATTACAAATATCAGGAAAAGACAAAGTAATCAACTCAGTTCTTTTTTTTCTGGGCTATTATTTTAGTATGAAGGATTTTAATCAAGGAGTGAATGAAACAATAAAGAGGAATCATCATGGGAGAAAAGGGAACTAGAGGATAAATATTTAAGTAGAAATGAAGGAAGAAGAATGAAATTATATTCTGAGAGTTAAATCTCATGCTCCCCTAAAAGTGAATCACTATCCTCTTTGGGGATAGGGGGAGCAGTGAGAATTTGCTCTAGTGGGAAGGGAGAGGCAAGAGACATGGAAGCATTTGAGATATATGTCTACCTAAATTGGAGCTGGGCAGAGTAAAATATTAATGATAGATATCAATGTTTTAATCTCTCAAAAAGCTTGGGATGCCATGGAAAATAAGAGCAATGGGGGGAGGGATGATATGAGGTGAAATGGAAGGTTGGAATCACCCTAAATGAAAGAGTACCATTAAAGAATATTCACATGGTTGGTCAGAAAGTAGAAGTATATGTTAAGAGACCAACTTCTCCAAGTAATGGTTGTACTTCCAAGGAAAGCATCCCACCCTAAGAGAGAAGATATATAGGTCTCCAGAGGTTGTACAACAAGCAGGTTTATTTGGGAGGATAGATCCTTAGGTAGAATAAACTGGCCTAGGCTTCCATGAACTGACGCTGAGTGAAGTGAGAAGAACCAGGAGAACATTATACACAGTGACAGCAACAATGTGTGATGATCAACTGTGATAGGTTTAGCTATTCTCAGATTCAAGACAATTCCCAGACTCATGATAGGAAATGCTATCCACATGCAGAGAAAGAACTATGGAATCTGAATGTAGATTGAAGGATACTATTTTCATTTCCATTTTGTTTTTTGTTTCATCTTTCTTGGGCTTTTCCCCTTTTGTTCTGATTCATCTTTTACAACGTGACTAATGTGAAAATATGTTTAATATTACTGGACATGAATAACCTACATCAGATTGCTTGCTGTCTTGGGGAGGGGGGAGTGAAAAGAGGGAGGGAAGGAGAAAATTGGGAACTCAAAATCTTATAAAAGTGAATGTTGAAAACCATCATTACATGTATGTGGGAAAAAATACCATTAAGTGGGGGGAGGACTAAAAAAAAAAGAATAAACTGGCCTTAGAAAGGGTGAGTCATCATGGAAAGTGCAGGGCCTACTTTATGAATGCCTATACTCTTAATTAAATAAATGCAATTATAAAACATTCTTTATAGAAATGAAAAATGCCTTAAATAATTGAAGGAATAGAAATTACTTATACCATTGGACTGTGCCAATATAATAAAAATGACAATAGTACCTAAACAACTTTACTAACTTAGTGCTACATCAATAAAACTATGAAAGGATTATTTTATAGAGCTAGAGAAAGTAATAGCAAAATTCATTGAGAAGAAGAAAAGGATTACAACATCAAGGGATAAAATTTAAAAAGAAAAAAGAAATGAGAACAAAATAGTATTACCTCATCTCAAATTGAACTGTAAAGCATTAATCACAAAAATTATTTGGTATTAGATAAAAAGCAACACACACACACACACACACACACACACACACACACACATATATATGTATGTATATATATATACATATATCTACATGTGGGATAAATTAGATAAAGAAAAATCAGAAATAAAGTCTGTAACTCAGTGTTTAATGAAGACAAGAACATAAACTAGTGGGGCAAGAATTACCCATTCACAATGAACTGCTAGGACAGCTGGAAGGAAGTGTGGCCAAAAAAAAAAATAGGTTTAGACGAGCATTTTGTACCATTCTACAATAACTATAAAATGAACATGTAAGTTAAATGTAAAAGGTTATATCAGGGAAGAAAACAGACCAAAGTAGAGGAAGGAATTTTTTACAATTATGGTTGAGGATAGCAGAATTATTTTTAAAAATTTTAATAAACATTTTAATTTAAAGTTTTCAGTTCCAATTTCTATTATTCCTTCCCCCCCCATTCCCTTCCCCCTCCCTGGGGTAGTAAGCATTTAGATATGGGTTATGCATGTGCAATTATTTAAAACATTACCATATTAGTCATTTGTATAAGAAAAACTGAATAAAATTTAAAAATGAAAGAAATAGAGCGAACAATAGCATGCTCCAGTCTTTTCCATCAATATCAGTTCTTTCTTTGGAGGTGGATAGTATGCTTCATCCGTAGTCCTTTGGGATTGTTTTGAATCCTTGTACTGCTGAGAATAGTTAAGTCATTCATGGTTTTTCATCAAACAATATTGCTGTCACTGTGTACAAAGTTCTCTTGATCTGCTCATTTCACAATACATCAGTTAGTATAAGTCTTTCCAGGCCTTTCTAAAATCATCCTGCTTGTCATTTCTTATAACACAATAATATTCCATTACCATCATATACCACACCTTTTTTAGCCATTCCCTGATGGGCATTCCTCTGTTTTCCAACACTTACCACCACAAAAAGAGCTGCAAAAAACATTTTTGTACAAATAAGTCTTTTTTCTCTTTTGGGGGATGTCTTTGGGATAGAAACCTAGAAGAGGTATTTCTGGATCAAAGGGTATGCACAGTTTTATAGCCCTTTGGGCACAGTTCCAAATTGCTCTCCAGAATGTTTGAATCAATTCACAACTCCACAAATAGTGGATTAGTGTCCCAGTTTCCCCATATCCCTTCCAACATCCAACATTTTCCTTTTTTGTTATATTTGCCATTCTGATAGGGGTGAGGTGGTACTCCAGGGTGGTTTTAATTTGCATTTCTCTGGTCAATAATGATCTAGAACATTTTTTCATATGATTATAATTTGATTTCTTTGCCTGAAAACTGCCTGCTCATTTCCTTTGACCATTGGGAATGCCTTGTATTTTTATAAATTTGATTCAGTTTTCTATATATTTGAGAAATTAGGCCTTTATCAGTTATACTTCTTATAAAAATTATTTCTCAGATTTTTGCTTTCCTTATAATTTTGATTACATTGGTTTTGTTTGTGCTAAAGTATTTAAATTTTATATAATGAAAATTATCTATTTTACATTTTGTAATGTTCTCTATATTCTTTGGTCCTAAATTCTTCCCCTGTCCATAAATCAGACAAATAATCTATTTCATGTTCTCTTAATTTGCTTATGATATCACACTTTATGTATAAATAATGTGCCCATTTTGACTTAATTTTAGTATACAATGTGAAATGTTGGGGTCTACCTAGTTTCTGCCATACTGTTTTACCATTTGCCCAGCAGTTTTTGTTAAATAATAAGTTTTTGTTCCAGGATAGTAGAATTCTTAACCAAAAAAGAGATAGAAGAGAAGTTAGGTAATTTCAATTAAATAAAATTAGAAAACATTGTGATGAATGAAATAAGTAGCTAGAATAAAATAAAGTATAGATTAAGAAAAAATAACTATCAAATACTTCTTAAGGTTTGCTATTCACAATACGTGGGGAATTAAGACAAATACATAAGATCAAAAGCTGTTCCCTAATAGGTACAGTGAATTGCCAAAGCTTATGACCAAAAAAAAACTTCTCAAAAGAATTGCAAACTATAAACCATCATATGAAAGACAAATGCATATAACCAATACCAAGAGAAATGCAAATGAAAAACTATGAGATTTCATGTAACAAAGAGAAAAAACATCTGCAGACTATGACTTTGTCAGTAGATCTGCAAATGGGATCGACCACTTTGGCAAGCAATTTGGAATTTCTGGAATTATGTTAATATTCTTTGACTTAGAGACCTCCCTGCTAGGCTTGTCGTTGTTGTCCTTTTTTTTCCCCCAAAGAGGAACAATGACATTACAGGGTGATGACTTAACTTGCATGTGGATTGGATTTAAGTGAAACAGTTGCATAAAGTCATCAGACTAACTCTCTCTTCCAGAGTCATTGAAGTCCAGTGGCAGGACAAAAGTCAGGTCAGCTGACTTTTGTCAGTGGATGAACTTGGCATCTTCCATGTCTGACCAAGCTTTAAGCACTCTATAACACCTGCTTCAGTCACCTTCATGGCCGTCACCTATTCAGCCAAGAGAAGTCTTCACATGTTTGAGGTAGGCATCCTCCTAACTTATTGACAAGTTTGAGGCCTGTTGGTGATTTTCAACCTGCCAAGATGGTTGTACCAGGGTGCAGTCACTGCATATACTGTAGTTTCTTGGAGTCACAAGTGAGAGTTGGATGAAAGGTAGAGACCAAAGATAGATGAGAAGCCCTGAAAAGGGCTCAGCAAGCCCTCTCACTAGAGGTGCTAGTACTTCATGAACACCCCATGCACCCTTCTAGACTGATATGCAGCAGGTCAAAAACAGAAAGAATAGAAGGAATGCATGGGAACTAGAAGAATAAATCAAAATCACATGGAAACAGATTGAGGTACCTGGTTTGCTTTAAGAGAACCCACAAAAGGGTTCTAGGTGGTGCAGTGGATAAAGCACTGGCCCTGGATTCAGGAGGACCTGAATTCAAATCCAGCCTCAGACACTTGATACTTACTAGCTGTGTGATCCTGGGCAAGTCACTTAACCCTCATTGCCCTGCCCCACCCCCCAAAAAGGAGAGAACCCATAAAAGATAAGCTTATATTTCACTTTTTTTGATTATAAAAAGAAATTATTTAATCCACCTGTAAAATACCTCAATTTATATAAAACATAAAGGAACAATAATAGTATATCAACTCATCCCTGAAGCATTTTCTATGTAAACTACATTGAATATAAACTGCCAAAAAAAGAGAATAATAATTAGATCTTAGAATGTCTAAAGAAACCCTAAGGGAAACAAACTATGGTTTAGAAAATTATCAATTTTCCTTTATTAAAAAATACCTATGGGTATCCCACATCTTCAGTCCCACCCCTATCATGCTGAAGAAAAGGAACACAGAAGCCTAAGAGAAAAAATGAGGGAAGGGAGCTCTTCTTTGTGGGGTCCCTCTGCCTGATTGGAAACGAGGGCTTACTAAGAAATTACCACAGGATTTCTGATGGTCATGGGGTGAGGGTGTCAATCTTGCATTATAAACCCTTTTTTAAGGGGGTAGAGAAGGAAAAAATAACAGAGATGTTCTGAATTAGAATGGAGGATTACAGAGTGTTAGAAATAAGCCTTTATTTGTGTTGCTTCAGAAAAAAAACAAACAAGTTATAATAGCTTTACTGATTGAACTTTTATATTTGTTTCAAAGATTTCAGAGAAAAACATTTTTGGTGTCTTTCTGCTGCAGTAGTTTGTCATTGGTTGTTTCAAATCACTTCATGAATTCATTATGGAAAACTGGGACAGTGTTCTCCCCTGTTAGCCAAGGGCATGCCTGCAGAGATTTTTTTTTTTTAATCAGAAAATCCACTTTCTTTTAAAGAGAATGTAAAGTAGAAATCTGAGCTCCCTTGCACATATTCATGTAACACCAAAATACATGCCTTTACCTAATGTGGGCTTGGTCCCTTCCACTCCCTCCTTCCCTCCCTCCCTTCTTTATTTTATTTATTTATTTATTTATTTATTTATTTATTTTTTTGAGGGGCAATGAGGGTTAAGTGACTTAACCAGGATCACACAGCTAATAAGTGTCAAGTGTCTGAGGCCCGATTTGAACTGAGGTCCTCCTGACTCCAGGGCCGGTGCTTTATCCACTGCGCCACCTAGCTGCCCCTGGAAGACTTCTTAAAGGTCATCTGATGCAACCAGTTCATTTTACAGATGAAAATTAGGCCAAAGGTAAAACAGAGGATAAGTGTTTTGATTTATTGCAGGGCCCTTTTTCTATTTTTCAATTATCAAGCATTAGTTTTCCTCTTCACTTCCCCCTGCCCCTTGTAAAAAGGGTGGGGGAAAGCCTTTGTAACAAATAAGCACAGTTAAGCAAAACAAATGTCCACATTGACCATGTCCAAAATGTGAGTATCATTCTACATCTTGGTCCACCAATTTCCTGCCAGGATTCTTCATCACCAGTCATCGAGAATCATGAATGATAATTGCAAAGATCAGTCCTTAAGTCTTTAAAAGTTGCTGTTTGTTTGTTTTTTTTTAAAAAAACAAAGTTAAAGTTATAGTACTACTTTATTCTCCTGATTCTTCTCACTTTACTGTGTGTTCATTTACATGCCATCTCAGATTTCTCAGAAACCATCTCTTTCTTCAATTCTTTCAACACAATAGTATTCTATTACATTTATAAACCATAATTTGCTCAAGTGATGGGCAACCCTTCAGCTTCCAGTTCTTTGTCTTTACAAAAATGTTGTTGTAATTGTTTTTTAGGTATCAGACTTTTTCTTCTTTCTTTCATCTCTTTGGAATTTACTAGTGGAAGAGTTAGGTAAAAGATTATGCATGGTTTAGTGACAAATTTTGGTTATACTTGCAGATTGCTTTCCAGAATGGCTGTTACCAATTCATACCATCAACAGTGCATCAATGTTCCTATTTCCCCACAGAAACCCTCCCTCCCACACATTTGTAATTTTACTCTTTTTTGTCAACTTTATCAAGCATGGAGGCAAGGAATAGAACCACAGAATTGCTTAAATTTGCATTTCTCTATTATTGATTTGGATCATTTCCATGTGACTATATTTCTTATTTAATATAATTTACTTGTTTATTTCTTCTAATTTTAAAGTAGTCTATTACTTGTCTAACTCTTACTAATCTATAAATTCTTTCAAAATCTCTCTGCCATGGCTGTCTTTTCCAGTTCCTTCCTTTGGTGTTCTCATTTCAATTATATAGGATTATGAGGAAAGGAGGTAGATGTTGTGAGTTATCTAAGGTTTGAGTTTTGCAAGGTGTAACTGGCAATAGGACAAGCAGTCAAGGGATTCTAATGTAGAAGAAAATGTTGAGTTGAACTTATTCACCAAGGAGTTAAGACAGGGAAAGGAGGAAGGTCAAGCTAGTTGCAGGGATGATGGCCTAGGAAAGAACTGAGTGGTAAAAGGATTAGAGGTCACTGGAAGGATGAAGAGTAAGGAAAGATGGGATGTTAAAGATTAAATGGGGGGCAGCTAGGTGGCGCAGTGGATAAAGCACCAGCCCTGGATTCAGGGGGACCTGAGTTCAAATCCTGCCTCAGACACTTAACACTTACTAGCTGTGTGACCCTGGGCAAGTCACTTAACCCCAATTGCCTCACTAAAAGATAAAAAATTAAATGGGAAACCAGGGTATTTGGGGTAGTATCAGCATATATATTGATATCCCAAAGTATGAAAGCAGGATTTGAGGGACAGAGAAAGACAGTGAACCAGGCACTATACTCATTAATGAATAATAATATCCTAGGTGGCATTGGGTAGGGTCAATAAATAGTGACCACCAGGATCTGGATTGAGTGATACATTTTAATAGTGTGAATTTCAAAGTAGAAACTTTTGCTGAATTATGGTAGGAGGTGGGGAATAATGAAGTAGAAATGGGGAATAAGGTGTTTTCTAACCTTTCTCCCCACCTAGTCAGCTGCAATAGGGTTATGAGTGAAAATGCAACCAGTAGTAGAAACAGTGGCAAGAAATGGAATGTCAAGAAGGAGCCATATTTCAATGAGTTCTAGAAGATAGAGGGGAAAGTTTTAAGATGCAAAAAAATGTGTTAATTATGAAGCAGGCATTCCAGAGAGCTCAAGGAAGGGAATGGGTAAATTTGGAATGAGACTTTAGAGTTAAGGGGGATGGGAATAAGAGAGATTATGAAGAAGAGGTTTTTACATTCAGAAATACTGAGATGGGGAAATATGAAAGGGTGGGAATAAGTCGGTCATTGAAGAGTCAGTCTGAAAAAAGGTTGGTGAGAGGGTCATTGAGGAAGGAAGGGGATTTGACTATCTGAGATCCTCCTTCAAGACCCAGCTTTGTTTTTTTGCTTTTGCTTTTGCTTTTGCTTTTGTTTTGTGTGTGTGTGTGTGTGTGTGTGTGTGTGTGTGTGTGTGTGTTTTGTTTTGCGGGAAAATGAGGGTTAAGTGACTTGTCCAGAGTCACACAGCTGAGTAAGTGTCAAGTGTCTGAGACTGGATTCAGGTCCTCGTGAATCCAGGGCTGGTTTTCTATCCACTGAGGCATATAGCTGCCCCCCAATACTCAGTTTATTACAGATGGTGATATTACCATTGACTGTCATATAGCCTTTGAAGATTTCAAGTGAGAGGGAATCCATTTGTTCTTGAGATGTTAAGTAAGGTATACTCAATGGAATGAAAACTTCTTGGAGAAATATCTACTTATATTTTCTTGCATACAGAAAACTTCTCAATGATATCAAACCATATAATACCACCAAGGGCTTAAAGTAACTTTTCTTAAGCCAACTCCTTCTTACAGTAAAGAAATTAAAAATTAGCCCCCCAAAAGATCTGGGCTTCTACTTTTTAAAAGGATAGGTACAGTAGGAGGTGGCCTTTGCCTAATATATGGGGTTTTCCTCCTTGAGTTATTTTAATTACGTGAAACAGAATTTAGAAGGTTTATTTTCCTGTAAGTGAGGGGTTATTGATAAATGAGTAAGAGAAGATAGTATGCAGTTTTAGCAAATTTCTAATATTCCAGGTATCCCAGAGAAAATCTCATCCTCACAAATTCTAGGGCATCAAATATTGATGGAGCCTAAAACTACAGAGTCATAATATATCTTATTCTGATATAAATGCCAGAATCTATTCACAATCTTTTTTTAATCAGCATTTTTGTGTATTTTTGTTTCATTGTTTCTTGATTTCTCATAAAATCATTAGTTTCCATTTGCTCAATACTTATTTTTAAGGTGTTATTTTCTTCAGTGGGCTTTTAGTACCTCCTTTTCCATTCGGCAAATTTGGCTTTTCAAGGCATATTTTTCCTCATTGGTTTTATGTACTCCTTTTAGCATTTGGCCTAGTCTTTTTTTTTTAAGATGTTATTTTCTTCAGTATTTTTTTGGTTTCTCCTTTACCAAGCTGTTGACTTTTTTCTCAAGATTTTCTTGCATCACCCTCATTTCTCTTCCCATTTTTTCCTCTGCCTCTCTTACTTTATTTTCAAAGTCCTTTTTGAGTGCTTCTATGGCTTGAGACCAATTAATATTGTTCTTTGAAGCTTTGTATGTAGGAACTTTCATTTTATCATCTTCTTCTTAAGGTGTATCTTGATCTTTTTTTGTCACCATGCTAACTTTCTATAGTCAGAATTTTTTTGTTTGCTCATTTTCCAACCTATTTCTTGACTTTGAACTCTTTTTAAAAGTTAGGTACTGTTTCCAGGGTGGAGGATATACTGTTCCAAACTTTAGGTGTGTTCAGCATCTATTTTCAGAGATACTGCTAGGGATTTGTAAGTTTTCAGATCTTCCAAGGTCTTATGATTTAAGGAGAGGTATGTTTACTACTCTCCTGGCCTGTGCTCTGGTCTGCAAGCAACCACAAATCTGCTTTTTTGCCCTGTAACTAAGAGGAGCTCCACTGTGGCTGCCAGTTCTTGTGTGCTAGTTCTCATCCCTGGCCTGGGACAGCCACCAAAGACTGTGAACTGGATCTGAGTATGGGCAAAACAACATAATCCTACCTCAGTGCTAGCAAAAAGACTCTTGTTATCTCATTCTGTCCAGTTGTTCAACCCCATTACTCTCTATGGGCTGAAGACCAGAAGCAGTTGTTGCTGTTGCTGCTGATTCAGTGGCTCCCAAGGCTTGCTCCTGTTTTGCTGTGGCTGGGTCTGTGCTGGTTCAGCCTGGGTTGGACTACACTCCACTCTTTCCCTGGTGTGACAGACCCTTCCTGTGGACCTAAGTTGTCTTTGGCTAGAAAAGTATTTCACTCTGTCCTTTTTGAGTTCTGCAACTCCAGGAATTATCCTATTGTATTGTTTGAAGATATTTGAAGGGGTCTTGGGGAGAGGTCAGGCAAGTTAATGCCTTTCCACCACCATCTTGCCTCCATCCCCCCAACCTCCCATAAGTCACTCTGTGCATTTTTAATATTTCCTAGTTTATTTTCCTCTTTACTCTAAGCCAAAAACAAATTTACCCCCCCCCGAAAAAAACCAAACCAAACAAAAGCACAACTGAGAGAACCTGGTATAGTTTTTCATGTTTCTAGAACATATATTCTATGAACATATTTAAAAACCAAATATGTATAATATTTGAAAGGCAGTATGGCATAGTGAATGATGCATTGGAACCAAAATGAAAGTAATCTGGATTCAAATCCTTCTTTTGGCATTTGGCTGGCAACTAAGTCAACCTCTCTGAGTCACAATTTACTAATCTATAAAATGGGGATAATACCTATGTGGAGTATTTCCCTCACTAGGGTATTTTAAAGG
The DNA here is from genome assembly GCF_019393635.1 of Dromiciops gliroides. Classification (NCBI taxonomy): domain Eukaryota; kingdom Metazoa; phylum Chordata; class Mammalia; order Microbiotheria; family Microbiotheriidae; genus Dromiciops; species Dromiciops gliroides. The sequence goes on along the minus strand of NC_057866.1, from coordinate 163,579,594 downwards.
TCAAATAAAAAAAATGACACTATGCAAACTATATAGCACCAGATTTCAATTAGTTTTTATCTTTTTTCTTTCATGCATACAGTATAAGGGAAGATATATATTTTTTCCCTTTCTCTGTCCATCTACAGCAGAACACTGTTAAGATTCTGTAGCTCTTATACTTGAAGTTGGGTTTACGAGAAATCTCTGAGTGCTTTATTGGTGTGATCACACTGCAATACAGCTCCTTTCATGGAATCAGTTCCTTGCTCTGGCTAGTCATGAGGCCTCCCCAGCCTGTGAATTAGGATTCATTTAAACTCCTCCTAGATTGGAAGTTTGTATTTACAAGACAGCCCCTAGAAATATAAACAATAAACACTGGAAGAGATAATACAAGTATTAAAAAAAAAACACTAAAGCTGGGATGGACTTCAAAAAGTCTTCCAGTCCATTCTTGGGAAAAATTGCATCTGTTATCATCATAAGGGTTCTTAACCTAGGGTCTCTGAACTTGTTTCACAAAAATATTTTGATAATCATACTTTAATAATATTGGTTTCCTTTTTTGAGCTATGCATATTATTTTAGGCATTTAAAAACTTGTACTGAGATAGAGGCACCCTAGACTTTGTCAAACTGCTCAAAGGGTCCAGGACCCAAAAAAGAATAAGAATAACAGGATTGCTGAATCTCACAGGCATTATAGTTATTAAATCACAGGATCATAATTCTAGACCTGGAATGAACCTAAGTAATCATTTAGGTCAACCTTTTTCTACAGATAAGGAAACTGAGGTGCTTAGAGCTTGAGTGACTTGCCTTTAGTAACACAGGTAGAAAGTAGCCACATCAGTATTTGAACTGAACTCCTCTGACCTCAGATCCAGCATATATTCCTCTACACCCATGTAACCTGAAAATGAATCCCATTGACAACATGCATGACAAGTTTTTATCCTGCCTTTTCACAAAGTTGACCAATGAGAGAGAACCCACTGCTTTCACTTTTGCACAGCTTTGAATTCGGAATTTTGTTCTTCACATGAGTTTATATCTGCATATCTGTGATTTCTACCCATTGTTCCAAGTTCAATCCTCTGGCTCCAAGCAGAATAAGGTGAACCCTCCTCTCCTATGTCAGCATTAAGCACTTGAAGATGCCTAACATGCTGCTCCAGAGTCTTCTCTTCTCCACACTAAGCAACCCCAGTTCTTTCAACTGATCCTCATCTGGCTGGAAGTAGAGGTTCTTCACCATCCCAGTTACCTCCTCTGGCCAAATGGTTGTCTATTCAAGATCCTGTGGGCTATGATTTATTCCAACCTTCTTCATTGTTTATATGTTCCAGGATTGGTGGCTCCCTATGGCCTCCAGGAGCAAATATGAAATGCTCCGTTTGGCATTCAAAGCCTTTTATAAGCTAGCCCCCTCTTACCTTTCCAGTCTTCTTATACCTTACCCCCCAACATATACTCATCAATACAGTGACACTAATCTCCTGGATATTCTATGAACAAGACAATCCACCTCTCATCTCTGGACATTCTCTCTGGTTGTCTCCCATGCCTGGACTGCTCTCCCTCCTCCATTCTGACTACTGATCTCCCCGGCTTCCTTTAAGACCCAACTAAAATCCTACTTCTTACAGGAAGCCTTCCCCAATCCCCCTTAATTCCAATGCCTTCCCTCTGTTAATTATTTTCTATTTATCTTGAATATAGCTTGCTTTTTATATATTTGTTTTCATGCTGTTCCCTTCCCACTAGATTGTAAGCTTCTTGAGGGTGGGGACTGTCTGTCTGTCTGTCTATCTCTCTCCTGTGCTTAGTACAATACCTGGCATGTTTACTGAATTGAATCAACCTCATTCAAATTGTCCATCTAAATTTCTTTGATTCCATTACAAATCCATTTCAGCTCACTCTGTCCTGAAAGGAACTGAAGAATGGCTGCTTAGCATGGTGTTTTTTAATAACTATATCATGAAGTTATGCCTCTGAAGTACCTCCCAAGAAAACTCCAAAAATATTTCTTCTAAGAGCCCAGTGGAAAACCACTAAGCCAACAAATTACAAGAGTCCTGAACTTGAGGGTCTATCCTTTCTGTTCGGTGTGAATAGCATCATTTGTATGCTTCATACACTCTCACAGAATTTCAATTCCTCATTGGCTGCACTGCTGAAAGTTTCACTTGAGAGTCAGCTGAGCAACAGGGTTGGGAGTCCAGTCATTAGGCAAGTAACACAGCTGCTATCAGATCCCTTGCCTCTATAATTTCCTGTGATTGATCTATCTGTGCTCAGAATGGATAATCTATCATTAGATAAGGTTAATATACAATGCTCACAGTGGTAATTTTCTTTGTATTTAATTCTATCTGTCTCCAGAGAAGCAGCTTGGCACAGTGGATAGATATCCTGCCCCAGAATTTGGCTGACCTGGGTTCAAGTCTACCCAATAACACATGATAGCTTCATGACCCCAGGAATGTCACATAACCTCTCTGATCTCTGGGCAACTTTCTAAGGCATTAAATTGAAGAGAAAGTACAGACTTGAATTGGTAGAGGGAGATTCCTCAGTGGGAGTTCCCCTATGTAAGGGAAATCACAGGCTGAGTCAGTACTGCACTGGAGTCCTCCTTGCAAAAAGCTGATTGTTAAATTTTCAGTGCCCACATTTATATCTTGAAAATCAGCAAATACTACAAATCAAGGCTTAATTTATTATTTTATTAATATTAAATTATCATTTTGTGGATTACCTATGTTAAGAAATGTCAAAGGAAATGTTAATAATCCTGCTTTAATTTAAAAGTGTGTCATATTTTTAGACAGTCAATTATTCAACATTTAACAGCACACTCAGGGGTCTACATTTCAATATAATCTTAAGGTACTATATAAATATCAGCTCTTCTTATATAGAGTGACAATCATAAAATCTAGCGTTTTAAGTAATCTCAGAGACCAAGTTCAACCTGTACTTAAATAATGGTGCCATCCAAAATATAGTTGTTCTCCCTTCCAGACTTTAAACAAACATCTTCAGTGAGAGGTTGGGGTGTGAAAGGAGAGATAAATATTTATTAAGAATTTACCATATGCCAGACGCTGTGCTTAGATCTTCACAAATATGAATTCATCTTATTCTCACAAATTCCTTGGGAGGTAGGTGCTGTTATTATCATGATTTCCAGCCTAGGAAATTGAGACAAGCAGTAGTTAAGTACGTTGCCCAGGGTCGCACACAGCTTGTAAGTATCTGAGGCTCAATTTGAACTCAGGACTTCCTAACATCAAGCCTTGTGTTCTATCAACGGTTCCACTTAGCTGCCTCTAACGAGATACTCCCAAGTTGGTACATTTTGCTTTTGGATAGCTTTGTCAGGAACTTTTTTATTTTTAGTGCCAAGTCTAAATTTTCCTGTTTTTCCCTCTTTGCTTCTAGTTCTATGCTCTGGGGCCAAGAATGTAGACAGAATGGTGTCACCCACACAAGTCTCTTATGACTTTGTTGTTCAGTCATTTTTCAGTTGTCCAACTCTCCATGACCCCATTTGCAGTTCTTGGCAAAAATCCTGGAGTGGTTTGCCATTTCCTTCTCCAGCTCATTTTACAGATGAGGGAATTGAGGTAAGCAGGGTCACATGATTTGCTGGAGTCACACAGCTAGGAAGCATCTGAGTCTGGATTTCAACTAAGGAAGAGGAGTCTTCCTGACTTCAGGCCTGGCAGTCTAACCACTGCTGCCTCATTTCTTCAACTAGTCCTCATGGAATGCAAGGCGCTTCTTCATGTTGGTCACCATTCAATGGAAAGTCTCCAAAGTTTCAATGCCCTTCCTGAGGTGGTACTCAGAACTAAAGATAATGCACCAGATGTGTTCTAATCAAGATATATAGAGAACAGTGGAACTTCTTATATGTTATGCCTCTCAGTGTATCCTAATATCTTTCTTTGCTTAGTTATTTGTGTTATCCTCTTCCCTCTTCTGCCCCCCCATTAGACTTAGTCTGTAAACTCCTCGAGAACAGAAAACTTTTTTTTTCAGTTTGCTTATTTTTTTACTTATTTTTTGCCTTTCTTTATATCCCCAGAATTTAGCACATAGGAAACACAAATCTTATTGACTTTTGACTAACTAATTGACTGCCACGTAAATAAATGGTTGACTTACAGTCTGCTTTTGGTACAATAAACCTTCACTCCAGTTCTTGTTCCAGGAGTGTCATTAACTAGTCATATCTCTCCATTTTATATTTGTGAAGTTGATTTTGGAATCTGTGTATAGAACTTGTAGGAGGAAGGGAGGAAAGGGAAAAGAGAGAGATGTGTGTGTGTATATATATATCTATATTCCTATTTAATTTTATTTTTATTCAATTTAGTCTAATCTTCTAGCCTGTTGAGATTGGTCCAGACCTGGACTCTATCATCTAAGATGTTAACTATTCTTTCCAGCTTCATGTCCTCTACAGACTTAACAAATATCTAAATCATAATAAAAATGTTAAATCTCCAAGTTCACATCAACTTATCAGTGACTACCTGGTTGTCTTGTCATGGACCCCACAAAAAGGTCTTGGGTACTCCCATAGGTGCCCAGACCACACTGTGAGAACTGCAAATCTAACTCATAGGTCTCCAATTTTTCTTTTAACATAGCCTGCTAAAATTGAAGTATACTATAACTAAAGGAACTTCTGATACACTAATCTAGGTAACACATCAAAGGAGAAAATGAGTTCGTTCTGGTATACTCTCTTCTTCTTTTTTTTTTTTTTAGAGAGGCAATTGGGGTTAAGTGACTTGCCCAAGGTCACACAGCTAGTAAGTGTTAAGTGTCTTGAGGCCGGATTTGAACTCAGGTAGTCCTGACTTCAGGGCCGGTGCTTTATCCACTGCGCCACCTAGCCGCCCCCTATACTCTCTTCTTGATGAAGACGTAATCATTTTTAGTAACAACTGTTTCCCTAATAACAGTTCTAGAAATCACAAACTATATATCCATCAACAAAAACAAACAGAAATAACACATTCTTACTACCAGCCTTTAGCATTTAATAAGAAAAACACAAAGAAGACACTCTACAATAGAAAGTAGAGTGGATTTGGAATTACTTCCTAGCTTGGTTAAAATTCCAAACATGCAAAAAAAAATATTCCATCCATGCAACTTTCTACCCATGTGACCTTGGATAAGTCATTTAACATCCCTATGTCTTAGTTTCATCATCTATAGAGTGAAGGGGTTGCCCTAGAGGGCCTTTAAATTCTTCCAGTTTTAATTCTCTGAACCTATGAATTAAAAAACAAAAATTTTTTTCTTTGTTTCCATTTATTCTTGCCCCAGATTCTACCATTTGGGGGCTACTGTTCTGAATGTTTTCCTACCACACATATACATACACACACACATACATACATACATACACATACATACACACATATGTACATGCATACTTCATGCATACATATTTTAATTTGGAATCAATATATATATGGTTGAGGTTCTCCTGACTTTATAATACCATTGTAAGTCTTTCCATATTTCTTTGAATGCTTCATAGTCACCATTTTTATGTTGCTATAATATTATATTGCATTAATGTACCATAATTTATTCAGCTCTTCTTCAATTGTTGGGCATAAAGATTTTTTGCAGTATTTGCTACTACAAATAGAGCAGCTATGAATATTTTTGTATAGATAGGTCCTTTGGTTCTTTTTTTTCTTTCTATTTCTGTGAGTGTATTTGTGTATATGTGTGTGTGTGTGTGTGTGTGTGTGTGTGTGTGTGTTTGACAGAATAATCCTGGCAATATAATCGCTGAGCTGAAAGGGCTACTTAGTATTGTAACTCTTACCACATTTTGTCATAATGTTAACCAAAATGTGTGCGGCACTTTGCAATCCTCACTAACAATGGATAAATAAGAGCCATTTCTCTATATCCTTGTTAACACTGGATTTTCCTTCTTTCTCTCTTTTCTTTTCTTTTCTTTTCTTTTTTTTTTTTGCAGTGCAATGAGGGTTAAGTGACTTGCCCAGGGTCACACAGCTAGTAAGTGTCAAGTTTCTGAGTCCAGATTTGAACTGGGGTCCTCTTGAATCCAGGGCTGGTGCTTTATCCACTGCACCACCCAGCTGCCCCTTTACTACCATTCTTGTGGTTGCAAGGTAGTCTTAATTTTGATTTTTTTCTATTATGGCATTAGAGGTTCGTTTCATACTGCTATTAAGTTTATATTTCCACCATCATGGATTATCTGGTCATGTCATTTGACATGACCAGTTGTTTGACATTTCTAACTTGATATTTTCAGTAGTCTGAGTGTCCAATATTTAACATATATCTTTACCACAAATATTTTAAATTTGTCTCTTTTTTTCTTTTAACTTTAGAGATAATGGGTTTACTTGCATAATAAAATATCTCTTGTCTTAAGTGATTTCTTCTGTTTGATGCAGTGCCTCACACTTTAAATAATTTTTTAAAATGTTATTCTATTTCTTTGTTAAATGACTTAAAAAGCTATTTGGGACAACTAGGTGGCACAACAGGTAAAGTGCTTCGCCCATGATCAAGAAGACATCTTTGGGGGCAGCTAGGTGGCACAGTGGATAGAGCATTGGCCCTAGATTCAGGAGGACCTGAGTTCAAATCCAGCCTCAGACATTTGACACTTACTGACTGTGTGAACCTGGGCAAGTCACTTAACCCCAATTGCCTCACCAAAAAAAAAAAAAAAAAGACATCTTTGTGAATTCAAATCTGAGCTCAGACACTTACTAGTTGTGTGAGCCTGGATGAGTCACTTACCCCTGCTTCCCTCAGTTCCTGATCTGTAAGATGAGCTGGAGAAGGAAATGGCAAATGACTGGCAATTTTGCAAAGAAAACCCCAAGTGAGGTCTCAAAAAGTTTAGACACAAATGAACAATAACAAAAATAGTTATTGATACATGAAGTTAAGTATCCAAAATTTGGGGGATTTTTAAAGGAGATTTTAGTGGAAATAATATTTCTATTTCCAGGATTTTTTCAAGTGCTAGTATCCCAGACTATCTCAGCAGTTTGGGGATTTAGGTGGTATGCACAAAAATCTCCCAGCAAGATATAAAGCAAAAGGTCTTTGTGATGGTGCATTTTAACTCACATGAGTGAAGGCCACTGGCTTAAAATGAAACCCATCTGTGGAAGCCTGGGTAACAGGGTCAATCAAGGACAGGAGCTTGCTAAATCCTCAGGTGTGATAGTTTTCAAACCTCTTAGGAGGAGTCATGGAAGGAGGCGAAAGGTCCTTTAGTAAGGCAGCCTCTCAAGGTGTGCCACACCCCAGTTTCGCCAAGATCTTCATCTTCCTTCCTACTTAATATCTGGGATTATTGCTTCCTTTATCTCCTCCACACTGGGCATCTTGTGGGTTTTATAAGGGGGAGGTGATTTCTTGCTCAGGGTTATCTGGTTGGTTTCTATTCTCTGATATTACAGCTAGCAAGTTGACAGAGATTAGGAAAGGCCTCAGTAATAAAAGTGTAGGGCATAAATGAGGTTGGGGTTTTGAGGTAGGAAAATAGGGCAATCTCAAGCAGAAATGCCAGGACACAAGTGAATTCTATAGGTCTCAGAGAGTCTTCCCCCATAAAAATGATCTTCCTCTTTTCCATTATAATTGTATTTATTATTATTATTAAATCTTACTATCACCACGGAATAATCTAAGATTAATCTATTGCATTCATTAGATTCTATTTCTGGGTTCTCTATTCTATTCATTTGACTTATTTATTATTTATTTATTGCCCAGTAGCAAATAGCTTTTGATAATTATTGCATTATAGTACATTTTGATTCCTGGTAGAACAAGTTTCATTTCAACCAATTTTCATTTTCAGCATTCCTTTAATAATCCTTGTCCATATATTTTTTCCATATAAACTTTCTTATGACTTGATCTGATTCTATGAAAAATTTCCTGGTGCTTTGATTGGTATTATGTTAAATTTCTAAGTTAGTTTTGGAAGTGTTGCCATTTTTTTTCTTTATCAGTTCCTCCTAACAATGGGCCACAGATAGCTTTCTATTTGTCTAATATTTCTGTCTATTCTATCACGATTATTTTGAAGTTGTTTTTGTCCAAGTCTCTTTAATGTCTCAAGAAGTAAATGCTCAGATCCTTCATGCATTTAGTTATTATTGTGAAGGATTTTTATTCCTGTTTGTGGTACAGAAAAATGGAGGTGTTTTTGTGGGTTTATCATATATTCCACTGCTTTACTGAAGTCATTTATGACCTTCATTAATTCTTTTGTTAACTACCTTTGGTTTCCTCAGTATATATCCATTCTGCTGCAAAGAGAAATATTTAACTTGTTCATTGCCTGGGCTGATTTCCATCCCTTTTTCATGCTTTATTGTTTGGGAGAAGATTTCTAAAACATTATTAAATAGGAGTGATAAGAGTAGATATCAATTTTAATGCCTTTTATTAAGGAAGTGCTTCCTATTGTTTCTCTACTGTTCATAATTTTGGCTCATGGTTTTATATATTTGAAAAATCAGGAATGTAAAGAATCATTTCTAAAACTTTTCAAGTGTTTTTCAAACATCTATGGCTGCTGTATTTTTGAAGGCTTTCTTTGTACCTGTTTTTTTTCCTAGGATTCCATCTTCTCACTATGGCATCGTCCATCACTTCACTGTCCTCAGATTTTGCCAGTAACAAAAATCAAGTTCACTGGCTTATAATAGCAGACATATACCCTCTTCCTCTTTTTGAAAGTAGGTACAATTTCCATTCCTCTCTCTGGGCTCCTCTTCTATTCTTCAACATCTTTAAAAGATTATACAACAGTGGCCCAGCAATCACACTTACCAGCACTTCCAGGACCCTAGGGTATAGTTTGTCTGGGCCTAGTGACTTGAACTCATTGAAATCAGCAAGATATTGTATGATCATGTCCACACTTATCTTGGGTTTCTGCTCCCTGCTAACCATTTTTTGTTCTCTCCTTCCAATTTAAAGATCGTTTTTCCTCGTAACAGAAAACAGAAGCAAAATGAGTTGAACAGTTCAGCCTTCTTAGCATCATCCATTAACATTGCCCCTTCTAACCCTTTGATCCTTCTCTTTCCTCAACATAACTAAAAACAGACAAATGAATCCTTAGAATTTGATATCCTCTGGGCGCTTCTTCAAAATGTTGTCCCAGAAGTACCTCAGTCAAGAATCCTTTTTAACTTTAAACTACTCTATCATCTTCTTTTTTCCCTTCCATCCTCTTCCTCCTTCTTCTATCACCCTCCTTCCTTCTTTTTCTTTTTTTTTTTTGCAGGGCAATGGCGGTTAAGTGACTTGCCCAGGGTCACACAGCTGGTAAGTGTCAAGTGTCTGAGGCCGGATTTGAACTCAGGTACTCCCAAATCCAGGGCCGATGCTTTATCCACTGCACCACCTAGCTGCCCCCTTCCTTCTCTTTCTTAAAAATGGTTTCTGGATTTTGTTGGCTGTCCCTGAATTCAACTTTTTCACTGTCAATTTCTACTTAGACTTTCAAAATTTATGCCAAATCTTACTCCTTACATGTTTGCAGTGGTTACTCAGTAACATTTTCACGCTATCTTCTGTTTCTGGGCTTTGAAAGCAAGTAAAATGATCTTCTTGTCCAGGTTAAAGTCCAGGTACCACTTTAGACTCTCAGTGCGTAACTTTATTTTCTGTCAATATCTGGTTCATTCACTGAGTTTCCCTTCTAAAAGAGGGCCATAGGGGGCAGCTAGGTGGTGCAGTGGATAAAGTACTGGCCTTGGATTCAGGAGGACCTGAGTTCAAATCCAGCCTCAGACACTTGACACTTAACTAGCTGTGTGACCCTGGGCAAGTCACTTAACCCTGATTACCCTGCAAAAAAACAAACAAAAATAAAAGAGGGCCATATCTGTTGAGGTCTGGCAGTTTGAGAACCCCTGTTAGGAACTGACACCATGTCAGCTAGGTAGCACAATGGATTATGTGTCAGTCCTGGAGTCAGGAAGACTCATATTCCTGAGTTTAAGTTTGACCTCAGTGATTTTTTAGTGTGTGACTGTGGGAAAGTCACTTAACTTTGCCTTTGTTTCCTTAGCTATAAAATAAGCTGGAGAAGGAAATAGCAAACCCCTGTACTATCTTTGCTAAGAAAACACCAAATAGGGTCATGAAGTCAGACATGACTAAAAATGACTGAACAACAACAACAAAAGCTAGAAACTTCTTTAGTTTTTCCTCAACCATTGGGAAAATTTATCAAATTCTGTATTCTCTATGGGAATATCATATCTGCCAACAAAATGTTCCTCATGCACCTACTTCATTATTCTATATTCTCTCTTCATACCAGGATGAAGGTCAACCTGTATGTCATATCATCTGCCATGTCTCCCATGGTGCACATGAGAGAGTGTACCCAGTACTCTCTCCTTGGCACCTGAAGATGACAAGCCCTGCTGTTAAATGAGACTCCTCAAAGAGTGAAACCACTTTTAGTTTAGTTAAAGTATAGTACATATTTTCTGGGGGGTTTTAGGAAATGCTGGTTGTTGTGAAATAATCCTGTCCACCCAATTGCTGAGAAGCTTGAGGGCTAGGAATATGTTAATAACACTATAAATTCATGTGATTATTGGTATTTTGATTTTTTTCTTTTGGTTAGGACCTGTAGAGAGTACCCAGTGAGGAGACTCTCTTAACAATTCAGATCAGTACCTATTCTATAACCTATAACTTTAGAGAAATGCCTGGGGCCACTGAGAGATTTAATGACTTTCTCAGGGTCACACAGTTAGTATTTGGCAGAAGCAGAATTTGAACTCATATTCCTCACTACAAGGTCAAGTTTCTAGCTATTACAGCATTACTGTAAACTTAAAATAGATGATAGGCTAGACCCTGACTGGGCAAAGATCCCAGTAATACTCAGAGACAGGAAAGTGATTGGATTATTTGCTGAAGAATAGACAAGGTATCCAGCAGCTATTGCATTTTGTAAAGTGCCAGTTGAAAACTAGAATTCCAGTGAGTTTGGGTGAATCAGACTTGCACTGCAGAGATCTAGGCTAAGAGAAGCCTGGCATAGGCTTGAAATTTAGCCTGCTTGGCATAAGTGAAATAGATTGATATGCCTTCCAGAGATAAATGGGTGGGAAAGATCTAATCTGATGTTTGGGACAAACTAGTGAGAACGGAAATGGGTCAGGGTGAAAAGGTGAGCAGCTTCCAAAAGGAACAGGTCATGGGGATCATTAAATAAGGGATGAAGGTATAGGCAAGTTCTAAAATGAGAAGAGCTCTGCTTTGTTGGACATTTGGGCATGAGGCAGGAGTGCTTTCCCAGAGCTGTGACCAAGTTAAAAATAATAAAATGCTGGCCTATCTCCTAGACTTCCACACTCCCTAATTGAGAGCAAGGGAAATAGAATCTGGAGAAAGGCTAATATCTGTTTTGGCCAGTCAAATCTTCAGTAACAGACCTGGAACTAGTAAAAAGCTCTGCATATTAGGTAATAGAAAATTAGGCCAGTGAGAGCTACACTGAAGTTTTATAAGAAGGAAACAAGCATTTATTAAGCCCCTGCTACATGCCAGGCACTCTAAGATTCCCACAATATCCCTAGGAAGTAGGTGTTATTATTATCATTCCCATGTTATAGTTGAGGAAACTGGTGCAAAATTTAAGTGACTTTCCCAGAGTCATAGAGCTTGTAAGTGTCTGAGGTCAAATTGGATTTCTGGTCTTTTTGACTCCAGACCTGTTTTGTTCACTGTATCACCTAGATGCCTCAATAAACTAATTTCAGTGTGGGGAAGACTGTATGTATAACAAGCTGAAAGGTGGAGTATAGAGGAGGAAGAAAGGGCCATGCTGGAGAAAGAAGTCAAGAGAGCCAGAACCAAGGCCTATAGAAGAATGAAGGAAAGTCTGAGATATTCCCTGTTTTAATCAATCAATCAATCAATTTAATAAACCAATGGCCATGTGCCAGGCACTGTGCAAAGTGCTAGGGATACAAAAAGAAGCTAATTAAAATCTCTACTCTCAAGGAGTTTATTATCTAATAGGTGACACAACATGTAAACATTAATTGATTAAAGATCCTTTGGTTCATAGCTTCTTTAGAAATATCCTTTTAGATGAGTGGTCAAAGGATTTGAACACATAGTTCTTAAAGGAAGAATTGGAGATAATTGACAGTCACATTAATTTTTTTTTCCAAATCACTCATAAAAGGAAAAAGTGCAAATTACAACAATTATGAAGTCTTACCTTACACCAGAAAATTGACAATGGTAGGAAGAGTTAATATGGAGGGGCAAGAAAAGTATTTTGATACCCTCTTCGTGGAGCTGTGGAATGGTCCTACCACTCTGAAAAACAATTTGAAATCATGTGAAAAAAAATGGTACAAAAATGTCCATAAACTTTGACCCAGAGATCCTACTGCTGGGAATATACCCTAAGAGTGTCAAGGGCAGTTAGCATGCTCCCATAGGTGAGGTAGTGTGGTACAGTGTAAAGAGTACTGGATTTGGAGTTATGCTGACTCCAAGTTCAGATCTTTTACTGCTATAACATGTTAGGAAGAATATGGGTCTACCTGGAAAAATTAGATGTAATCAGAAAGACATCAATAAAACTTTTAAAAAATTCTTTTGGAAGAAAACTTGATTTTTCTTATTACCCAAAAGTATTTAGACAATACTTCAAATTTTATTTTAGGCAGGGATATGCTGGAGTCAGCTCAAACTGTCTTCTGAGAGCCACTTGTTAAATTTTCAGTATGCGCATTTACACCTTGAAAATTAGCAAATGCTACAAAGGAGGGTGTGATCTATTTGTTATAATTGATAGTCTACATGTAAGAAATCAATGAGGAAACTATCGATGCATATGAAACTTAAAAGTATATCGTGTACAATTTTTTTTAAATTTTAAGAGTTGATTGTTAAACATTTACTAGGTCACTTCTGACTTTAGGCTACTTTTCCCTTAAAGCTTAGAATCTAAAATCAAATAGCATCCTGGTGCTTCAATGGACTTTGATCCCAGTCCTTTGCTGTACAAACTAAGTGAGAAAAGACGTTGATGTACCCAACTAGCACAGAGGAAATAGGTGGGGAGACAGAATGTAAGCAGCTTTCATGAAAGACTGAATATATAATCTGCTTAAATGTTCTATCAACTCAACATTCTACATCCTGGCTGCTTACCTTTGTGAAGACTATCCCCCATGACTGAAATGTGACCCCTCCTCACCTTCACCTCTTAAAATACTTGGTTAATGTGTCACTTCCTATGAGAAGCTTTTCCCAATTCTCCTAGTTCTTGGTACTTTCTGTCTTTTCAAATATACCTGTATGTATACACTTATTTATACACTGTATTCTTCCCCTACCCCAGTAGAATACAAGGTCTTTAAGAACTGAACCTTTCTTTTTGTTTTGTCTCTCTGTCCCCAAGAACCTAGCACAAGGTCTTGCACATAATAGGTGCTGGATAAAGTTTTGATGGATTGAATTGATTGAGTTATACAAGTGGACAGCTCCTCTTTGCCTCCTAACTCATGACTGACCTGGCTTTACTCTCCATTCCTGCAACTGCTTTTCTCATCATCTTTCAAATATCATTGACAGTGTTTCAGGTGCCAGGATTTCATACTCTGAAGAATCCCTGGTATTGGCTCAATCTAGGCTTGTAATTTATGCTTTTCTGATTCCTAATTTAAATCTGCTGCTTCTCTGATCAGGCAGGCACTACCTTCCCCTGAGGCTGGTGTTTGCTTAATCAGGGACTCATGCTAATAATCTCTGACTCCAGATGACATAAAGCAGTCAATATGGCCACTTAAATTACAATCTGCCCCAACAGCTCCAAGCAGAGATCTTCAGAAAGAGCAGAAATGGTAGCCCTAAACATGGAGAGAAATCAGCTTTTGACTTAATTCATTTCAATAAACATTTGTTCTAAGAGGCACCAATTTTGGAGTCAGAGAATATCTGAGGTGATTCCACCTCAGATACTTCCAAACTTTGTGGTTTAGTCAAGTAAAGCAAACTTCCTGGTCCTCAGTTCCCTTATCCACAATATGAGGAAGTTGGACTAAAGTGCCTTGGAGGTCTCTTTTAGTTCAGTTTACCAATTTAGATGCTGGGGATACAGATTGAAAAAGTGAAACAATTACTGCCTTTGAGGATCCTACATTGTACTAGAGGGAAACAACATTCATACAAAAAGTACACTTATCCCTTCCATATCCCAGGGTTTAGGGGCACTTGCAATCTGGAAAATCCACATGAAATTTTTTGGCCCTCCTTTTATACAAGACAAATGACTTTTTTCTCGTATAGGGTATTTAGAGTACTCTATTGTAAAATTTGGGTTAAGCATTTGGTCATAGACTCTGTGTCATCTGTTGGCCTTCATGTGTTGACTGTGGCTTCTGCAAACCTCTCCTAGAATTCCTATTTAATTTCTTACCCTGACCCTTGATATATCAAAACTGAAATGAGGAAAGTCACGATGTGGAAGGGACAACTATAAATGGAAGTAAGGGGTACTTTTGTTGTTGTGCTCTAAGAGTTGGAAGAAGGGAAATATTAGCAGACTGGGGGTAGAATGGTCTGGAGGTGGGAAATGGAATCATATATGGAGAACTGCAAATAGGGCAATTTAATTGGATTATAGAGGGAGAGGGGACACAATAACATATAATAAGTTAACATTAGGTTGAAATCAAATTTTAAGGTCTTTAGATGGCAAACAGAGATTATATTTGGCCTTAGAGGTATAGGGAAACACTAAGGTTTCTTCAACAGAGGAGTGATATTGTTAGATTTGTATTTTAGGAAATTCTATTTGAAAACTGTGAAAATAAGAGAGTCAATAGTGGTCAGGATCCCTGGCCCCAAGTACCTGGCAATTTTAAAAAAATACAATATTGGGGTCAGTTAGGTGTGGCAGTGGATAAAGCACCGGCCCTGGATTCAGGAGTACCTGAGTTCAAATCTGGCCTCAGACACTTGACACTTCCTAGCTGTGTGACCCTGGGCAAGTCACTTAACCCTTATTTGCCCCACTTAAAAAAAAAAGAAAGAAAAACAATATTTCTGGGTTTCTGAGCCTGTTTCCCACTCTATAAAATGAGATGGAGAAGGAAATGACAAACCACTCTGGTATCTTTGCAAAGAAAATCCTAAATAGAGTTAAAAAGAATCAGAAATGACTGAAACTACTGAACAACAATACTGTTTATCAGTTAGGATCAATCAAGTCAAGTCACCAAGCATTTGAGATGAAGGTCATGAAAGCACCTAATAGACGATAGATGAAATAGGGGACTTCTGCTTTCACAAGAGAACCATGGGGCTTGAGAGACTTTATAGGCTGTTATCATGATTCAAATGCCAGGTTCTCTGCCTTGAGAGTGCTGACCCTCTCCCAAGGTTTCTCAATAGACACCAGAGAGAGAAGGCATATTTATGGACCCGATTAATTGGTTCATGTTAGCCTCTGTCTCTATGTCAGGAATCATGGGAAGAATGTAGAGTGGAGACCAACACTTCCACTATCACACACAGGACATACTCACTTCCTCCAAGCCACTATCTTAAGGTTTTAGTTCTCTCCAGAGTAGAATGTGACGACCGATCTAACAAGTTCTCCTGCTTGTGGGCAATGTTGACCTGCCACATTCTTGCAGCAGGTCATCCATCTCAGCAAAGAAATTTCTGGGTTGGAAGAGCCAAAAGGCTTGCCAGATATTTCCCAAAATGTCATCATCAATCAAGAAGAGTGAGATAATCCTTGACCCAAAGGACAGAAGTAGGAGCAAAGGGTAACAGTTTCATAAAGATAGATTTCATCTCAACTTATGGAAAAACTTCCATCACAAATTCATGATGACTGACTTGAAAAGTAGTGGCTTCCCCTTTACTTGAGTTCTTCTAAAAGGGGGTGGACAGCTAGATGATCACTGCCATTCCTTAAAACTCCAAAATTATGTTTTGTTTTGCTTTCTTTTTCTGACTATTCTATGAAACCAGAATTTCAAATGTCAGTATTGGTTACTATAATATTCTCTTTGTAGGTATATCACATTAAAATAGGTCATATTCATGTTTCTATACATCATGACTTCATTTAACTAGGCAACCGAAGAAAAGTTGATAGCTAAAGCTATGTGTAGGGTTGAATTCTACAAGGCTGAGGAGGGAAAGAAGGGAATATCCCTCTTTATGGAGCTAATTTGGAACAACAGGTAGCCTGCCATACTGGATGCTGGGAACTTAGAGACTAGACATCTTGAGATTACATTCCAACTCTCACATTTAAAGGTTGTGTGGCAATGGGCAAATCGGTGAATCTTTCTGTGCCTCAGGCAACTCCCCATGAGTAATGACTCATGTACTAAGTCTTAGATTGCAATATGTGTGGTAGAATTTAGTTCACATGCTGGGTGTTCCTTGCATAGAGGAAATAAGATTCTGCTAATATCTGTAATATTGAATATGATCTTTCCATGACATTCCATTGATTTTTATCTGTATAATCCTGGTCATACATTTGCCTCAATAAGATGTCATTCTAGAACTTCATAAGATACACATCATCAAAAACTTCCATGACAATTGACAGCAGGATTGGGATGGTATTTCAACACATCCCAATGTCATGAGCTATAAGACGACTACTGAAAAATTTAGTGTGGAAATGACAACACAGCATTCCCTCAAGATCTAATCACTGGGACCTGCTGTTGTCACAGTGCAATATAGAAACTTTCATTTCCTTTATAGGAGATCAAATTTTAAAGGAAAGCTGGGATCAGAATGATTTGCAATGTTCAATTTAGCTTTTTACAGGAAGGACAGTATATAAATCTAATAAATAAATTCCCACAAGGGGGGGGCAATCCTCTTGGTATTCCTCCAACAGCTGTGCTTCCACACCAAATAGAATGCTACACAGCATTTTAAAGGGCGAGTCTGACTCCATTCAAGTATCAGTCCTTGTGCACTACACAGGTGTTTTATAAATATTTGTTGAATGAATATTCAGCATGTCACAGGGTAGTATAAATCTGGCAAGAGATTTGTAATAGGGGCACCTGGGTTTGAATCCCAAGTCCTCCTATTTTCCCCTGGTGTTCTTTCTGCTCTGTTCCACAAAGACTGCAGGATGTTTATCAGAAGCCACCAACTAGAAATGATTTCTTCTTCTTTATACTAATCATTCTCAGAAACATCTGAAAATCAGCACATCCAAAACAAAACTCATTTTCTTTCCCCTTGTCAAGGGCACTACCATCCTTCCAGTCATTTAGGATCTTCACTTCGCTTCTCATTCTTTCTCAAATTCTCCATTCTATCCAATCATTTTCCAAGTCCTGGTGATTCTACCTTGATAACATCTCTGGTAACTTCCCCTTTTCTTCTCTAACACAGCAGCCACCATGGTGCAAGCCTTCCTTACCTGACATATGGACTATTGGAAGAGCCTATTGGTTGGTCTCCCTTACCCAAGTCTTTCCCCATTTCAATTCCACTCCATTTTCAATTTGGTCTTCCTAAAGTATAGTCATGACTGTGTTTCCTCACTCAATAAACCCCTCTGCCACTCAATAAACTCCATATTACCTCCAGGATCAAACATAAAATTCCATGTTTGGCTTTTAAAGCACCCCCTCCCTTTCCCCAACTTTTGTTTCTTCTTATACCTTTCTCCTGCCTTCTACTTCACAATCAGCACACACAGTGATTGCCTGATTTATTATTCCTCAAAGAAGGCATTCCATCTCCAGATTCTGTGAATTTTTCATTGTTGTTTTTTTTTTTTTGGAAGGGGAGGGTTAAGTGACTTTCCCAGGGTCACACAGCTAGTAGGGGTCAAGTGTCTGAGGTCGGATTTGAACTCAGGACCTCCTGAAACTGGGGCCGGTGCTTTATCCACTATGATACCTAGCTGCCCCAATATAATCTTTATATAGCCTGTATGTACATAGTTGTTTGCATATTATGTCCTTCAATAGATTGTGAGTTCCTTGAGAAGGTTGCTGTTTTGTCTTGTTGGGTTTTTATTCTTTTGTTTTGATGGGGGTTTTTTGCCTTTCTTGTATCACTATCATTTAGCATGGGGCCTGGAAAAGAGTGGCTTAATAAATGCCTATGTCCTTGAATATTCAAATCTATCTCATCCTCTCTTTTGCACACTCTCCCATGTCTTTGTCTCCATGTCTCACCATCCTATTCTGACCATCCATGTCTGACTATATCTTGAGGGCAGGTACTATGTTGTTTTTCTTTTTTTATACTCCCAACACCTAACTCAGAATCTTGCACTTTACTAGGCACTTAACAAACGCATTTTAAATTTAATGAAATTAGATTATCCCTAAAATGTCTTAAAACCTTTCTTACCAGGGTTACTAGGTGGCACAGTGGATAAAACACCGGCCCTGGATTCAGGAGGACCTGAGTTCAAATCTGGCCTCAGACACTTGACACTTACTAGCTGTGTGACCCTGGGCAAGTCATCAACCCTCATTGCCCTGCAAAACAAAACAAAGCAAAACAAAACAAAACAAAACAAAACAAAACCCAAAAAACTTTCTTACCCATAAGAAGTGCAACACAGAGTATAACAGGGCATACTAGGTTTTGAGATTCTTAGGATTATAGATTTAGAGTTGGAAGGGACCTGAGAGGACATTAATTCAGCCCCTTCATTTCAAGGATGAGGAAATTGTGGCAGAGTGGATAAATGATTTTCCCAGGGTTATGCTATTAGTAATTGTCTGAAGTAGGATTTTAACCCAGCTCTTTCAGTAGCCAGGTCCAATGCTCTATCCATTAAGCCATGCTGATTCATTTTTTTAGGGAACAGACAAAGTGTGTGTGGTACCTAAATAATTCTTTCTTGTTCTGCTCAAGATTGCCTATATGAATTGTTATCAATGCAGGTTTTTCATTCAATAAACTCCCCACCTAACCACACTGAATTGAAACCCTACCTGAAAGTGACTAGGTCATTATGTTCCCTAGAAAGCTCACCTTTACTTCAGAGACTATAAAATGTGAAAGAGGCCAATTAGTTGACCTCTTTGTGGAGGGACAGGAGAACCTGGCATAATTTCAATGCTGGAACCACCCAAGGGAATTCCCTACCGTACTATGCTTGCTGATCATGAACAATGCACACAGTATTGAGTGTCAGTAACATATTACTTGTATTCGTTTTTTAAAAATTAAACACAATCCCTGCCCAGTCAGATTTCAATTGAAATAGGCCAACGAGAGGGAAAACACACTTGAAATAATTGTAATTCCACAAAGGTGTATAAGGGGTTAGGAGCCACAGGATAGGCTGAGCAAATTCCCAGGAAACACTAGGTATTACAGTACCACCATGCAATTACAACTTCAGCCTAATGGTTTAAAAATAAGTTTTTGACTCTGAAAATTGAGAAATGAATACAGGTAAAGACATTGACTCATCACCATTTCTTGAATTTTGAATAATGTAAATAGTCACCACAAAAAGGAGGCAAAAAAGCCCAGGAAACAGATCAGTCACAGATATTTAATTTCCTTGCTAAATCAGGAGACATGGAAGCCAAAATAAACCGTGGTTCACATTATGAGATCATCTGTAAAGCATTGTGGAAGAAGATGATGAAATATTACCGACTATATTATCTTACAATGTAGATAAAAGCTCAACACCACCATGGTCAAGAATTCCAAAATCCCGTTATCTGACCATAACAATTGGCTTTTCACCTTTCCTCTGCCTTCCTCTACAAAAGCTACTCTTTATCCATGCCTTGACCTCCAATCTCTTGACAGTTTAATTCTGTCCAGGGCTATCTCACTTGCACTAGCCATTCTGTCCTCTTATCTCCTTATTTATTTTGAGTATCCATTGCTTGTTAGTAAATTTTCTTCTGTTATTTACAGTGTAAAATTCCTTCTTCCTTGCAGAGAAGAGGTTTCATAAGAATTTTGCCTTCATTCTGTTGTCAGTCATCATCTTTGTCTTCAACTTTAGCAAAGGTTCTGGCCCTTCATCTAGCCTCCTTTTTCTCCCAATATAGCAACAGACAAGCAAACAAACAAAACTTTATTTGTTGTTGTATTTAAGTTTTCCTCACTGGTCCCAGCTCTTTCTGAGCTTTAGCATTCCTATCACTATTTTTGTAGGACTGCTCCATGTTCTTAAATGAATTCTCTACTATATATGTTTCCATCTTTTCTATACTTTCTTTTTTTTTAATTTTAAAAAAATTTTTTTTAGTGAGGCAATTGGGGTTAAGTGACTTGCCCAGGGTCACACAGCTAGTAAGTGTTAAGTTTCTGAGGCCGGATTTGAACTCAGGTACTCCTGAATCCAGGGCCGGTGCTCCATCCACTGCGCCACCTAGCTGCCCCTATACTTTCTTTTAAAACCAAGCTGGTTAGTGTGTTCTTTGTCAAATTTTCCAGTCAATTTCCATTTTTCCTTATTGAAATTGCATTTCTTTTTGTGCCTTCAGAATTTCATTCTTGAGTATCCCTATATGGCTGCCTTTCTCTAAAGGACTTTCTTCTAAGTCCTTGGAAATTTGGTTGTTTTTTTGTTTTTAGTGAGGCAATTAGGGTTAAGTGACTTGCCCAGGGTCACACAGCTATTAAGTGTTAAGTGTCTGAGGTCAGATTTGAACTCAGGTACTCCTGACTCCAGGGCCGGTGCTGAAATTTGTTTTTCATAAATCTAAATTGCATACTGGACTATTCCTGGGTTTTCTTTTCTTTTATACTACAAAATCTGATTAAATGGCCCCTCCCCCAAAAGTTCTCATCATTTCTACTGTAGCACCAAATTCCTTCTTATTAATGCTAGAATATAATTACCCCTTCTTTGCTGCTCTATCTTTTGTAAGATGACATTAACATTGACAAATGAAGAAATGATCAGCTGCTTTGCTTTTTGCAGCAAGAATGTTCTGTGGAGTTGCTTTTGTAACTATCAGCCCTCAGATGGTAAAGGGCTTGAAAAAATCATCAGAAAGAGATTAAAGGGGTCTCTTTGCTGGCACTGGGGATAGGACTTTGCCCATACTTAGATCTGGGTGAGAGTCCCAGGGTGAGGAAGAGCAGTAGTACATCAGAGCTTGTGGCCAGCCACAGTGGAGTAGCAGCCCTTGTCACAGTTCCAGGACAGAAAAGTGCTTGTAGTCACTCAGAGACCAGAGCACAGGCCAGGAGAATAGTAAACACACCTATCCTTAGATCATACCACCTTGGAAGAACTGAAAACTTACAGGTGTCTAGGATTATTTCTGAAAACAGCAGCACAAACCCCTTGAAGCTTGAACAGTGTGCTCTCCACCCTGTAAGCAGAGCCCCACTTTATGAAAAAACCTGGAAAGACTTACATGAGCTGATTCAAAGTGAAATGTACTGTGTACAGAGTAACAATGATCAGTTGTGAATACCTTAGCTATTCCCAGCAATACAATGATTTAAGACAACTTGGAAGTACTTATGATGAAAAATGCTATCCATCCCCAGACAAAGAACTGATGGTGCCTGAATATAGATCAAAATATACTTTTTTTTTACTTTATTTTTCTTGATGTTGTTTTTGTATGTTTTCTTTCATAACATGACTAATATGGAAATGTATTTTGCATGACTACACGTGTATAATCTATATCAAATTTCATGCTTTCTCATTGAGGGGTTTGGGGAGGGAGGAAGGGAGAGGATTTGGAACTCAAAGTTTTAAAAACAAATGTTAAAAATTGTTTTAACACATAATTAGGGAAAATAAAATATGAGACAAAAATAAAAGTAAATAGTCTTGTTGTAATATATATGCATATATATATGCATATATACACATACACATACATTTATGACTCCATGATCTAAAAATCAATTGCTTTAGTTTGCTTAGCTTTATAACATGATTTTTAGATTATGCAAATTTTCCATTGTGAGAAAATGAGATAATATATGGACAAAAACACTTTGCAAAGTTTTAAAGTGCTACATATAAATGTTAGCTATTATTGCTATTATTTATATTACCAGTTTTATAATCCTGTCATAAAGGAAAATAAGGTTATTTTTTCGTAGTATGTTCTTTGTGATGATTACTTAATTTCTAGGGATGCTCATTAAGCATCCCTTTAATTATATATTTTAGAATTTTGCAAGGAAGTAAAGTTAAACTCACTCACTGGCCTACAGAGTATACTGTGGATGTCACTCTGTTTCCGTTTCTAAAAATCATAAACAATTTGCTTCATCTAGTTCTGTAGTCTTTCATTCCTCACAATCTTTCAAAGATAATTTACAAATCTGTTCCATTTTGCATCATGTGGAAAGCTGGCTAAAATATAGTGTACACCAAAGCAAAATAATGTAAAATAAAAGCTGAAAAGGTAGGTTAGAGCCAAGCTGTAGAGGGCTTTAAATGACGTCTTGAGAAGTTTTTATTTTATCTTGAAGGTAATATGTAACCAATTTTTGAGTAGGAAAGTGACATGGTCAGACCTGTGACTTGGGAAGATTGTTTTGGCAAGTGTTTTTTGGATTAGAGAGGAGAGAGACTGGAAATAGGGAAGTAAGTCAAGTGGATTTTACCATAGTCCATGGGGGAAAGGTGATAAAGGTTTAAACTAGAGTAGTGATGTTGCAAGTAGAGTGAGCATCTGTGAGGGATGGTATAGAAATAGAGTTGATGAAGCTTGACCGCAGCTGCTGGACTGTGGAGGGTGAGGAAAACCTAAGTGTTAAGCCTGAATCCAAGGTTGCAAAACTCAAGAATAGGCTGATAGGCAGAAGTGCCTTTATTGTAAAGATCTTTTGATTAATTTTGCAAGATTAACAAATATATATTTCAACAGACCTGGTTAGATGTACTTGATCCACAGCCTATTCAAGAACATTTCCATATTTTATGCCGTGATCCAGATAGCCAAATCCCAGTCTTAGACACTGTAAGTCAGCTGCATATAAATCTACTTCTCTTCCCAAACCCTTGAATTTGACTGGCAGCAGTGATAAAAATGCTACCAGTGGCCCTGATATCTTTAGTTTCTTGTCTTCTTCTGAAGACTTTATAAGCCTTGGAAAAGCCTTCTGGATTCCTTCTGGCTGCATCATTCATCATCACCTTACTCACCTTGATGAGTAACTGACAGTAGTCATCAAATTTGAGAAGTCCTGGGAGATGCTCAGTCACATCTTGGATACATGTCCTGGGAAGATAACTGAGCTCTCTATTATTAAGGTGATTCAAGAAATAGCTGCTTCCATAACTTTCAGAAGGGACTCAACACCGACACTTTCTCATCCCTCCTTCCTCTGACTTTTTTCCTAGATGATTCCTCACTTGACAGTAATTGTGCATCCAAATCTTTATTCCTTGGATCACAAAAAGTGCTTTCTCCTCAGAGGGTATGGTTCTCCGCTAAATGGGGAAAGCTTCATCTAGGTGACTTAACACTGAGCATCCAATTGCCTTCCTTCTGACATTTTCTTCCATGTTACATTATCCTTCCTTCTAACCTTCTCATTTAGGCCAGGATTCCTTTTGCCTCTCCAAATATTTCCTTTGTTTTTAACTTATGTGACAAGATAATGGAATGTGGTAGATAAGGGGATTTAGCAGATAATCAAAGGCCTACCTGGAGATTAATATAAACTGATTGGATTAAGTGAGAGTGATTGACTGATGGTTAGCCTACTTCCAGTTAACTAGATTGTAAGCATGTCTGGCTGGCCCTTAAGAGGATATTGTTCTCAGAAGCTAAAAACTTTGAACTTAACTCTAGACCAGTGAACTAATGAATTTGAATGACACTAGACAATCAGCTTGAAGAATCTCCATTTCTGGGAGGAGAAGATGAAGGAAGAAGATGACTCTGGTGGAAGATTTCTTGCTCTTTTGGTTGGAGACATGGCGTGGTGGCAGGACGTCAAGTGGGAGGTTTAAGAAGGCTAGGATTTCCATGCTGTAAAAAATCTGTTCTCGATCTTTCTCTTTCTTTTCTGTTTTATATCTTTTAATAAACCCTTTAAAAACCTAAACTCATTTATCAGTGATTTTAGCCAGTTTCCCCATAAAACTGGGGGGAAAGATTAGAACCCACATTTAGAATGTTAAAATACACACTTAATACATCATGGTTTCAATTAAGCCCAGGTTTGTGGATTCAAGGAGGAAAGGAATAAACTATAGAGGTCATTGAGTCTAACCTCTTCATTTTACAGATGTAGAAATTAAAGCCTGGAGAAGTTCCCCAAAATCACATAGATAGCAAGTAAATATGATTTCCAAAAGGTTCCAGGAAACAATGTGGCATACAGAGGCCATTTTAAATACCTGTTAAAAGAAAGATGTCTCAAAATATTTCATCTCTGTTCCTCAACTCTCACCCTTAGGTAGGTATTTGTCTAGCTTCAAAGATAATTTCCAAGATGTTACCAGTGGAGATTCCAATTCCTGTATAATTCCCCTGTCCTCAGGATATACCCAGTAGGATTCTTCAGAGATTGCATCACTTTTGCTCTTCTATTCCACACACCTAGCATAGTGGCTGATATATAGAAGGAAGTTAATAAATGTTTGTTGATTCATTGGCCTGATTGATCAATTTAAAATAATATTATGTAATTATTTCAGTGATTTTCTGCATTCAGATATGGAATACCTGTGTGAATTATTCCCAGTAATGGATAATCCAATATCACATGTGTGTGACCTTGGAATGTGCTATCTTCTATGAGGCTAGGAGTATGTTTAATATTTTCGGTATTCAGAATACTTCATCCAAGATCATTGATTCCACTCACAAGTCTTGGTTCAGGAATAACTAGAAAGCTGTCTTCATTTTTTTACCCTACTTCTACCTCTATGTTGAATATCCCCTGCTACCAGGTTCTATAGTAATGGATGGGGAGGTGCATTTAATTTCTTTGGAGAATTTTAATGCCAATCTTTTATTTTTCACTGGGCAAAGCCTACTACCTTGCTACCTTCTGCTTTGCTTCCCAGGTGCTATGTATACCCTATCTTAGATTTATCAGGTAAAGGAAAGTGGTATGAGATCGGAAAAGTTGGGGGATCCATTTCTATGGTTTTCCTCTTCTGACCATGCCTGTTGGCAGTAGAAAACAGTCCTATCAGGATGATATGGTGCATCACCCCCAAAAACTTACCCTTTCTCTCTCTTTCTGGCAAGAACTCTCCCAGAGTGGGGAAGGTAGTTAAGTATTTTAGTTTCTAAAGCTTCCCCCTTGACCTGTAGGCTACATGAGGAATAAGAGTAAATAGCAATAATGTAAGATATTAACCAAGCATTCAATTATGCCTGGCAGGTGCTCACTGTTAATAAAAACTGAAAAGCCAGATTTGTCCCTGGTAAGTGGCAATGCATATAATTGTAAGGCAAATAATATTACAGAAAAAACCATACCAAAGGATATACATGAAACTTAAGCAAGTTTTAATCTACTGACCACCTGAGCTATTCATTTCTTTTTTTCTTTCGTTTTTGGCAGGGCAATGAGGGTTAAGTGACTTGCCTGGGGTCACACAGCTAGTAAGTGTCAAGCATCTGAAGCTGGATTTGAACTCACGTCTTCCTGACTCCAGGGCTGGTGCTTTATCCACTGAGCCACCTAAACGCCCCCTGAGCTATTCATTCCTAAGGTTATATTAACTCTTAGTGTGGAAATCAGGAGAAGGTATAGCCTTAAGACCAGTCACTGGTTTGGGAAGGCTCCCTGAGAAAAGAGTAGAGGAGACCCAGCTAAAGCAGAAGCTAACTGCACAGGGCCACATCAAACCTATGTTGCTCATTTTGGTTGCTTTGTTTTCCTTGGTGACAGAAATATTATATTCTACACATCACCTATTTTGATATTCTGATCATTCCAATGATGGACTTTGCTAGATAATCCAGTTCCTTGAAAGGTACTTACATTCCCATCAACTGCTCAAAGGCTGAACAAGTTGTAGTGTATGATTGTAATGGAATACTACTGTGCTATAAGAAATGATGAGCTCAAAGATCTTAGAAAAAAACATGGAAAGACTTGCGCAAAATAATAAAGAGCAAAATGAGAAGAACCAAGAGAACATTATATACAATAACAGCAATAGTGTCTTAAGAATGACTTTGAGTGGGGGCAGCTAGGTGGCACAGTGGATAAAGCACAGGCCCTGGATTCAGGCGGAACTGAGTTCAAATATAGCCTCAGACACTTGACACTTACTAGCTGTGTGACCCTGGGCAAGTCACTTAACCCTCGTTGTCCTGCAAAAAAAAAGAAAGAATGACTTTGAGTGAATAAGTTATCTTGACTATTATAAATATACAAATTAACTATAAAGGACTTATGAAGAAAGATGCTACCTGTATCCAGTAGAAATAACTGATAAAGCATGTATAGAATAATTTTACACGCACACACACATACATGCATTGATATATATTTGTGTCTAATGGTAGCCATCTCTAGTGTGGGAGGGGGGAGGGAAGAAAAAGGGCGGAAAAGGAAAACAAAAGAAATTTACACAACAACTTTATTATATATTTAAAAGGAATAGTAAGTTGGATATAATAGATTTGCAATTTCACATGCAATCATCTTTTTTATCATACTAAGTTATCGAAATGCTTGTTTTGTTCCATAAATTTTTTAAAAGGTACTTAGAACCAGAAAAAAAATAAACTTACAGAAATAAAGAATATGAGAATTGAAAGGGACCTCAGCATTATGTCCAGCCCAATGTTTGTGTGTGGACATGAAAGGAATAACATGAAAGAAATCTCCACTATAACACCAAGTAGTAGTCCAGCTTTTGGAAAGGGGAGAGGAATCCACATGTACAAAAATATTTTTATCTGCTCTTTACATGGTGGCAAGGAATTGGAAGTTGAGGGGGTGCCCATTAATTGGGGAATGGCTGGGCAAGTTGTGGTATATGAATACAATGGAATACTATTGTGCTATAAGAAATGATGAGCAGGAGGAGTTCAGAGAAACCTGGAGGGTCTTGCGTGAGCTGATGATGAGTGAGATGAGCAGAACCAGAAGAACATTGTACACAGTATCATCAACATTGAGTGTCGATCTACTGTGATGGACTATATTCTTCTCACCAATGCAATGGTACAGAAGAGTTCCAGAGAATTCATGATAGAAGAGGATCTCCAAATCCAAGAAAACAAAAAACAAAACTGCGGAGTATAGATGCTGAATGAACCATACTATTTCTTTTGGTTTTGGTGCTGTTGTTTTTTTCTATTTTGAGGTTTTTCATCATTGCTCCGATTTTTTCTCTTATGACTAATGCAGAAATAGGATTAATGTTATTATGTGTATATATATATATATATGTATATACATGTGTATGTATATGTGTGTATATATATGCATGTATATATATATATATATATGTGTGTGTGTGTGTGTGTGTGTGTGTGTGTATGTGATATATAACCTATATCAGATTACCTGCTGTCTAGGAGAGGGGAGGGAGGGAGAAAAATCTGAAATTGTAAAGCTTGTATAAACAAAAGTTGAGAACTATCTTTACATGTAACGGAAAAAA
The DNA here is from genome assembly GCF_019393635.1 of Dromiciops gliroides. Lineage (NCBI taxonomy): Eukaryota > Metazoa > Chordata > Mammalia > Microbiotheria > Microbiotheriidae > Dromiciops > Dromiciops gliroides. Next base: position 163,551,963 of record NC_057866.1, on the reverse strand, counting down.
TAAAATACTTTATTAATTTTTAAAAAAATAGTCCAGCTTTTGCTTGAAGACCTCCAAGGATGGGGGACCCACTAGCTCTCAACATAACTCATTCTGCTTTTATACAGTTGTGATTATTGGGAAGTTTATTCTAACACCAAGTTTAAGTTTGTCTCTTTGCATCTCCCACCCATTGTTCCTGATTCTGTTCTCTGTGGCTAAACAGAACAAATCCAGTCCCCACTGTACTTGCCATTCTTTCACATACTTGAAGATAGTTGTCATGACCCATTGAGTCTTCACTTCTGCAGGCTAGCCATGCCTGCATGGTCATTTCCTTTAACTGCTCCTCATATTTCTTCTATTCAAGGTGCTTATTGCTTTCCTCTATATTCTCTCCAGTTTATCAAGGCCCTTCTTCAACTATCATGCCAAGAACTGAACAATATACTGTAGATGAAGTCTGATGAAAGCAGAATGCAATGGGACCACAACCTCCTTATTCTTGGAATCTCTATCCCTCTTAATCTATCCTGAGAACTCATTAACTTTCTAGGTTGCCACATCACACTGCTGACTCATGTAGAACTTGCAGTACATTAGAATACCAAGATCTTTTTTCAAAATAATTGGTCTCCAACCATAACGTCCCTATCTTATAATTGCAAAGTGGACATTTTGTGCCAAAGTGCAAGATTTTACATTTATCCACATTCTTTTCATCTTACTAGATTCTTCCAAATGCTCTAGTCCATGCTTCTCAATGTGTGGTCTGGGTACCCTAGGAGTCCCAAAGACACTTTGAGGTGATCTCCATGATCTAAACTATCTCCATGATAATATTAAGATATTTTAATTTCTTATACTGTAAATGTTGATAGATATAACCCACAATAAGAAGCTCTTTGGAGTATAAAGGGATCCTGAGACCAAAAAGTTTGAAATGTCAAGTTCCTTATGGGTATTGACTCTATTAATTACTAAGTTAGCCATCCCTCCCATCTTTGTCATCTCCATATTTGATGAATATGCCATCTAGGCCTTTAGCTGAGTCATTACAAATATTAAATAACAGAGGACAATACAGATCCCTGGAGTACTCCACAGGGGACTTTCTGCTACATTGACATTGATATTCTTTGAGTCAGGCCATGCAATCAGCAATGAATCCATCTGATTGTATTGTCCAGTCCTTATCTCTTCATCTTCCCCACAAGAACAGTATCTGAGACTTTATCAAAAGCTTTGATAAAATATAGGTAAACCACAATCAGAGTACTCTTAGTAATTCTGTCAAAAAAGGAAATGAGATTAGTCTGGCATGATCTGTTTTTGATGGAGCCATCCTCTCTCTCTGTAACCAATGCTTACCTTTCTAGATACTTGTTTCTTTTTTAATGCTCTGTTTTAGAATTATTCTAGGAATCAAAGTCAAGCAAGTTCTCTGATTAAGAGTTGGCAGGCTCTGTTCTCCCTATCCCCTCCTTAAAAAACAACCAAGCTAAATTAATTAGAGTAATTAATTAAAACATTGATTGAAGCAATCTGAAAAGACTTTTTGACAAAGGTGTTACTTTAGGTGAGCATTGAAGAATTGTGGATCTCATTTAGGAGGTTCTTCACAGTTCTAGGGGTTTGAACAATCAACACATTATCTGAAAGTACAAATATCTGGAGATACTCAATATCGGTAAGGAATCCTTCTTTCACTTGGACTCTGTGTAGAACATCATTGGTGGACATACATTTCCTTGCTTTATGGTTTGTCTACTCTCAATTATCAGAATTTGGGGTGAACATTTCTATGCCATCTTTTCTTTCTGTCCTTCTTCCCTCCCTCCCTCCCTCCCTTCCTTCCTTCCTTCCTTCTTTCTTTATTTTATTTAAAGGTTTTTCTTTGTTTTTTATCGTAAAATTATTTTACTATTTTCCAGTTACATGTAAAGATAGTTGTCATCATTTGTTTTCATAAGATTTCAAGTTCCATATTTTTCTCCCTCCATCACTTCCCCCTACCACCTACCCCCTCCCCAAGACAGAAAGTAATCTGATTTAGGTTATATATGTATAATCACATTAAATATATTTTTGCATTACTCATGTTATGAAAGAAGAATCAGAACAAGAGGAAAAAACTTGAAAAAAAACAAAACAAAAGTAGAAACAGTATTGTTCAATCTGCATCGAGATTCCAGTTTTTTTTTTATGGATATGGAGAGAATTTTCCATCATGAGTCCTTTGGAAATGTCTTGGATCATTGTATTTTGGGGAAGAGTTAAATCTATCACAGTTGATCATTGCACAATGTTGCTTTTACTGTGTACAATGTCCTCCTGGTTCTGCTCACTTCATTCATCATCAGTCCACTCAAGTCTTTAAGGATTTTCTGAAATCTGTTTGCTCATCATTTTTTATAGCACAATAGTATTCTATTACATTCATATACCAAAACTTCTTCAGCCATATCCCAATTGATGGGTATCCCCTTGATCTCCAATTCCCTGTCACCAAAAAGGGAAATGCCATAAATATTTTTTGGATGTGTAGGTCCTTTTCTCCTTTCTATGATCTATTTGGGATACAGATACAGACCCAGCAGTGGTATCACTGGGTCAAAGGGTATGCACACCTCCCCACCCACCCCAGGCACAGTTCCAAACTGCTCTTCAGAATGGTTCGACCAGTTCACAACTCCACCAACAATGCATTAGTGTTCCAATTTTTCCACAGCTTCTCCATCTGTGTAATCTTTCAAGGAGTCTTGTGTATTGTTAACATCTTTATAGGAAACACCTCAGTGGAGCAGCAGAATCCTTAAGGCAGCACAATTTTCTTCCAAATAGTTTTTTTTTACTATCCAGAAACAGCAAAGCACAGTGGGAAATTGTACACTCTCTGTATCTTTCTGTCAATGATAGGACTGTAAAAAGGTGGTCCTGCTAACTTGTGAGAAACTGTTTCCTTCCCAAATCTTCATCCAGCTTCTACATGATATTAAGTGTAGATTATTTTCATTAAAAATTATAAAGATGGGGAAGTAAGCATGTGGGCTGGTAGATATTGAAATCTTTTCAGTTTCCTGGGATGTATAGCCCCAGTGGGGCTTGTGAAATATTAATTTAACTCTGTATTCAGTGATGTCATCCCCCAACCCCAAACAATCTCATTACTTAACTACTTTTGAGATCTACTTAATATCTGCATCTCTTAACTCTTTGTGCTTATCCAGGATAAGAGGGGAACTTGTCTGTGGATTAGCCTGCACTCATGGGATATGCCTCAATGTGTGCACCTAAGCAACTGTGGTTGGCCCAAGAGAACATCCAGTTGGGAATCAGGTGAATCCAGTGTTTAGTGACAGACAAGTTGATTGGTTTCACCAGGTTGGTTCAATATTTCCCTGTCAGGGAGGTAATTTGTGTATGAGTGGGAGGGGGAAGATGGATGGGAAAGAAGAAGAGGGACCTTTGCCTAATGCCTGGATACTCTCCAGTGCCCTAGGATCCTCAGGATTTACTAGCTCACTTTCTGGATCAGGCCCAGCTCAGACTGTTGTAATATGACTTTCATTGCCGTGAATCATTTAGTATCCATTAACTGACTTGTGGTTTGGATTTATTTTTCACAAAAGCTTGCCATCTGCCTTTAAAATCATTTGGACAAAGGTTTTGTACATTATTAAAACATGTGCACAATATTCTAGGTGCTGTTGCATGAATGGAGATGATGTATTTTGATCTGATTCTTTTTTTTAATTTTAGAAGGAAGAAGTGTGTGTGTGTGTGTGTGTGCGCGTGCGCGCTCGCACACATGCACTCAAGTTCAAGCTAGAACATAAATGACAGATTTAGTGAGAAAAAAAACCCTTCTAAATGTGTCTTTTAATGAGGCATTTCAGTATTTCCCATGGCAATTTGAGATAATCACTGTGTACAATCTTTTTAAACAATTTTCCACATTTATTTTTAATTAAACTTGAGTAGGTTGCAGAATCCCCCCTATTACCTTCAGCTGAACAACTGCATTGACTGCAACTCTCCCCCAGGCCAAGCAATAAGGTGAGGCACATTCTCATTAGGCTTTAAATATGAATGCTGTAGATATTCATCTACTGCCACAGTGAAAGTTATAAATCTTGGCTTCTGAAGTTGCTATAAAGTCATCATTTTCTGCTCTGTCCTTGAACAGCATATGTCCAGAAGAAGGAATTTCTTTTTTCCTTCATTTTAGCTAAAATTTTGTAGTTCATAGCATTTGAAATTTAGAGCAGGGAGGGACCTTGATATGTAGTTCGCTCCTACCTCCTCACCGGACATGTGAGGAAACCGAGGCCTATAAAAGTGAAGTTATTTGCTCAAGGTCACACAAGTATTAAGGGGCAGATGGGGTTTCGAACCCAGGGGTCTCTGACTCTGGATTCAGTGTTCTGAAGGCAGAAAGAATGTTGGAGTTGGAGTCAAAGGGCCTTAGTTTGAATTCCAGCTCTGCCATTTATTACTTGTGTGACGTTGGGGAAGTAATTTTCACCTCTCAGCCTCAGTCATTTTATCTGTAAAATGAAAGGGTTGAAATGAAATAACCTCTAAGGTCCCTTAAACTCTCAATCTGTGATTCCTTGACCTACTGCATGCTAAACGGGCAGGAATTTCATTATACTGTTCTCCACCCAATAACAATGATTAAGGGTTAATTTTTTTTTTTCCCTTCAGAAGTGGAGGACTATCATAAAGACAGGCAGTTATGCATGGTGATTTGTGTTTATGGGCACAATATGATAGGCCGGGCATTTTACGCAAGAGACAACCAAGTTTCATTCCATGTTCAGAGCATCCAATTGATGCAAGCAATGATTATTATTTCTATTTTGCAGATGAGGAAATTGAGACTCAGGGAATTTTACTTACTTGCCAAAGGTTGAACAGTAGTAAGCAGAAGAACTAAGATCCCAAACCAGGTATTGTGTTTTCTAAACCAGAGAGGGCTATTTTAAAATTATTATTATTATTAATAAATGAAATTGATAATAAACATTTTTATTTATAGTTTTGAGTTCCAAATCCTGTCCCTACTTCTCCCCCTGTCTTCCCCCCCTTCCTGAGGTGGTAATCAGAAATAGGTTATATATGTACAATTTTGTAAAACAAATAAGTTTTCAATGAAAAAATATTTTTAGCGACCCTGAGATTTCTATCAAGAGATAAGAACCAGGAAGTTGGATGAGGCCAATGGCCTCTTTCCATGGGAAGCCTCTAGAGATCAAGGAACCTGTTATTCCTCCTGCTTCTTTATTTTTGTTTGTTTGAATTACATTTCATTTTTTTCAGTTATTAGTAAGATAGTTTCTATCTTTCTCCCATCCCACTGGAAGAAAAAAGATAAATCTCTTGTAACAAATATATAAGGTAAGAAAACAAATTCCCACATTGGCCATGTCCAAATACGTATGCCTTATTCTACATCTTGAATCCCATCAACTCTCTCTCGGGAAGTATTTTGAACATCTTAAATTGTAGATAACAATTATCTTTCAATGTTGTTTGTCTTTGAAATGTTGTTCTCCTGTTTCTGATCACTTCACTCTGCACTAGTTCAAAGAGGTCTTCCTAGGTAACAGTGATCCTGTTTCTGAGAAGTTCCTTATCATCTTATTCATTCAGATTCATCATATGACCTATTAATCCTCTTCCCCCAAATGGTTATTTCCTTTTAAAAGAAGATACAGTGTCTATTTCTGGGTAGTCTGTCAGGTTATAATTCCAAGTCACAGAGGCCACGGCCATAGCTCAATGAATTACTCAGTCTTGAAGTGGAGATATTGACCTTCCTATCCCATTGACCCTCAGTAGATTTCCAGTAAAGGGGAAGGTATGGGGGATGCTGAAGTTTTAGGGACTCTACTTTTGTCTTCAACATGTGATCTCAGGTGATTCATTTGATTTGATGACTTAAGAAACAACAGAACTTTTCCACCTTCAGAAAGGCCTTTCATCCTCAGACCTCTTAGTGTACCATTCTGAGTGAACAATTTATAATTATTTCTTTTTTATCACTCCTATCAAGAGCAGATTTGAGTCATGACCACAGATAAAGCAGGTGGCTGATTAATCCATACTTTCTGTCATTCCACATATTTGGGATATGAATTATTACCTGAACCTTAAAAAAAACAACTGTAATTTCCATTTAATTGATTTTTGACCATGGCCACATTTATTCATCAGTAATTTACCTTGGGTTAGGACAAAACTATCAGTGTATGAACCAGGAGTGAAGTGATGGCAAGGGAGAAAGGGATACAACTGAAGTCGGCTGACCCTGGATAGCTTTGGCTCAGCTCTGGAGATCCTGCTTCTTATTTTCTTCTAATCATGAAAGGAAGCAGTATTTGAGATAAAGCTCATGAAAAATAAATCATAGATTTTTAGAGGTGGGAACCCCCTTCAGTATGACTGCATTAGTAACAGGAAAGTCTGGAGCTATTGGAGCATCAGTAGAATGTAAATTCCTTGAGAGAAGGTCTGTTTCCATTGTTGTTGTTTTGTCTTGGAACTCGCTATTGTTGTTGTTTGTCTTTGGTTCTCAAAGAGGATTGTGACATTCAGATGAGGCCATGACTTGTAGTGTATTGGATTTAAGTGAGGGAGAGCTGTGCAAGGGCACCAGCCTCACTTTCTCTTCCAGAGATATCTGGATCAATACCTAGTGGGTACTTGAGAAATGCCATTTATATTAGGTAAGATTAAGCATCGAGGCCTTCCATCCACTCCTCAAATTTCCCCATGAAGAATGAGCTGGAATAAGATGATTTTGAGGAGAGGTATCAAACTGGCAAAACTCCCCAGTGCTTAGAACCAGATTAAAATATGATTGGCAAATGTTTAACAAAATAAATTAAAATAAACATTAACTTATACTTTTATAAGACCATATTGACTTAGGGATCAATTTCTATTTGAGTTTAATACTATTGATTTAGACAAACACTTTTATTTCAAAAAGGGAGAAACTGAGTCGGAGAGATGGAAATGATCTTGTGGTCCTTTTACTGAATGGCTGAGTTGGGGATGCTAATTCCTAGTGCAGTTTTTTATTTTGTATTATTTTCCCACTCTCCATTCCCATTTCCTATTCTCAGAATGATTAATGGGCCCCATATTCTTGAACACCTTTGACAGTATCAGAGGTGTACTGTAGCCAACTATAACTAGCTCAGGAGAGCAGATTGTTAAATATTCAATGTGAGCATTTACACCTCAGAAATCATCAAAGGTACAGAACAGAGTTTGACTATTTTATTGCTGGTCTAGACTTAAGAAAGTGATGGAAAAATGTTCATAATGCATATTAAACTTTAAAGTGTATCATGCATACATTTTCCCCTGGAGAGTAAACATTTACCTGTTTAATCATTTAAAAAAAATGTAACCCTTTAAACATTTACCATTTAATCCTAAAACTTTAACCAGCTTGGGAACAGTTCGCACCTTTTCCTCCTGTTCTCTGTAACAATTGAAACATAAGATTTAACAAGGGTTGGGATTATTAGGGCTGTGCCTTTTCTGGGAATTAAATCAACTTTAGTTACTGTCACCCCTAAATCAGATATATCAATAGAGAGCTAATTCTATAAAGCTGTGTCACTGGAGTAAGAGGTCTGGGAAAGCTTTGACTATGGGCCTAGCAACAAAGCATATGTCTGTTATCTGATTGCCAACTTGCCTAGGTTCAGAAAGCCTCCTCCCCAGGTTGGTCTCAGGGTTGTTCATGTTTTACATATAGAGACTTTCAAGTTGTTTTATTGATGCCTTTGGTTATTATATCACATTCATTTTCCAATACCCCCACCCCCATCTCTCATTGAAACCTATTTTTGTAAAATAAAGAGAAAGAAAAAGGGGGAAGGGGAAATAAACTAATTAAGCTTATCTAGCAAACAAAATGACAAGGTGTGACAATTTCTTAATATTCCATTAGGCCAGTACCATGTTTCCAAATACATAGACCTCTCCCCTTCAAACTTCCAGAGGAGAAAGGGAGAAAAGAAGTGACCACAACATATCTCAAAGACAATCTACTAATTCACATAGCTTTATGATCTTTACCCACACAAACAAAACAAGTCTTTCATATTGAAGTATCAGAAAGTTAGTCAGCTAGGTGGTGCAGTGGATAGAGAGCCAGGCCTGAAGTCAGGAATACTACCCTTCTATGAATTCAAATCTGGTCTCAGACACTTATTAGCTATTTGACCCTGAGTGAGTCACTTCACTCTGTTTGTCTCAGTTCCTCATCTGTAAAAATAAGTTGGAGAATGAAATGGCACATCACTAGTATTTTTGCCAAGAAAACTCCAAATAGGGTTACTTACCAACAACAATCAGATCAACCAAATAACTTCTTTGAAACTTAATTAAAAAAATAACCAAAGAAAACAAAGTGAAGTTTCTAGCACAATCTTTTGAAGATATTAACAGAGTAGTGATGCAGGGAAATTTTCTAGGATTCAGGGATTAAAAGCACACCCAAGGGGCAGCTAAGTGGCACAGTGGATAAAGCACTGGCTCTGGATTCAGGAGGACTTAAGTTCAAATCTGGCCTCAGACACTTGGCACTTACTAGCTGTGTGACCCTGGGCAAGTCACTTAACCCTCATTGCCCCTCAAAAAAAAGCAGACCCAAGATGGTGGACAGAAGCCAGGAAGTTGCTTGAGATTTCCCAAGTTTGCCTCAAAAACAACATTGAATCAAGCTTCTAAATGTATTCTAGAGATACAGAAACTACAAAAAGAGAGACACAATCTTCCAACTTTAGATAATTTAGAAGACTTCAGGAAAGGTCTATCTTACTTGGGTGAAAGGGAAACTTAGCATAGCATGGATGATATCTGGGCAAGTCAGCAGGAGGCTCTTGACCACAGTGCCAATCAGTAGCTGAGGTCCCTTGGTCATGTCACAGCAGGTTGGTGGCACAGCAGTGCACTTGGAAGTTCCCCACAGCCCTGGGTAAGATGGCAAACTGACAACCAGAGAACCACCCTCAGGACCCAGTTCAGGAAGCAAAACCAGAGCTGTGGGGCATTCTCAAGCCCCAGATGCCTCAGAGCAGAAAGCCAGTGATCAAGCCCCTATCGCCCAGCACAAGAAGCTTGCAACAGTGGACTCTTGTGCCCCAGAAAAAGACTTCCACTTTAAAAGACACAAAATAGCTTAAAATATGAGTAAGAAACAGAAAAGGACCCTTTTACAATAGAGAGCTTCTATGGCAACAGAAAACACAAAGTCAGATTAGGACAATAGTGCCAAAATGCCTACCTGTGAAGCCTCAAGGGGGAAGATGAATTGGTCTCAACACCAAAAAGGCATCTTGGAAGATATCAAAAAGTATTTTAAAAATCAAATAAGAGAGGTAGAAGAAAAAATGGGGAAAGAAATGAGACAAATGAAAGTTATAGAATAAAATTATGAAAAAAAATGGTTAATAGATTAGAAAAGGAAAAACAAATGTTGAATGAAGAAAACAATTCCTTAAAAAATACCATTGGTAAAATGGGGGGAAAATCCACTGAAGAAATCAACTCCTTCAAAAGTAAAATTGGCTAAATGGAAAAGGAAGTACTAAAGCTAACTGAAGAAAATAATTCCTTAAAAATTAGAATTGAGCAGATGGAAGCTAATGACTCTATGAAATACCAGGAGTCAGTCAACCAGAATCAAAAAAATGAAAAAAAAAATAGGAGAAAATGTGAAATATCTAATGGGAAAGACAACTGACCTGGAAAGTAGATCCAGGAGACAGATTTTAATAATTATTGGATGGAGCCAAGATGGCGGAGGACAGGCTGTGACTCCCACAAGCTCCAGATAAACCCGTCCATTCACACCCAAATAATGCGGTAAAAATCAAAACCCAGAACAGCCTAATGCACATAAGAACAGTGTGAGACTGTTTCTCTGTAAAAGAGGGCAATTCTGATCACCTACTGATCAGGCTGAACAGCTCAGCGCGCGGTCCGGACCCAGCCAGGGACACAGCTTCCAGCGCATGTCAGAGTCTTCAGCACCAGCAGCTTCTGAGGCTCCTATTACGGACTAGTGAGGGGGTTTGGTGGTAGGCTGGGGTAAATTGTAGGTAGTATCTACTGGAGTTGGAGCAAAGCGCCCTGGGTCTGAACCAGTGGGCTGAATGGAGTGGTGGTGGCCCAGTGGGGGAGGGGTAAAAGCATGCCAAGCTTCTGACCATAGAGAATCAGAGTTCAATCAGACTTCTGTTTCCGGGTCAAAGAGAAAGCGGCTGTGATTACTCACAAGCCAGGCAGGCTGAGAAGAAGCCTGGGCCATGCTGTAGCACGAACAGTGTGTCCTGGAAGCAGCACTACACTTTAAGGAGTAAAAAGCCAAGAAACAGTAAGCCAGGATGAGTAGGCAGAGAAAGCAGAAGACCATCGAAAACTTCTTTGGGGGGAAAGGTAGACCACAATACATCCTCAGAAGAAGAAGATAATAATAGGGTCAAAGCTCCAACATTCAAAGCTTCCAAGAAAAATATGAACTGGTCTCAGGCCATGGAAGCTCTCAAAAGGGACTTTGAAGAGAAAGTAGGAGAGACAGAATGAAGATGTAGAGAAAGAGAGGAAGGAATGGAAAGAGAAATGAGAGCAATGCAGGAGAGTCATGAGAAAAAAGTCAACAGTTTGAAAAGCCAAATGGAAAAGGAGATTAAAAAACTGTCTGCTGAAATAATTGCCTAAGAATTAGGATTGAACAAATGGAAGCTAGTGACCTTATGAGAAACCAAGACACAGTAAAGCAAATCCAATTGAATGAAAAAATAGAGGGCAATGTGAAATATCTCCTTGGAAAAACAGCTGACCTAGAAAATAAATCTAGGAGAGATAATTTGAAAATCATTGGACTACCTGAAAACCATGACCAAAACAAGAGTTTAGACACCATCCTCCAAGAGATTGTGAGGGAAAATTGCCCTGATATTCTAGAAGCAGAAGCTAAAATAGAAATTGAAAGAATCCACTGATCACCTCCTGAAAGAGATCCCAAAAGGAAAACCTCCAGGAATATTATAGCCAAATTCCAGAACTCCCAGGTCAAGGAGAAAATATTGCAAGCAGCTAGAAAAAAGGAATTTAAATACTGTGGAGCTCCAATAAGGATAAAGCAAGATCTAGAAGCTTCTACATTAAAGGACCGGAGGGCATGGAATATGATATTCCAGAGGGCAAAGGAACTGGGACTACAGCCAAAAATCACGTACCCAGCAAAACTAAGCATCATCTTTCAGAGGCAAACATGGAACTTCAAGGAGAAAGAAGACTTTCAGGCATTTGTTATGAAAAGACCTGAACTGAATAGAAAATTGGACTTTCAAATACAACACCCTGGAGAAGCATAAAAAGATAAACAGGAAAAAGAATTCATGAGGGATATTAAAAGATCAAACTTTATATTCCTACATGGGAAGATAATACTTCTCATAAGAACTATATCAGTAAGGATTTAATAGAGGACACAGGTCTGAACTGAATACGAAGGGATGTTATGTTTTGTTCTGTGTGGGGTGTCTTATGTCTGGGGCTGGATTTGGGCTAGGGGCCTCCTGGGTCCAGGACTGGTGCATTGTCCACTGTACCACCTAACTAACCCATAATGACATCCTTAAAATAGGGTTGAGGTGTAGGAGAAATAGACTGGGGGAGGGGGAAGGAGAGAGATGGTCTGGGGAGAGGTTGTTCACATAAAGGAAACAAGAAAAAAGCTTATGGAGGGGAGGGGAAGAGGGGGAAGGAATTGGGGAGTGAGTGAACCTTAATATCATCAGAATTGACTCAAAGAAGGACTAACATACATACCCAAGTGGGTATAGTAATATATATTTTGCCCTGAGGGAGGGGAGGGAGATAAGTGGGGGGGAGAAGGGAAGGAGGGAAGGGCAGATTCGGGGACAAAGCAGTAAAAAGCAAAATACTTTCAAGGAAGGTAAGGATGTTCTGCGTAACAGCACAAGTATGACATTGAATTGCTTGATTTCATAGGGAAGGTTGAGGAGAGAGGGAGGAAGAAAATTTGGAACATAGAATTAGTTCAAAGACCTTATACTCATCAGTTGGCTCATGGAGGGAATAACATTCACACCCAGTTGGGAGGAGTAATCTATTTAACCCTAAAGGAAAGTATGAGGGGAAGAGGACAAGGAAGGAAGGGTGAAAAAAAAGGGAATGCAGAGTAGGGGAGGGGACAGTCAGAAGTAAAACATTTTTGAGGAGGAATAGTTTAAAAGAAGATAGAAAACAGAGTAAATAGCATGGGAAGGGAATAGTATGGAGGGAAATAGTTATGATGACTTTGCTGGGCTAATATGAAGAAAATTCTTTATTAAGTTTAAGGTACTTTATTTAGGTTATGATGAACAGGATACTATTAGAAAAACCTGGAAAGACCTACATGAACTGAAGCAGAGTGAAATGCACTGTATACAAAATAACAGCAATAGAGTAAGATGATCTGCTGGGAAGCATATGGTTATTTTCAGCGAGGCAATGGTCCAATATAACCCTGAAGGACTTATGAAAATGGTAACCCATCTACAGAGAAAGAAGTGATAGTATCTGAAAATAGATGGAAACACATTTTTTTTCTTTTCTTTTTTTTTCTTTTTTGGTGAGGCATTTGGGGTTTGGTGGTTTGCCCGGGGTCACACGGCTGGTGGGTGTTGGGTGTCTGGGGCCGGATTTGGGCTTGGGTGCTCCTGGTTCCAGGGCCAGTGCTCTGTCCACTGTGCCACCTAGCTGCCCCTGGAAACACATTTTTTAAAAAATAATTTTTTCTCTTTGACAATTCCTCAGTCTGAAGTTTTGGGAGTTTTTTGACTGTTTTTTTTTCTCACAACCTAGCTAATGTGGGAATGTTTTCTATGACTACTCATGTATAACTTATTTTGAAATGCTTGATTTCTAGTGGGTAGGGGGTGGGAATGGAGGAGGAAGAGAAGTTGGAACAAATTTTTTTTAAATTGATGTTAAAATTTGTTTTTACATATATTTTGGAAAATAAAATTCTATTTAAACTAAAAAAAAAAATTAGAATTGAGCAGATGGAAGCTAATGACTCTATGAAATACCAGGAGTCAGTCAACCAGAATCAAAAAAATGAAAAAAAAATAGAAGAAAATGTGAAATATCTAATTGGAAAGACAACTGACCTGGAAAGTAGATTGAGGAGAGAGATTTTAATAATTATTGGACATGGGGAAGCTAGGTGGCACAGGGGATAAAGCACTGGCCTTGGATTCAGGAGGACCTGAGTTCAAATCCAGCCTCAGACACTTGACACTTAACTAGCTATGTGACCCTGGGCAAGTCACTTAACCCTCATTGCCCTGAAAAAAATAACGATTATTGGACTACCTGAAATCCATGACCAAAGAAAGAGTCTAGACACCATATTCCAGGAAATTACCAAGGAGAACTGCCATGCTATTGTAGAACCAAAGGATCAAAGTCATTGAAAGAATCCATGCATCACTTCCTGAAAGAGACCCCAAAAGGAAAACTCCAAGGAATATTGTCACCAAATTCCAGAATTATAAGAAAATACTGCAAGTAACCAGAAAGAAACAATTTAAATATCATGGAACCACAGTCAGGATTACACAGAACTTGGCAGCTTCAACATTAAAGGATTAGAGGGCTTGGAATATGATATTCTTGAAGGCAAAAGTTCTTGGAATGCAATCAAGAAGCAACTACCCAGCAAATTGATCATTGTCTTTCAGGAGAAAGGATGGACATTCAATGAAATGTGGGATTTTCAAGCTTTCCTAATTAAAAGGCTAGAATTGTCCAGAAAAATTTTATCTTCAAATGTGAGATTCAAGAAAAGTATTGTTAAGGGCTAAAATTCTAGCTAAACTGTCTAAAATATCTAATGAGTGGTCGCCAATAAATTATAAGCTTTAGCAAGAGTTAGACTTTTAAGCATTTATTAAGGAGAATAAGAATTTGGTAAAGAGAGAGAAAAAGGCCTAGATTCCTATCTATTAAAGGGAGAGCACATTTCTAGCTCCCTTCTCCGCCAGAGTCCAGAGGAAAAAAAAAGCCCCAGAGTCAGAGCCAGTCTCTTCCTTCCTCCTCCCACTAGCCCGCGTCACTTCCTGACTCCTGGTCTTGCCCTCAAAGACCTTCCCTTCATGGGCAGAACTCCTCTACAGTAAGTATCCAGCAGGTGGCGTTATTCCAATCGTTACAGTCCCCCCTGTTGTTCCTCAAGAAACAAAATGTTTCCTTGACGGAACAGTAAAAACAATATGATAACTATTGCTAACTAATAATATGTGAACAACAATATAGAAAAGGAAGAGAGGAAAGTTTTGTCCAGAGGGGCGATTTTTTTTTTGTCCTCATGAACCGACGCTTTGACATTAGTCTTGCAAAGGGAGGGCCTCTGCAGAGAATACATGTTACAGATGGTGTATATTATAACAGAAAGAGAAAAAAACCAACAAAAAGAACAAATCAAAACTGTTCATTTAAAGTCTCTGAAAGTCTTTTCTCAGATGTCCTCTAGGTGTAGTCGTGGAATGGAAGTCTTTTCAGGGGTTGATGTGTGGATGCTGGTAATCAGCCAGGAAAATTTCCTACAAAATTGAGCTTAACACAACTTTAAAATAGCTTTGTCAATAATCAAATCAAACAATGAAAGTTCTCAAAAACATGTCTAAGGGAATTCAGAATCTTAGTTGTTACACATGAAACATATAATAAAACAAAAATTGAACCATTCTTTAAAATTATATTATTATTATAGTCCCCCCTTATGGAGGGTAATTGAGAAGACAATTGCTGCAATATTAATTAATAAAAATAATTTTTATCTTTGTTTCATCACTTTTTGCATCATCTGCCTAATTATCCTCATGCCATTATGAGAAATTTTAAAATCTAATATAATTGGTAACAGGTGTCAAGGCCAAATTCAACACTGTATTTATCATGACACCTGAGATAATTATGGGGGTTACCATAAAAGAACAGAGAAATGATGGGATATGAGCATTCCCACACTTGAGCAATATGTACTGCCCATACAGTATGCCAGGCTTAAAATAGGTGGATGGAATATATGTCCATGCCACCGAACATATTGGAAGAAACTGAGTCAGACTTAATCAGATGCATGGGATTGAGATGTCCATGGCATCAGGCATATAGGAGGGAGCATAGAAGCCAGGTGTAGAAGTGAGATGGGTGGGATGAATACTTCCAGCCATCTGTACAATATTTTGGGGAAAAAGAGAATAAAATATTAAACCAAGAGAATCCAACCTCAACATTTGTCAAAAGCCGTTCCCTCGGCCATACCTTGACTTCATGCATGTCTCCCCTCATGTGACAGTTCAGTGTCTGCTCTTGCATGTATTCCTCTTGTGATTGGATGGCATCTTGGCCAACTGGCATCTGATAACTCAGAATAAAGGCAATTAATGTCTTAAATGATAAGTTCCCATAATCCAAGTCTCATATGGATTTAAAAATTGAGGATAATAAATGATTGCAAAAAATGTGAATACATCTTGACTCAGAACACAATATATAATTATGCAACAATTTCAAATAATACCCCTTTTTTTTAACTTAGTATACAATTACTTTTTTGAAAAATCTGAACATATTTAAATACAAGTTAAAGCACAACACAATCTCAAAGACAACTTTTACAAATGTTCCCCTCTTTTTTTTTTTTTTTTGGAATATGCTTATCAAAAATAATACTTCTGGAATCAATTTACACTTGCCATGGCAAACAATTTGCTAGGGAAATGCTTTAAAGAGTTTGATCAAATAATCAGTTGAGAAAAAATAACAAAAACAAACAACTCAGAATATGGGAGCACAATACTCCTAGAATTAACATTGTATTATGAAATCAAAACCATGTTTCAAAATTAGATAGATGAATGAATAGAAGAAGATACATGTGGAACAATAAAAGACAATGAAATTCAAACTAGGGAAATCTAAATGAATATGAACTTAATATCAATAAGAGTATTATAAAATATAAACTGGACCACATGACTATAAAAAGCTTTTACAAATATTCTCCTTGTTTTAAAAACTAAGTATAAAACACAATCTCAAAAGCATTAAAATCTCTATGAAAATAAACCTATACCATTAATTCCAAAATGTATATGTAATAGCATAGAAATCCTATGTAACCTCTGAACTGACATTAATAATCTGAGTGAATTCAGAACACTCTTGATTCCGATATCTAAAATCCCCAATACTCATATCAATACCTTGCTGCTTACTTCTACATTTCTGTAAAATATATACCCTTCCATGGCAAAAGAAGCAGAGTCTTGAACTATGTTGATTGTCATTCTTATTCAGCTTAAGTTTTTCTTCTTTAACCCCTCTATATTGTCTGTCAGTCTTTTCACCATACAAATGCTTTATAAGATTACTAATTAAAGACAAAAGCAGGTTAGCAAAATTATGAACAAAACGAGCATATCTGGAATTTAAAGGGCTTTCTAAGGTTGTCTCAGAAGCACAGCCAGGCTGGGGAAGGGCTGAGCCTGAAGCTGCAAATGTAGTTAGAGAAAGTTGAGCATGCGCATCAGTTCTCTGGACTTCCCAGGCAGGGGAAGCAATGGGCTTGGCCATGGGAGGAGTAGAGGGTGGGGTCTGGAGAGGAGGGGAGGGACCAGAGCAATTTGAATCAGACTTGATTTTGAACTCAGGCCTGGATTCCTCTTCCCCCACTTTGCCTCCAGGTGCTAGGGGATTAAAAGCTTCAAGAGGGTGGGTCATTGCCTCCAGGCATGCAAAATTAGAGCAACAATTAGTGTTAGAACTGGGAAAAGCTGCGGGAATCTCTTCAGGTTTCTCTGAAAAAGCATGGTTGGGAGAGTGGGAGATATTTCCTTGTGTGAGTATGTTGCTGGCTCTTTTAACAAAAATAAAAAGAAAAATAGAAAATCCACAAAAACAAAGCATTAACATGATCTTATCTCCCATTTGTCTGGTTAAACAGACTAAAATAAAAAATAGGGTAATTAGGGAGTTTAAAAGGTCCATTTGAAAAAATTTAAAGGAAAAACACAGCCAGTACACCAGTACTTAGCAGTTAAAGGGAGAGGGAGGGGAAATTTCTTACCCAACCAGAAGATCAGAAGAAGACTAAGGGTTAGCTTTCCTCTTCGTGGTCAGCCATCTGTTAAGGGCTAAAATTCTAGCTAAACTGTCTAAAATATCTAATGAGTGGTCGCCAATAAATTATAAGCTTTAGCAAGAGTTAGACTTTTAAGCATTTATTAAGGAGAATAAGAATTTGGTAAAGAGAGAGAAAAAGGCCTAGATTCCTATCTATTAAAGGGAGAGCACATTTCTAGCTCCCTTCTCCGCCAGAGTCCAGAGGAAAAAAAAAGCCCCAGAGTCAGAGCCAGTCTCTTCCTTCCTCCTCCCACTAGCCCGCGTCACTTCCTGACTCCTGGTCTTGCCCTCAAAGACCTTCCCTTCATGGGCAGAACTCCTCTACAGTAAGTATCCAGCAGGTGGCGTTATTCCAATCGTTACAGTATAAAAATGTAAACAGGAAAAAATAACATTATTCAATAAGTTTTAACTGTTTACATCCCTACATGGGAAGATAATACTTGTAACTATTAGGAACTGTATCTATATTTGGGCAGATAGAAGGAGTATATGTGGAGGGTATAGGCATAAAGTGATTTTGATGTAGTGATATAAAAAATTAAGGGGTAGAAAAGGAGTATATGGGGAGAAGAGGCAAGAGGAGGTGGAATGGGATAAATTACATCACATGAAGAGGTGCAAAAACACTGTTACAATAGAGGGAAAGAAGGGACAGATGAGCATTGTTTCAACTTTACTCTCATCAGATTTGACTCAAAGAGGGAACAACATATATTGTTGTTTGGATAAAGAAATTTAGCTTACCTTATAGGGAAGTAGAAGGGTGAGGGAAAAGTGGGGCACTGATAGAAGGGAATGCAGAAGCAGGGAAGAAAAGGGAAAGAAAAAGGAGGGGGGCTGATAAAAGGGAGGACAGATTGAGGGTGGAATTGGTCAGAAGCAATGGTGGTGAGGAGGAATAGGGTGAAAGAGGAAAAAATGTATGAACAACGTGGAAAATAGGATGGAGGGAAATAAACAGATAGGAATCATAACTTTGAATGTGAATAGTATGAACTCTCCCATTAAACAGAAGCAAATAGCAGAGTGGATTAAAAGCCAGAATCCTACAATATATTGTTTCCAAGTATTCAGGAATGATCAGACTTGATCCCTAAAATATTATATAGCAAAACATAGGATCAAAGATCTAGAACAGAGAGAGACTTCAGAAGCCATTGATTCTAACCCCCTTATTTTACCAATGAGGAAATCAGGCCCATATAGTATACGTTAAAATGAAGAGGAATTGCATAGCTTAGAAAAGACATGGCTGAAGGAAGAGTAATACTTCACAGTAATGCCAAACACTCAAATGGAAGATGTAAAAATCGGTCAATTCTTGGAATGTTTTCAGATACTTGGATATTAGGTATAGTATAGATAAACCTTACCATAATAGACTTTTCCAATTTTTAAACTGAATATTTATTGTCACAGAGACACAACCTACAGTAATGGCCAGGGGTAGATACTTGACATTTTTTTATTGGTATAATGAATTCAGTTGAGAAAACTCCTTCTAGCAATGTAGGTTGGAACTTTTCTCTGAAATTTATAGTCTTAGCTACCTAGAACATGGAAAGGTTAAGTGACTCCAAGTCACACCATCACGATCTATTATAAATGGAAGTTGAACCCAGATTCTCCTGCCTTGGTATCCAGATTTTCTATCCCCTATTGTGCCAGACCATGAGCAATGAAGTATAGAGGAACTTGAATTGTGGTTGCTTATTCTTAATTTTTGAAGAGGACCAATGACATCATGGTGTAATGTCTTGATTTGTGAATGAATTGGATTTAAGTGAGGCAATTGCACAAAGTTGTCAGTCTCACTCTTTCTTCCCAAGTCATCAAAATCCTGTGGCACTACCAAAATGAAGACTGGTGATGCCCTAGGACATAGTGGATGGCCTTGATATCTTTGATGTCTGACCAAGTTCTAAGCACTCCATAGCACCTGCTTCAGCTGACTTCATAGATGTCGTAACAAATTGTTTTCATCCACCCATTTCACTGGAGGAAGTCTTCACATCCTTGGAGAAGACATCCCTTAACTCACCAAGAGGTTTGAGGCCTATCAGTTACCTTCAACCTGGTTTACCCTGTCTGCCAGGACAGTTTTACCAGGGTGTGGCTGTTGCATATACTACAACTTCTTTGAGCCACAAGTGAGAATTGAGTGCCAGGCAAGAACTTGGATTAGATGTGAGGAGAAACTACACAGCAATGAACAGTTTTTAATACAGATATCTATTACTTTGGGAAACTAAAGAATGGATTTGTCTGAATGATTTACATAAGTATGTATTTGAAGAGCATGGAGTAAGGGCAGGGAGTAATGAAATAATACATACTTCGACTGTGAATAAGCTTTTGAAAATATAACCAAAAAAACTATCTTATTTTTTTAAACAAAGTAGAATAAGAAATCAATAACCAACTTAGAATTATAAGATTACAGATGGTCTACAGAAAAGAAAGAAAAAAGAAAAACCAATATCCTGAGCAGACTTCAAAGACCATGAAAAGGAATTTGAGAGAATATCAAAATTGAAGGGAAGCAGTCGTCCAAGGTCTTTGGTAATGCAGTTAGACTCATGGATGTACACGGGTTAAGTCACTCACAATCTAAAAAGAGTAGGAAGAAAAATCAGACCAGTCGATGCCAGGACCACCCAAGCTGTTTAGTGTCTTTGTGTAGCAGGTTTTCCATGTGGGGTGAAAAAGATAGAACTACATTTATAACACCAGCTTTTATTACTGAGGACAATATGGGGAGAGAAAAAAATCTGCATTCAATAATTGCCCATTGTCATCCAATAGCTTTAACCAGGTAAAGTTGGAAGAACCATATTCACCTTTATTCTGTGAGAAGAGTAGAAGTATCTGTCTCCATTCCTCCTCCCCCTTCTTCCACAGATGAGGAAGGGAATAATCTATGGTGTAAATAGTTGATGAATTTGAAAGGCTGTTCAGGGTTATCTAGGGAGAACAGTGTATGTGAATTCAGATGGGAAAAGTTAAGTCAAAATACAGGACCAGATTGAGCTTTGTAAAGTCTAAAACAGGTTGGTAGGCTAATGCCTCCCTGTGTTAGGAAAGGAGGAAAAACCCCTCCCAGGAGGTGTTACATAAGACAGAAACCAAGTTGCTAAGGAGAGAGTAAAGAAGAGGACAAAGCATGAGGGGTTAATTTTGAGATGTTTTAGAAGACCATTTAAAATATCACATGCTAAGAAGTAAACATTAGCAGGGGCAGTTAGGTGGCAAAGTGGATACAGTGGCAGGCCTGGAGTTAGGAGGACTTGAGTTCAAATCTAGCTTCAAAGACTTATTAGTTGTATGATCCTAGATAAGTCACTTAACCCTGTTTGCCTCAGTTTTCTCATCTGTAAAATGAGCTGGAGACAGAAATGGCAAACCACTCCGGTATCTCTGACAAGTAAACCCCAAATGGGTCATAAAGAGTCAGACACCACTGAAAACAGCTAAGCAACAATAAAACCATTAGTATGCTCTTAGGTAAGCTCCAACCCAAACATGGGACAATTAGGGGACTGAAAAAAAGTCCTAGTATTTGGCAATGTACTGAAAAGAATGATGGTTAATGTCAAAAGATGGTGAATGGATACAATTACAGCATTTACTAGGATAAGATGAATGAGTAAAAGAACAAGATAGAGAAAAATGAGTTCAACTTTGAGAGACCTTTGTCTAACAGTTGACTGATAATGGAAGCAGAAGTAGATCTCAGTAGAGTGCATGTTTTGTAGAATTTGGGGCAAACAGCTTACAGGAAAGTCATTGCTGACTTTGTAACCAGGCATGCTTTAAAAAAAGGAAATGCTCGTGCCATATTAACTTGTGTTGTTGGGTTTTGTTTTTGTTTTTGTTTTGTTTTGTTTTGTTTTCAGGGAAATGAGGGTTAAGTGACTTGCCCAGGGTCACACAGCTAGTAAGTGTCAAGTGTCTGAGGCTGGATTTGAACTCAGGTCTTCTTGAATCCAGTGCTACTACTTTATCTTATCCACTGGATCACCTAGCTGCACCTTGTGCAATACTAATTTGATCCCATATTCTCTGGAATGTTGCTTCTTACATGAACATCATACTGCTAATGGGAAAAATAACATCTAAGATATTAGAAGTCTTTACCAGAATTTATTTCTACTTGGGTCTTCATAGAATTTAACCCAACCTCCCATCCTTTCATGTAACAGAAGGTCAGTAACTTTTCTAGAAGGACTATCCTTCTCTGACAGTGCAGTTCATTGCAATGTAAATGGCTATGTTCATGTCAATATCTCTTATGTGTTCTTAGATTTCTTCTCTCCCATTGTAGCTTTTTTAAAATCAAGGAATGAGAGTTAAATCTACCATTTTACTCCAAGTACCTTATGCCATGTCAGGAATGGGAGGCAGGGGGAGAGGTCGAGTGTCTTCTTATTATATATGATTCACTGGGGCTGAATAGGAACCTTATGGAAAATAGGCTCACTCCTTCTTGCATTTCATGACAGAGAAAAAAAGGAAATTTAAGCCCAGTATGATGTGAACTCTAGAGAGTAGGAGAGTTTAGGATTATAAACATAAGATCAAAAGGGACCTTTTGTATCATCAATCCCAATCTCTTCATTTTACAGATAAGGAAACTGAGGCCCAGAAAGATAACATGACTTGCCTGACATCATATATGCAGTACATGGGACTGGAAGGGACCTTATAGATTAAGGAATTCAAACCCCTCATTGTACAGATGAGGCCCAGGGAAGTAAAGAGACTTGGCTGAGATAACATAGGCAGTATACATCCTGGTAGAGTCAGGATTTGAGTCTGGTTCTCTGACTCCAAATATTATGCCCATTCAGAGAAAGAAGATGTTATGGTCTCATGGCTTAAAAAACTATGGGAGAATTTGGTCAAGGAAGAATGGGATGGGAAGTTCTAAGAAAGAAAGTCTGATGACTCAAAAGTAAGCAATTCTGATAAAGAAAAATAAAATTAGTTATCTAAGGAGACTAATATAGATTCAAGAAACACTTGCTGTTAGCTTTAGCATGTTCTCCCCGGTTTTTATTAGCTGTGTGAGGAGTCTCATAACTTCTGATTATGGCTAAGGAATTATCAACCTGTCTTTATCTGATAAGATGAAGCCCAAGATCGCTGAGGACAGCCCATGGTGCCAGTGTGGTGGCCTGTCCAGCAGAGAAACCAGAAGAAACATTGGGGAAAGAAAGTTAGCATAATACAAAACCCACATATAGGGCCAGCAATGAGCAAATTCCAGGAGAGAGAGCAGACCTAGAGGGTATTGTCAGAAGTAGAGCAATAGCATCAGAGGCATGAGCTGACTCTCTTTATGTGTGCCATGGACGTGATTCCTAGATATGTGCCCCTATGCATCACAATGTCTGGGGGGGAAAAAGCAAAGCATTTAGGAAAACTCTTTGTGTACATGTCTCTGTAGAACTATATATTCAAACATACATATATGTACACAAGTGTGTGCATATACATATAAGCATACACAAAAACACATATCATGTTCATGTTAATAATACTGATTAAACTTAAAAGTTTATTCTGTGTTCATTCTTTTTCTGGAGAACCAGTTGTTAAACATTTACTAGCACACCTCTATTTGCACTTTCAGTGCCAACAGAAATTGTTCATTTCTACTTCTCTCTCTGTGTGTATATCTATTCTATATCTATGTGTGTATATGCATATATATGATATAGATATATATGCATACATGAAAGATATGCTGAATTTTATTGATACAGCTTACCTAGATTTCAAGAAAACATTTTAACAGGTCTTTCATGCTAATCTCATGGACAAGATGGAGATGTGTGGGCTCTGGGATGCTAGAAGTAGGTGGGTTTGGAATTGGTTGAATAGTTCTAGTCAAACAGTAGTTACTAATGAATCTATGACAGATTAGAAGGGGATCTCCAATGGAAAACTTTCAGAGTGTACTTTTTTTTAAAGACCTTATTAGGAGCCCAATAAATATTCATTGATTTCTTGAATCTTAGGCCTCATCCACATAGCCTAACACAACCCCTTTCACATAGTCCAGAAGCACATAATAAATCCTGGGTAAATTTAACCAAGTTGAATTGCAGCTCAATTACAGAAGATGACATTTACAAGAATGACTTTAGTCTATGTTGCAGGATCATGTGTACCTCAAAGGTGTTCTCCATGGAATATGTTTAGGAAAGGACAGATCCCTTTCATTTAATGAAATTCATCAAATATCCAGGCACAGTTTTTGCCATCTTTGTCTCCTTGTCCACAGCATCTAGCATGGTTCCTCACACACAATTATCTAAGCCTCAGTAAATAGGAAGAGGAAGAAAGTGAGATGGCAAGCAAGGTATTACAAACATATCAGCCCCTTAAATTCATACATGTAAATATTAATTTGTAACTCATTTTCATATTCTGAGCCAAAACAGAAGCTGAACTTCATAAAAACTTTCCAGTTGATAATTTTGTTTTATATGATTGTACTAATCTTCTATCTTTTCTTCTTTTGTGTTTTTTATCTTTTGAAAGAAGGACTCTTTGATAGAATATTTTTAACTCTCAAGTATCTAGGCAATGTAACCAAACTCGATTTTGGAAGAGAGCAATTATGACACCAAATATGGGACTTTCTCTGTCCCCCTTTCTTTATCTTTTTCTCTCTTTGTTTCTCTCTGATGATATGACAGTGAAAATAATTTATGAGGCATTACAAGGCAAAACAAGCCCGCGGGTATACAAAGGGGCTAGGGAATAGAAGGAGCAATCAGCCATTATATTATGCCAGTGGAACTAATCACATACAGACTTTTCTTTCTTTTATTTCAAGTAAACATGATCGGAATTATAGAGAACATGGGTCTTTGAACATCTCCCAGTTCATTTGAAGAAATACAAGATTAGATTCCTAGGGACCAAATGGAAGTTCTGCATTTTCCGGCTTGGAAAGATCTCTAAATTTAGTTATCTTAGAAAACTAGGATTGAATCTTTTATCTCAAGATCCAGCCTCTATTAGCAATCAGCCTTGGGTGTTACCATTGGGTAGTTTAAGGTAGGCTTTTTGAACAACATATTTTTGACTCCACTCTGCTCAGAGGAGGTAGACTTAATACCATCCTGGAGGAATAATAATAAAGTAAGCACAAGTGTTGGCAATGGTTTCATCTTGCTCATGAGTGAGGTTATTATTGAGTCATTGAGAATTTATCCAGGGGCCTAAGGGGTAAACTGTACCAAAGGAACTTTCCAAAAGGCATACCCAAAAGGGTATGAGAGTCACCTTGAGTTATCTAAGAACTAAGTCTTGTTCTTGTGCTACTCTTCCCTTGTTCTTCCCTGCCTCCATCCCTCTACAAGTTCCTTCTTAAGTAGGTCCCAATGCATAGCTGAGGATTTTCCTGCTCTTCAGGGGCCTTGGTTCATAACATATTCCCTTTCATTCCTCCAGCCTCATGCAATCATCATAATCACCCTCACATCAAATTCACTCCTTGATCACAATCTCCAACATTTACCCTTTGCTATAATGCTATGAAGTCCATTTACAAACCCTCTCTCCATCCTTTCTGCACTCCCTCATCCCAACTCCAAACACTCTCACCACCAGTAAGTGTGATGCCCTTGATCTCCTCTATTATGGATAGTTCTCCATCCCAGCTCCTGCTGGGTCCTCTCCCAAGAATCCTGATCCTTCTTGCAGGTATCTGCAAACCCCATGGTCCTTGGAAACGATGCTTCTTCTTTCTCTCCTACCTGACAGCTACCCAACTCCTCACACTAATTACCTTGATACTTGGGGATACAGTCTACTTTTCATGCTAGAACATTAACAGTTGTGAGCCTAGGATATGTGGTAAGATGCCCAGATTAGAAAAGCAAGGACCACACAGTCCTCACACTGATCTTGTAATAGAGATATTAATATCCCTATTTGACAGATGAGGAAACTGAGGCTAAGAGAATTTAAGTTCTTGTTTATACAGCTAGAAAACAGCAGGAGGAAGATTTGAACCCAGGTATCCCTTGGCTTCAGGTCGGGCATTATTCCTATGACAATTCAATACCTTCTTTATAATGATAATATAATAATAAACTATTGTAAGGATTACAAAGTGCTTTCCTTACACCAATCTTATGAGGTTGGAAGAAAATAATTCTCATAACTATTGTGAGAAATCATTTAAATATATTGTCTTTATAAGAAATCAGAATCAGATATAAAAACACTAGATACACGACCAAATAAATACAAAAGATTAGTTTTTTACAAGCCTACAAAAATAAAAACTACAGAAAGATGTCATTATTTAGCAAATGTATTTGGGAAAATTGTTTAGTAATTTAGCAGGAAATGGATCTAGGCCTATATTCACATCATATACCTCATTGATTTCCATATAGACTTATGAATAAAGAATTCTAAAAAGATGGGACAAAATAGAAAAATGTACTTAGCTCAATGGCATAAAGAAGATGACTTTTCCTATTCAAGAAATAGAATTATTAGGAATAAGACATGCATGCTTAATTGCATTAGATTCTGTACCAAAAAAAATTTGTGGTAAATATGACAAATCAAAAAGTAGACATCCGAAATATGATGAAAAAGGTTTGCAAATCATTGCACAAATACCTTATGAGTTTTACAAGAACATTATATGGTACATGCTATTATTATCCCATTGTTAATGCAGTTCTTTCTTTCTTTCTTTCTTTCTTTCTTTCTTTCTTTCTTTCTTTCTTTCTTTCTTTCTTTCTTTCTTTCTTTCTTTCTTTCTTCCTTTCTTCCTTTCTTCCTTTCTTCCTTTCTTCCTTTCTTCCTTTCTTCCTTTCTTCCTTTCTTCCTTTCTTCCTTTCTTCCTTTCTTCCTTTCTTCCTTTCTTCCTTTCTTCCTTTCTTCCTTTCTTCCGTTCTGTTTCCCAATTACACTGATAACTCATATTTAATTTGTGGTCCACTAAAACCCCTGGATCTTTTTCAAACTGTTATCTTCCCATGTCTCCTAATCTTTATCCTTTCTCCTCCTTGCCTGGGAATGAGATCCAAGACTGTGATCCAGATTCAAATGTGGGCAATGCAATAGAGTCCTAACCCTAGTTGCCAGGAAATGGGCCCCTGTGATCTCCTTCTGACTAGCTGTTTGACCCCTTTACTCTTTGGACTGAAAGGTCCAGAAACTGCTGCTGCCACCATTAATTGAGTTGCCCCCAAGGCCTACCACTTTTTTGCTGAGGTGCGGCCTTCACTGGACGGGCTCCACACTCACCCAGGTGTAATAGACCTTTCTTGCTGACCTTCTGTGTTGTCTTGGGCTGAAAAATTATTTCACTCCATCCTTTTGTGGATTCTGTCATTCCAGAATTTCTTTTGAGGCATTGTTTAAAGTTGTTTGGAGGGGTTTTGGAGATATCCCAGGGAATCCCTGCCTTTTTTCCACCATCTTGGTTCTGTCCCCCTTGCCCCCAGGTTCTATAATTTTAAAAAGTCTTTATTATATATGAAGTCATATGAAATGAGAATGAATTCACAAAAAATTCTGTTTCCAGTAGCTTGTAGGGGGTCACTAAAAAGTTATGACATTTTACAAGTTGAATTTCATTTATTTAAATGTGAATGTTTGCAAAGAAAGTTTAATGATTATGTCAAATTCAGTATTTGGTGGGTATATCAGATTGATCCTGGTTCAAAAAAACACATTATTTATAATAAATCATTAAGCAAAGCTTAAATTTTAAAGTGATCTCAGAGTTAATATGATAATTCCTCAATATCTCCACCCTACAATGATAATTTTGAGGTAAAGGACTAACTTTTTTTTCTCCCCTACAAACCCGTCATTCAGAAAATTATTTCATTTTCATCTAACACCATAAATCTAAAACAAAATAGCTAAGGTAGTGTTAAAACTCACTCCTTTTAAAGTTTTTGGGTTTTTTGTGGGGTTTTTTTATTCCACTTTTTTTTTTTCTTCTGGTGAATGCTCAGAAACCCAGGTTAGGAATGTAGAGTGAGTGAAGGAAGTTGGAAGAATATCATTGACAAGACCATTTCTGTAACAATTATAGCTTTTGCAATTACTTATTTACATGAGGCCTTTATTGATCCTTATTCACTGGTGTCTTCTACTGTCATACTCTAAGCAGCTCTCACTTATCATCACATAAGCAACAAAAGGCCCAAATCCAGTCCTTTGCATCCTTTTATTCTGATGTTCTGGTAAAACCATAACTAGGGTAGTATGACTGGGATGTTGCCTCCCAGGGCACTGAACAGACTCACAGACTTTCAGTACTACAGAAATAACTGACCTTGTCATTTAGTCAGCAAAAAGTAATTAAAGTGTGGGGGCAGCTAGGTGGCACAATGGATAACGCACTGAACTTGGATTCAAGAGGACCTGAGTTCAAATCCAGCCTCAGACACTTAACTAGCTGTGTGACCCTGGGCAAGTCACTTAACCCTCATTACCCTGCAAGAAACAAAAACAAAAAAACAAAAAAATCAAAAAGTAATTAAAGTGGAAGGCCCCAGACAACAGATTGAGGTGAGCCCTTCCTATCCATCCCAAACACATGCATTGGCCTTTCCTGGAGTGACCTCTCCAATCCTGATGTTCTAGAGTCTCTGTCTCCTACCCACAATGCCCCACTCCAACCTCAACTGAGTGTTTGCTTTATATTCCTTGCACCAGTCACCATTTTTTGGTTCTTGAGATACCAAAATATATTAAGGTCTATAAGCCAGTAATGAAACCAACAGTGGTTGGGTTTCTGAAGCTGTTATAGAAATTTGCCATAGACAAGTACTTTGATATAGATCATATGTGTGCAGCCATGCTAGGCATCTTCATGTTGGCCTGTTGCAGACTTAAGGTCTTTCACAATCTTTATTTACTTCCTCAGGCCAGTTTCCAATTCATCACAGTCCTTCCTAAACTATGGCATCCAGAATTAATTCAGTCTTCCCTGGATAGATTATAGAGGGATTAGCACTGCCTTTTTTCTTGGAAATACTACCTTTATTAATGTAGTCCAAGATTACTCAAGCTTTTTGTTTTTCGGGGTTGGGTGGGGAGCTTGCAGATCATGCTGATGACAAATATTAAATCTGTCATCCAATAAAACCCCTGGACCTTTTTCAAACTATTGTTTTCCTATGTCTCCCCATCTTTATCCTTGTAAAGTTCCATTTTTTTAACCCAGGTGAAAGAATTTGGATTTGCCACTATTGAATCTTGTTAAATTCAGCTCAGTGCTCTAGTCTACCAATATGCCTTTGAATACTAACTCTGTTATCTAATGTTCAAACTATCCCTCTAAGCATAAAGTTATTTGCAAATTTGATAAAGATACCAACTATCTGTTGGTAAAGATACCAACCTTTACCCATTCCATTAAATTTCCATATCAGGCATTCTCCAACTGAATAACATTATGAGTTTGAAGAAAACAACATGACCAAAAGAACTGCCTCAAAGGGCTGCTTTGAAGCTCCCATGAGATTCTACTTTGAAATTTTTAAAGAATTGTATTTAGCAGTTCTTTTTGTAGTGGCCAGGAACCACCAACTAAGGGGGTGCCTATATATTAGTAGAGGAGTGGCTGAAGAAATTATAGTATATGAATATAATGGAATATTACTGTGCCATGACAAATAATGAAAGAGACAGTTTCAGAGAAAACTGGGAGGACATGTATGAACTGATGCAGAGTGGAATGAACAGAACCAGAAGAGCAATTTACCCAAATAGCAACAAATTTGTAAAGACAAACAACTTTAAAAGACTTAAGGACTCTGATCAGTGAAGTATACCACCCACCTCTTGACACAGGAGTCATGGATTCAAAATGCAGAATGAGACTTACATTTTTGGTCTGGCCCATGGAGGAAGTATATTTTGCTTGACTGCATATTTGTTACAATATTTCCTTTTCCTTCTTTTTTTCCAAAGAAGAAAATTGGGAAGACAAGAAAAGAAATGCATATTAATTAGGGAAAAGGAGGTTTTAAAAACATTTAAAAAGTACTATAGGTGGTGCAGTGGATAAAGTACCAGCCCTAGATTCAGGAAGACCTGAGTTCAAATCTGGCCTCAGACACTTGACACTTACAAGCTGTGTGACCCTGGGCAAGTCACTTACCCTTTATTGCCCTGCCCCCCCCCAAAAAAAGTCCCAACAATTGTTAGTACAAATGTTGATATTCTTATGAGAAAATTGAGGCTCAGAATGCTTATGTGGCCTACATATGGTCACATTGCTAAGAAGTGTTTGAGGCAGAATTTGAACCTAGGTTTTCCTGACTATAAGTCCAACATGCTAGCCTCTAGCCATCCTATATCAACAATTAATGGAAACATAATTAGTTTGTTTTAAAAATCTTTACTATACAAAAGAATTTCTAGCAGAAAATGAAAACATAGGGAAGTTATTTGAACATCTATTTTTTTTCTAAATTAACTTATTCAGAATGTTTGGATTATTTGCAAAAAGCAATAAGGCTACACATCTAAAAGGCTGTGATGCCAAGGAAAGTAAAATTTCTATATTCTCTAGGAAATATATCCTGAGTCTACTCTGCCCCCAGGGAAATGTGCTATATACACACTCTGCAGTTAAAAAATAGCTACCAGTATTGACCATGAAAAGGAATGAAAGAAAGCCTCACTGCTGGGGTTCAGCAAACAGTACATCACCTTCCACCACCCCCTCCAACATCTCACCACCACCACACACATTACTTAGCTTTTCTCTCCTAGCTTTCCTGTTCTTCCTCCTCCTCCTTTTCTCAACTAGGATTCCATTTAGCCAGGCTTGGCAATATCTTACTTCACGTGAATTTTGCATGAAGCTTAAACACTTTAGCTCACAAAAGTGCCTTAAGATTGTGAAAGTCTATAATGCTACAAGTAACATATGTCCTTTTAAAAATTTGGGACGGGAAGGCTTGTATGAACTGATGCAGAATGAAGTACACAGAACCAGGAGAAATACTTATACAATAACATCTCTGAATGTCTTAAGAACTTTGATTAACACAATAACCAAACACAATTCCAGAGGACCAATAACAAAACATTTTGCCCATTTCCTGACAGAGAGGGGAGGGTACACAATGAGACATGCAATTTTTGGACATATCCAATGCAGTGGCTTGTTTTGCTTGATCATTCATATTTATAGAGGTTTTGTTGTTGTTTAAAAAAAAATCCCAGTGGTTGAAGGGAGGTGGGATTTAGAGCACATAGAATATTGTTAAATAGGGGGGAAATGTTTTTAAATATAGCACTCACAAGGAATCCTTTTTGCAGGTGGGGGGAGCAGCTAGGTGACACTAGTGAAAGTGCTGGGCTAAAAGTCAGGAAGACCTAATTTCCAATCCAGGCTCAGACATTTACTAGCTGTGTAATGCTGGGCAAGTCACTTCACCTTGTTTGCCTCAGTTTCTTCCTCTGTAATATGAGCTGGAGAAGGAAATGGCAAATCTCTCTAATATCTTTGCCAAGAAAACCTAAAATGGGGTCACAAAGAGTCAGAAATGACTGAAATGACTGAAAAACAGTTGCAAAGCAGTCAGAGCTAAACCTAGTACTCCAGATAAGAACTGACCAGGGCAGAGGGTTCTTTCTGTCACAAGATTATCACTTTTCTCCTTCTGAGGACTTTGTTTTTTGGGGTTTTTGTTTTTGTTTTTGTTTTTAGTGAGGCAATTGGGGTTAAGTGACTTGCCCAGGGTCACACAGCTAGTAAGTGTTAAGTGTCTGAGGCCGGATTTGAACCTAGGTACTCCTGACTCCAGGGCCGGTGCTCTATCCACTGCGCCACCTAACTGCCCCAGAGGACTTTGATTTGATTTAGGTGACCCAGTACTGAGTTCTTGCTTTAGTTGTCATTTCATATTGTTGACCCATAGAACAACTGGGAACCCTAGATTGTTTGTCTTATGGTATACATTTTTATTTGTAGTTTTGGGTTCCAATTTTTATCCCTCTTTCCCTCTCTCCCCTCCCCCCTACCTGAGATGGCAAACAATCAGATATGGGTTATACGTGTATGATTATGGAAAACATTACCATGTTTGTTATTTTGTACAAGAAAACTTGATTAAAATTTTTTAAAAATTGAAAAAAAGTGAAAAACAGTGTGCTTCAGTCTGTTCCATCAATATCAGTTCTTTCTTTGGAGGTGGATAGTATGTTTCATTAATCATCCTTTGGGATCATCTTGGATGATTGTATAGTTGAGAATAGTCAAGTCATTTACAGTTCTTCCTCAAACAATATTGCTGTCTCTGTGCACAATGTTCTCTTGGTTCTTCTTACTTCTCTATACATAATTTCATACATGTTTTTCCAGGGCTTTCTGATAATCCATCACCATCATATACCAGTTTGTTTACCATTCCCCAATTGATGGGCATTCATTTGATTTCCAAGTCTTAGCCACCACAAAAATCACTTCTATAAATGTTTTTTGTACAAATAGGTCTTTTTCTCATTTTGTGGGTGTCTTTGGGATATAAACTTAGCAGTAGTATTGCTGGATCAAAGGATACGCACAATTCTATAGACCTTTAGTCATAGTTCTGAATTGCTCTCCAGAATTATCAAATATGTTCACAATTCTACCAACAGTGGATTAGTATCCCAGATTTACCAACCCCTCCAATATCCAATATTTTCCATTTTTGCTATATTTGCCACTGATGGGTGTGAGGTGATACCTCAGAGTTGTTTGATTTGCATTTTCTGACCAATAGACATTTAGAGCATTTTATCTGAAAATAGCCTGTTCATATCCTTTGATTATTTATCAATTGGGGAATGACTTGTATTTTTATAAATTGGATTGTTTGCTATATAATTGAGAAATGAGGCCTTTATCAGAGATATTTGTTTCAAAACTTCTTTCCCAGTTTTCTACTTCCTTTGTAATCTTGGTTACATTAGTTTTGTTTGTGCAAAAGCTTTTTGATTTTATATAATCAAAATTATCTATTTTACATTTTATTTTGCTCTCTACATCTTCTTTGTTCCTAGTTTTTCCTCTGCCTATAAATCTAATAGACAAAGGATTCCATACTCTCTTAATCTGCTTTTGGTATCATCCTTTATATGTAAATCATGTACCTATTTGACCTAACTTTAGTATACAGTGTGAGATGATGATCTATACCTAGCTTCTGCCATGTTTTTTCAGTTTTCCCAGTAGTTTTTCTCTAATAATGAGTTTTTATTCCAAAACCTTGGATCTTTGGGTTTATCATGTACTAGATAACTATAGTTATTTACTATAGCGTAATTTCTATCTATTCTATTCCACTGATCTACTTCCCTATTTCTTAGCCAATACCAGATTGTTTTGATAATTAACACTTTATAATGCAGTTTGAGAACTGGTACTGCTAGACCATCTTCTTTCGGATTTTTTTTTAATCAATTACCATGATATCCTTGAACTTTTGTTTTTTTCAGATGAATTTTGTTATTATTTTTCTAGCTCTAAGAAATATTTTTGATAGTTTGATTGGTATGAACCATTGTTTACCCACAACTCCATAATTTTGTACTTTTGCAGTTGATTGTAGACACCAGAATTGTGGCATCTCAGAGCTGGAAGGGACTTCAGAGTCATTGAGTCCAATCTATGCTTGTATAGGAATTCATGCTATAAAATCACTGATGGGACATCATCAACCTTTGATCCTTGACCTAGAATGGCCAGGAACATAATACTTACCAAGGCAGCCCATTCTACATTTTAAGTACTTCTCAATTTAAATAATTCTTTTCTTCCCATTTAGCCTAAATATTATTCATATTTCTGCCTTCTAATTCAGATCTAAAAGGTTATTGTAATAGTCCAAGTGAAAGGCAATGAGGATCTGATCTACATATCTAAGTGGTACAATCAAGAAACAAGTAGCACTTTTGGAGTCAGGAAGAGCTGAGTTCAAATACAGCCTTAGATACTTACTGGGCTGTGAGACCTTCAGCAAGACAATTTAATCCATGTTTACCCCAATTTCCTCATCTGTAAATTGGGGATAATAATAGCATCTACCTCACAGGATCATTGCAAATATAAAATTAGGTAATATTTATAAAACACTTTAACACAGTGCCTGGCACATTGTAGATTCTATGTAAATGTAAGGTATTATTGTTGTTGTTGCTGCTACTGTTAGGTGCCTGTGTGAGAAAAGGAAAGTGGAATATATAAGAATGACAGGATTTGGTCATTAATTTGACATGTGTGATTCAAAAGAGAGAGAAGTTGAACTAGGGTGACTGGAAATATGATGGTGCCCTTGACTATAACAGGGAAATTCACAAGAGGGTAATGTTTGGAGGCAGAGGGGAAGACAAATTCTGTTTGGGCCATATTGAATTAGATATCACTCAGTATGAAATATCCAATTAGCAGTTGGTGACATGTAATTGAAAAAGAAACTAAGAGTAGATTTACAGTTCTGGGAATTAATCAGAGAACATAGGAAGAAGAAAGAAGAGGATCTAGGGCAGAATATCTAAGGAAACCTAGAGTTAAATTGGGAATGGCATAGTAATGTTAGGATCCAACAAAGGATACTGAGAAAGGAAGGTCATATAGGGAGGAGAAGAACCAAGATGGACACAAGGAGATGCAGAGAGGAGTGAGTATCCAAGAGGTAAATATGGCCAATTGTGTTAAAGGAGATAGAGAAGTCAAGAAGGATGAGAATTGAAAAAAGATCAATGGATCTGTCAATTAAAAGACTTTTGAGAACCTTGGAGAGAGCTACTTCAGTGGAATGATTGACACTCTTTGTGTCCAGCCACTCAATAAGCTAGGAATCTAACTGAGCTGTCCTGTACATGGCTCTCCATCTTGTCCATCAAGTTATCCTAAGATACTTGGTCAGATGTATAATAAGCCTATGTCATTTTCTCTAAGCCTCAGTTTCTTTATCTGTAAAGTAGGGTACTAATACCTTCACTACTTACATTACAGAGTTAAAATGAGGAAAGCCAATCTGTCTAGTGAGCTTGAAATGTAAGTTATTATGACATTTACACCATTACATAAATCACATTAATTTTATATTTGTATTACAGAAGTAGTATTTATATGCTATAAGCTGTCATTTAGCTCAAAGTATCATATCTTTTTATAGTAATAAAAACATTAAATACTATTTCTTAGTGCTTAAAATGAGGGAAGAGGAGATGAGAAAAGAGGAAGAGCAGGAGAAGAGAGAATAGGAAGAAGAGGAAAAAAGAGAAAGGGGAAGAAGAGAAAAGAGGAAAAGGTAGAGGAGAAAAGCAAAGGAATGGAGAGGGAAGAGGGGAAAAGAGAAGAAAAGGAAGGAAGAAAGAGAAAAGAGAGCTCTAGATCTCTTTCATTTATCAATATTAATAACAAACCTTTTAGATACTTTCTTTGGGTCATGAGTGACTGTTTTCAGATAAAAAAATATGGGGGTATATGTGAGTTGTCACAAAGTTATAAAAATTATGATATCTTGTGGAAATTATCAAAAGAAATTTGGTATCTTGGGCTAACATATTCATTCTTGCCCCCCTGATTCTCCCCTCTTCTCTAAAAAACCTATCAAACCCACCACAATTTATTTTTAAACATTTAAAATTTAATAAAAGTTTGACCCAAGTCCTCAAAGAAGACATAACATTAACCCATTAACCAAGTGATACCTGTTTCTAGGATCATGCTAATGAATGTTTAACATCTGGCTCTCTGAGGGTTGGGGGGAAGGAATTGTACCTGTGTCACACTTTTTTAAATAGAATTTTATTTTCCAAAAATATATGTAAAAACAAAATTTTAACATCAATTTTTCAAAAACTTTGTGTTCCAACTACACTTCTCCCCTCCATTCCCACCCCCTACCCACAAGAACTCAAGCAATTCAAAATAAGTTATACATGAGTAGTCATGGAAAAAATCCCATTTTAAATTTAATCTACATTATCACCATTTTCTCCATCACTTTGCTTAGTATAGATAATTAAAAAAAAAACTTCAGTAAATCAAGCTCCAGTTTGTAGCATTTGCTGCTATGAGGTATAAATGCTCACATTGTAGATTTTAACAGTTGGCTCTCCAGATTTGATAAGAGTTGCCTTCAGCACATACCAACTTCATTCCTTCTGGGACCATCCTGTGGAAGTCCAAAGCCTCCTGAAGATAGTAGCAATGACTTGCTATCAATCCAGTACCACTGTATCATATTCACTCATGAAACTTCCATTTTGAAACTTGGGAAATGTCTAAACACAGGAAGGAAAAGTCATCCCCACACAGACCTAATCTAGAGTCAAGCTGCTGTACCCATGTGATGTGTACATGTCTAAAACAGATACAGGGTTTTTAAATTAGTTAATTTATTGTGTTTGTTCTGTGTATAAAATGATGTTATTCATCTATTTTGTTTAATATAGATCATCATGCTTATACCTTGATACTGATCCTGCTCCCCAGTATATGTGCATATTTGAGAACTCTCATTGATTTCAGCAATAGGGAATTCTCGGTATGGAAGATCCCTCCACCAAGGCAGATCATAGGTCTGTGATTCACATGACTCACCAAGGGTCACATTGCAAATGAAGAGAGACATAATCTGAACCCAGGTCTTCCTCATTCTAAGCTCAGCTCTTTAGCCATTTTAACAGTTACCTCTCTCCAGTGTATATCTAAGAAATAGCAATTTGTGATCATGACAATGATATAAAGGAATGTGCACGGATTTGGTAATGAAAAATTTGAATCCTGAATCTTCTGCAAGTCCCAAATCCTCCCTAGGCTTTAGTTTTCCCCTCTGAAAAATAAGATTGAACCAGATGACCTTTAATTCCATTAATCCTAATTTTGCTCTCTGCCTCAATTCCCTCCCAATCCAAATCATCTTCCGTATAGCTACCAAAGTGAATTTCACAGTGCACAAATTTAAAAATGCTACTCTTCTGCTCAATAATCTCAGTTGGTTCCCTAGTATCTCAAAGATCCAATATAAACTCTTCCAAAGTTTTTCACAACCTAGCCCCAGATTCCAGCCATATCCCTCCCTTTTGTGTATCCATTTGTAGGCAATCTAGCTTTTTGCTGTCCATCACACGTGATGCTACTGGCCGTTCTTCATTTGTGGAATTCATTCTCCTCACCTCCAACTCTTAGAATCCTTCATTTACTTCAAGACTTAGCCCAACTTCCTTCTATATAAATCCTTTCCTGACCTTCCCATCTTCTACCACCTTTCCCTCCAAATGACCTTGTATCTATTTTGCATATGAATAGATAGAAACATTTCTCTCCCCAGATAAAATGTAATCTTCTTTGTCTTTGTAGTCCCAGCACCCAGCATAATACCTGGCTCCTAGTAAGTGGTTAATAGATACTTGTTAATTGAGTGGTTGATGCTTGGCCTTAACTTCTATGATCATCTTAGTGTCAATGGATACCCAAATAATCATATTGGAAGTATCCCACAGTCAGTTAGCAAATCAATATGTTTGCTAATAGAGTTCTGAGGTCACATTTTTAATGTCTGTTGGTTAGAAGTGTCAAAAACCTCAGTTGCTCAGTGTTGAATTTTAGAATATCACTGTCCTTAGTTGTACATCATTTCACTCATTTGGAAGGAGGAGATTCTGCTCATTTTTAAATTTCAAATTTTAAAGACAAAGATAAAGAATTCACAGTGGTCTCTTAAAGTAATAAACAAATAAAGCATACAATGCCTAACTAGTGATAAATGCCATGCATATGTTAAATGTAACTTTGTTAAAAATGCATAATTCTTCATATTTTATGCTCCCATTTGGAAAGTTTTTTTTTTTTCCTGCACATTCATCATCAGAGGAAAGGCATAAATGGGTACAGGAAAAATCCAGAGCATCTTGTTCAGGTCAAGGTCTTAATGAAAAGGAGAGAGGGAAAGAGACAGAGAGAGTGAGAGATGGAGAGAGAAATGAGAGATAGAGAGAGATGAGAGAGACAGAGACAGAGACAAAAAGAGACAGATACAGAGGGACACAGACAGAGACAGAGACAGAGACAGAGACAGAGAGCAAGAAAGAACCTGATTAATTTTTTGATTTGGTTGCTAGAAAAGTACTTTTTCTGAAGAAGTGGTTCCTTTCTGGGAAGCCTGGAAACTCATAGATTTGACCTCATTCTGTCATTGGTGTCTTATTTAAAAATCCTGTCAGAATGGGAGCTTAATTTGATTACATGACCTTTGTCCCATAGCCAAAATGCCATACTACTGTACTGTATTAGAAAATACCTTTCAGGTTAACCCAGAGCTTAAATGAAGAACCATAATGAGATGAGCCCATTTTATACATAAAAGCTTATTACAACTTCCATACCTATACCTATACCTCCACCATTAGGACATATGAGTGACATGTTTATAGTCTTATCTGGTGTTTACTCTAAGTGGGCGGCATATTTAACGTGAAACAAATGCTGCTTGCTCTCAGCAACACAAATCACTCCTCAGTGAGACTGCAATATGTATCTGCAGGGGGATGATGGACTAGCATTATTCCCACCTGTGAAGAACTGTCTAGGAGAAAAGTGGATGAATGAATGGATGGGGCCCTTGTTAGTCTGATATTGTAGTCATTTATTCCATCATCCATTTCACAGGGAGAAACAGCCAGCTCCTGGGGCCTGCACATCTTCAGTAGGTTTCCTGGGGGCAAAGCTGTCTCCTAGGTTAGCTAATCTGGAGCTTCAGAAGGGCTCAGTATTGTGAGCCTGTTTTGCTGGATCACATTCTTCACCCTGCTTTTGGGTTTCCATTCAGTTCTGTGAGC